>NC_134363.1:53037963-53364213 GCF_048569485.1 Anomaloglossus baeobatrachus | reverse complement strand
TTGTTGTAGTACACGGAATACACCCAAATGAAAGGATAGCCATATGATACAAAGCATAATGAAAGAATAGCCATATGATACAAATCTTAATGAAAGGATAGCCATATGATATAAAGCCTAGTGAAAGAATAGCCATATGATAAAAATCTTAATGAAAGGATAGCCATATGATATAAAGCCTGAGAGAATAGCCATATAATACAAATCCTAATTAAAGGATAGCCATATAACACAAAGCCTAATGAAAGGATAGCCATATGATACAAAGCGTAATGAAAGAATAGCCATATGATACAAATCTTAATGAAAGGATAGCCATATGATACAAAGCATAATGAAAGAATAGCCACATGATACAAATATTAATGAAAGGATAGCCATATGATATAAAGCCTAGTGAAAGAATAGCCATATTATACAAAGCATAATGAAAGGATAGCCATATGATACAAAGCCTGATGAAAGGATAGCCATATGATACAAATCCTAATGAAAGTGTAGCCATATGATACAAACCCTAATGAAAGGACAGCCAATGATACAAATCCTAATGAAAGGATAGTCATATGATACAAATCTATGTTTTTTAAGTGCTACTTCTTTTTTGTACTGATATTTAGTGTTTTTTATAGGATTCATATAGTTCAATTAATTGATCACCACTCCTTAATTGTAGTACATGGAATCCACCCAAATGATTGGATAGCCATATGATACAAACCCTAATGAAAGGACAGCCAATGATACAAATCCTAATGAAAGGATAGTCATATGATACAAATCTATGTTTTTTAAGTGCTACTTCTTTTTTGTACTGATATTTAGTGTTTTTTATAGGATTCATATAGTTCAATTAATTGATCACCACTCCTTAATTGTAGTACATGGAATCCACCCAAATGATTGGATAGCCATATGATACAAACCTAATGAAAGAATAGCCATATGAAAAAAATTCTAATGAAAGGATAACCATTTGCTACAAAGCCTAATGGATAGCCATATAACACAAAGCCTAATGAAAGGATAGCCATATGATACAAAACCTAATGAAAGGATAGCAATATGATACAAATCCTAATGAAAGGATAGCCAAATTATACAAATCTATGTTTTTTTAAGTGCTGCTTCTTTTTTGTACTGATATTTACTGTTTTTATAGGATTCATATAGTTCAATCAATTGATCACCAGGCCTTTATTGCAGCGCATGGAATTCCCCCAAATGATTGATAGCCATATGATACAAAGCCTAATGAAATGATAGCCATTTCATACAAAGCCTAAAGGATAGCCATATAACACAAAGCCTAATGAAAGGATAGCCATATGATACAAAGCCTAATGAAGGAATAGCCATATGATACAAAGTCTAATGAAAGAATAGCCATATGATAGAAATCCTAATGAAAGTGTAGCGATATTATACAAATCCTAATGAAAGGATAGTCATATGATACAAATCCTAATGAAAGGATAGCCATATGATACAAATCTATGTTTTTTAAAGTGCTGGTTCTTTTTTTTAGTGATATTTACTGTTTTTATAGGATTCATATAGTTCAATCAATTAATCACCACTCCTTTGTTGTAGAACGTGGAATCCACCCTAATAAAAGGATAACATATGATACAAATCCAAATGAAAGGATAGCCATATGATACAAATCTGTTTTTTCAAAGTGCTGCTTCTTTTTTTCTTTTACTGAAATTTACTGATTATTGTTTTTCTAGGATTCATTCAGTTAAATCAACTGATCACCACACTTTTATTGTAGTTACGTGTTATCCACCTTAATGAAAGAATAGCCAGATGATACACCATTATGTCAAATCCTCCAGAGGGAAGCCACTCTTTATAATGGCTCTCTCATCCGGATAACAATGGGCATGGTGGCTCAGTGGTATTAGGGTGGCTCAGTGGTCAGCACAGTGGCTTAGTGGTTAGCACGGTGGGATCTGGGGATCAAATCCCACCAAGGACAACATCTGCAAGCAATTGTATGTTCTTATTATGTTGGTATACTCCAGTTTCCACCAAAATTCCGAAGACGAATTAGTAGATTATGAGATCTAATGGTGACAGGGATGACAATGACTGTAAAGTGCTTTGGAATATAATGGTGCTATATAACTAAACTAATAAAATACCTCTTTATGAGATTAATATGCTTAACTTTGGTATTTGGAAAAGCAGATGTTCACCAAGGCCCAAAACTTATTTTTTGGGGTCTAAGGGCTGAATTTGGGTACGGCAGAGCACAAATCCTTCTAGCCCTAATGGAAAAAAAGAGTCATAGCAATGCACGACGCTCTTCACATGTTGATCCTAGCGGAAGATCTAAAATGTCACTTGAGATATTTGCACAGTAATGATAAATGGTTGCAAGGAGCTTTCTCGCTTCCTTGAAGAGGTTTCCTTGACCAAACCCATCTTCTGTCAACAAGAGACACAAATAGGGAACTACTCCAGGTCAGTGGCCATAAGATATTGATTGGGTGCGGACCCACCGTAGAAAAAATTATGTAAACACAAGTAATTTATCTTAAAATACCAAGCATAAAAGGCATAAATACCAAAAAAATACAGTAACGCGTTACTTTTGTTCTTGTCATTCTTTGACGGTATAACAAATAGAAATGTTGACATAAGGTACATATTTGACGGGAGTCCCCCACCCTTTACCCAGTTCATAATACCAAAACTCCGTCATAACTCTGTCCTGCCGTTTTATGTGAAATACTGTTTAAAATACAACATTCCAAGTTATGGCAACACGGCAAACACTTCACTGTGTCGTATAAAGGAGCAATACAATAAGGTTACTCATTAATCGGTAGAAGTATCACCTTACAACACTCCTTATTGTGCCGCAGAATAGAGCATAGATATCTTCACAGGGCTGCAGTGTAAAAAATAAAATCTGGGACTTAACAGTCTGAAGAGCTACTCTCTGTTTGAGGAGTACGTTCATCATATCCTATGCACAGTGGCAAATTCTAAAGAATCAGGGAGGGTGAAAAGACTAGCTATAGCCAACAAATTAATCATCTACATTTCCATATGTTGTCTGCTCATTTTTCATCCCAAAATATCAGATTGATGAGTATTGGTCCCATTTTACTTCTTATTAAACTTATGAAAACATAATAAGAGGTATTACTACAGAATGGGGGCCTCAAAGAGGGACATCACTAATCTAGCAAGACACAAATGGCGCCCAATTGGGGACATTTTTAATGCATGGGAATAAAAATGGGGGACACTGTTATTGTGCAGGAGCACAAATAAGGGACATTATTAATGTATGTGGTCAATAATGGGATATATTAATATATGTGGGGGCTACAATGTGGTCATGATTAATGTATGGGGTTGAAAATGCATTAAAATGTAATTTTGTGTGGACGATAACTAGGTGGCTTTATTAATATATGGGGTCATGATTTGGGGAGATTAGTAATATATGGTATCACAAATGGTGGACATTATTAATATATTTTGACCACAAATGGGGATATTATGGTTTTAGGGCCCCAAATGGGGACACTATTAATTAGGGCCCCAAATGGGGACATTATTAATATATGGGGCCATGAATGGGAGACATTAATTATGTATGGGGCCAAAAATGCATTAAAATGTTATTTTCTGGGGCCATAAATGGGTGACATTATTAATATATGGGGTCATAAATGGAGAAGAATATTAATATATGGGGCCACAAATGGGGGAAATTATAAGTATATGGTATGACAAATTGTGGACATTATTAATGTATGGTGGCCACAATGAGTATATTATTGTTTTAGGGCCATAAATGGGGACATTATTAATATATGGGTCATGAATATGGGACATTAATAATGTATGGGGCCAAAAATGCATACAAATATAATTGTGTGGGGCCATAGATGGGTGACAATATTAATATATGGGGTCATGAATGGAGGACATTATTAATGTTTGAGGCCACAATGGTGGGCATTAATACTATTTTGGAGCCACAAAGGGTTATATTACTCTTGTGTGGTTCCACCTACTGTATAGGTGCCATGGAGCATTCTTACTATTGTATTTGACCGTAAAGAGGGATTTTACTATTGTATGAGGGACACAAATAGGGACATAAACAAAAATGGGGAAAGCGAGGGTACATTTCTATTGTGAAGAGGTCACAAAGGTGGGCATCAATACTGTCATGTACTTTATTTTTGGGCATTCTGTAACTTTGGTTGGAGCAATAACAAGGTACTGGTACTGTAGAAGTCTGGGAAAATTGGAGAGGGTGCTTTAAAAGAGATCAACCATGGATATCTGTAGAGGCGAATCATGGCCCATATACTGTTCTTGATCAGTGGACTTTTCTGATGGTGTCCACAAGTGTCACCATTGTATATGCTGACAAAATGTGGTCATGGTGTGGCGTTATTATTTGTTCCTAATGTTTTGCTCTATTGGTATATTGGTCTTCGTATATTGTTTTTTTCTAGTAACAGTTGGTAATATTGGTAATATATATACAGTATATATATATATATATATATATATATATATATTTTTACAGGTTATCAACATATATCTTCATAGTATCTAGCAACTCCTCCACCAAGGCCCCCGCTTCTGGGCTACATGCCAATGGTGCTGGTGGGGGCCTAGGCAAATATTTTGCCCTGGGGCCATAAGAGTAAAGTTACGCCTCTGACTCTATGGACTCCATAGAATGAAGTAAGGTACATTCTGAGAAGCTGCTTTATTTCTCCATGTTTATACTCAGCTTTGGTATTTCTGAAACTACTTTATGAAATGTAATTTTAAAGATACCAGAAAGCATTTCTTAAGCTAAAGTGGTTGCCATAAGTGTAATACTAATTGCACTCATGTAAATTACACTCAATCTAGAGGTGAAAATTGACTCAAGAGCCCCTAGCCCTAAAGGCCCCCATACATATTAGATTGATGGGAGAGATAAAGGTCAGCCGTCACTACCAATTTTTCTCCCAACCAGCGGTTGACATCTCCCTCCTCGAAATATCATTTGTTGGGAGGTTCCAATATTGGATTTAAGGCCGACTGTCCCAATTAGTTCAATATTAGTCTACTATCTATGGGGGACTTTAATCTGTCACGTCACCCTTACTGAGGATCCATTTCGTAGATCAGGAAGGAGAAAAGATCCTATCTTGTCCATGTTGACTGCACTGGCATAGCTCTACAGGCCAGAACTACTTTTTCCACCCAGAAATAGCAAGAATCTGGTAATTCTAGGGGGCTTCAGAAGATCTATTCTCCAACCGAAACTGTACTTCTGAGGACAACCTAAGCCAAAGTAGGTGCCATAAGTGTAAGGCCAGAGTCACACTTGCGTATGACTCGGCGAGTCTCACATCGGCATCACCCGACACAAGCACACACTCTCGGACAGGAGCCGGTCAGCTGCATAGAAATACATGCAGCTGAGAAGCTCCTGTCCATAGAGTGTGCGGCCGCCCCGGGTAATGCCGATACAATACTCGCCGAGTCATACACAAGTGTGACTTTGGTCTAATACTAATTAAACTGATGTAAATTATACTCAATCTGGATTACAAAGATATATCAAGACCCCCTAGCTCTAAAGGCCCCCAGACAGATTAGTTTGATGGGAGAGATAAAGGTCAGCCATTACTCCCAACTTCAATCCCAACCAGCTGTTGACATTTCCCTCCATGAAATATCATCTGTTGGGAGGTCCCAATATTGGATTTTAGGCCGATCGTCCCACTTAGTCCGACTTTATTCTACTGTTTTTGGGGGACTTTGGTCTATCACATCACCCTTACTAAGGATCCACTTCGTAGATCAATCTTGGCTGTGTTGCCTACATTGGCAAAGATTTTCAGACCGGACCTACCTTTTTCACCCAGAAATAGAAGTAATTTGGTTCAGAAGGTCTTTTCTTCAACCAAAACTGAACTTCTGTGGATGACTTAAAGTATTAGTCTGTTCATTTAGACCAGTGTTTCCCAAACTCCAGACCTCATGAACCCCAGTAGGTCATGTTTTTAGGATTTCGTTAACATTGGACAGGTGGTGCCTTGATAACGATTCCCTTACCAGCTAAGGAACTCCTGAAAACATGACCTATTAGGTCCACGAGGACTGAAGTTTTGGAAACATTGATTTGGAGTAACAACCTAAATACAAAGTAATAGCCTAAAGGGCAAAAGTTGTGTATTATATACAGATTATTACAAAATGTACTATAAAAGGTCTCAAACACCTTAAATGGGTGGTCAACATCTAGGGAGCTTTTTTTAAGTTAAAATCATGGAATAGGGCTAAAAATATTCCCAATTGGACTCCATTTGCCTTTTAAAACCTCCGTGTTTCTTGCTGGCTGCAAAATAAGTTAACTGAGTATTTATCAGTCATCTTATATTAGTCCCAAATACATGCATTTAAGTAAAAAAAAAAAAAAAATCCCCAAAGATGGACAGTCCCTTTAAAGATCACCATCAAAATAAGCCAATAGATGGTCCAATATAGACTTTAAAGGAGTTGTCCAGCAGAAAGGATTTTTATCCATACTTATAGGTATTTATATTTATGCAATCTCTTGCTCCCAGAGCAAAGATTGCTGTTTTACTGTAATTCCCATGGAAATTGAGCTGAAGTGATCAGAGAACATCCGAAGCCTTTTTTTTTGGCATACCCTTAGACTTGAATAGGAGAGTCCCATCGGTGAAGTGGAGACTAGTGAATGCAGTGATTATTTTTTCACATGGACATTCGATCCACGTGTAAAACAAATTGGCATCCGAACAGCCCAATTGAATAACGTTAGTCCGATGGATGTCAGTTTTTTTCTATGGGGAGCACCCGGACAGAACATACCCTCACACTAGAAAGGGCTTGTTCCCTTTTTTCTTCTACAGGATATCACTGAGTTGACTACATGGTCAGTCAGCAGAAGAATGTGAAGGGGGTAGAACTGGGGAGGTACAGGCTCTGGAAGTGCTCCGATAATACCCAGAGCAGGTTGGCCATTACTTTAACATTGATGGTCTATCCTTAGGATAGGTCATCAATATCTGATCAACAGGGGTCCAACACCCGCCACTCTCACAGGTCAGCTGCTCTCGGTGCCAGCGGTGGCAGCAGTTATCCAGAAATGCTCAGTACTTGAACTGCCTCGTATTGTGTTAGCGGTTGCGGCTGGCTACTGCACATCCACCCCCTCTTGATTTGAACTACCTGGCCGTGACTGCTATCAGAGGATGGAGGAGTTCCGAAACTGAGCATTTACGGCCACCTACTGCCACCGCTGAAACCAAGAACAGCTGATTGGCGGGCGTGGAGGGTGTCGGACCACAGCCAATCAGAGATTGATGAAATTTCCTAAGGACAGGCCATCAATGTAAAAGTAGTGGACACCCCCTTTAAACTTTATTTGAACAGTGTTTTTTTCAGGTCAGGGAGTAGGAGAGTGTATATATATATATATATATATATATATATATATATAAAAGTATGGATGACATTACCTAACGTATTAACAGCATATTATAATACAAGATATTATAAGATATCTGTAAGGAAATCCATCACTCATTATGTAGCCGAAAATATGATTTTATTTTGGAATTGCAATCTAAGTAATCAAACTGACGTTTCAGTCAAAAAATTAGACCTTCTTCAGACAGATTGCGTCAGCCTGAAGAAGGTCTAACTGTTTGACCAAAGCATCATTTTAATTACATAAATCGCAATTCCCAAAAAATCTTATTTTCTGCAACATAAGAAGTTCCGGATTTCTTTATACATCGGTTCCTGGAGGGATATCCTATCCAGGCACCGGAGCCTTCCACAGAGTGACGTATATCCAACCATATATATTAATAAGATGGGGCAAATAAAAAATCGGCACTCCAAACTTCATAAACCATAAGGGATTTATTCCATAATTATTCAGGTTACAAGCAAGTTTGCTGCATATTGTGGATGTCTTCCCTGGATTTGGGCACCGTGGATTGTGAGTGCTTCCTGGATATTTTGATTTGTATTAATAGGATGGTGGATTGTGCTGGCAGATTCCCTTTAAAAAATGTTCCTGTTAATAATAAACTAGCAAAAACCCTTGCTGAATGTTTATCAACACTGACTGCGGGTGTTGGTGCTTTTATGTCAGTTCTATCAACTTTTGGAACACAACGAAGCGGGAGGACAATGACCTAGCGCTGCCCGACAGATTCACTATAATTTGCAACATTTGTAAAACAATCCTATCATACCTCTGTGCGCTAAATTTCCGGGGCTCCAAATTTAGTTCTAAGGGTTTATAACTAGCTATCATTGCTGGAGAAAGAATTGTGCTGCTAAAAGATTTAGCTCACAGAGGATTTTCCTCACTGAAAAAAATTGAAGCATTGGGTCTAATTTTTGTCCCAATTTTTTTTCCTCATTTAATGAGAGCAAGCAAAGATAATAAAAATGTTGAATAAATGCACCTAATAGCTACAAACTGAAGTCTAAAATTTATTCATAGCTCCACATATAAAGAGTAACTAACTTTAATTTTTAAAGCATTTTATGAAATGTTGCCAATCACTTTATTAGAGGATGTGTCTTAATTCCTGTAAAGTAAATTACATATAAGTGGCTTCCAGACCCCAGATTTTCCCATTCTATTTGCCTTTAGCTGCACTGATATCAGAATCTAGTCATGTGGAGTACAGATGATGGCAGTGGTAGGTCTACTGCCATCATCTGTACTCCAAATTAGTATATTCTGATATCAATGCAGCTAAAGGCAAATAAACTGGGAAAAACCTTTGTCTGGAAGTGTTTTTTATAGGAATTAAGACTAATAAAATGATTTACATAGCTTCATAACTTTCCATGCTGGAAAAAAATTATAAAAGAAAATGAAAATGTAGTTAGGGTTTAATAACCTAATAATAGCCTCTGCCCCCTGATGACGCCAGTGTGGTGAAACGCGTTGGAGAGGCTACTGATTTTTAATTAGCAAATATGGTGATCACTAACAATAGGAGTGATATACATATGGCATATTGAGCTGCAGATATAATAGGAGCAAGCCTATATGGGAGGCTAATAATGATTGGCAGCTAGAATGGCTATAATATAAGAGACCTGATAAGGATAAGGTTTTAAAGGTTTGTTGTGTGTCTATGATCTTTTTGGCATACAGCAGCTTTTTTTTCCCTAGACTTCTGTAGTTGACTGTGCAATTTTAGGGGGATTTAGCATAAGCTATACATATCATCTAACTATATGAAATTGATAAATGTATAATTGCTGAAAGTCTTGCTGCTGATTTTCTCTCCAATCCTAAGAATTGTGTGAGTCTCAGCTTTGAATGGAGTGAGCATGTGCGACCTGAATGGAGTGGTGGTCGCACATGCTCACTAAAGCTCCATACACAAAGGGAACTTTGGATTCTAGTGGTGAGAGCCCCAAAAAAATCATATATCACGTACATGACAGCTACAACTACTATACACTGATAAGATCCTCCAAGGAATGCTCAAAAGAGACTAAAATGAATGTGATCACCTTTATTTTAACTGCAAAAGAATGAAGTAGAGCAAGAATGCAAATTTAATCTCACGTATATGGGGCCACACATAATGTGAGAATACAAGAACGCACTGTAGATCTTGCATGCTCTAGTTTCTCAAGTGAACTAATCTCTAGTTATTGTTAAGAGACTCAAACAACACGCACAGGGAAGGAGTCTTGAAGAAATGCCATTTCGTGTTTTACAGTCATGGATATAATTAGACTAGAGAGCATGTATACACAGTGGAGTTTTTCGTCATTTTCATGATTTTTCATTTCCTAGCCCCCCTCGACTAAATTACAAAGTACAATTGAATACTCACACATTTTTGGAACCTAATTGTTGCTTAAAAGCCTTGGCCACTTTGGTTATACCCGAGGATATAAAAAAACATCAATTGTCTGTATACATAACATGGCAGGCTGCCCGAGACAACTCCCTTTATGCACAGAAGAGGTGTCACAACTCATCCTTTAATATCCTAAGATACATTTTTCATCCCTTATCAAAAATTAACAAAAAGATCAACTTTTTTTTTGGAATATCACCAAAGACTTTGTGTTATATAGAAGTTTTATGTTGTGTTTACCTAAATGGGGATGAGCTGCAATACCAAACATGACCATTAGACAAAAGTGGTGCTGTTTCTTGGAAGAAAGTAGACTTTTTTTTAACTTTTGGACATACCCTTTAAGAGTACATTTAAAGCTGGATATGCTTAAAGTGATCAAAGAGGATTGTTTTTCCCCCTTTTAATTTTAAGGTCATTTAAATGTTAAACCATAAATGTTTAACCCAATTTATTGGACCCCTAGAAGACTGTATAAATTTGTTAAACCATGAATGTATGACGCAATTTATTGGACCCCCTAGAAGACTGTATAAATTCTTTAAACCATGAATGTTTGACCCAATTTATTGGACCCCTAGAAGACTGTATAAATTTGTTAAACCATGAATGTATGACGCAATTTATTGGACCCCCTAGAAGACTGTATAAATTCTTTAAACCATGAATGTTTGACCCAATTTATTGGACCCCTAGAAGACTGTATAAATTTGTTAAACCATGAATGTTTGACCCAATTTATTGGACCCCTAGAAGACTGTATAAATTTGTTAAACCATGAATGTTTGACCCAATTTATTGGACCCCTAGAAGACTGTATAAATTTGTTAAACCATAAAAGTATGACCCAATTTATTGGACCCCTAGAAGACTGTATAAATGTGTTAAACCATGCATGTATGAACCAATTTATTGGACCCCTAGAAGACTGTATAAATTTGTTAAACCATGAAAGTATGACCCAATTTATTGGACCCCTAGAAGACTGTATACATTTGTTAAACCATGAATGTATGACCCAATTTATTGAACCCCTAGAAGACTGTATAAATTTGTAAAACCATGAATGTCTGACCCAATTTATTGGACCCCTAGAAGAATGTATAAATTTGTTAAACCATGAATGTATGACCCAATTTATTGGACCCCTAGAAGACTATAAATTTGTTAAACCGTGAATGTCTGACCCAATTTATTGGACCCCTAGAAGACTGTATAAATTTGTTAAACCATGAATGTATGACCCAATTTATTGGACCCCTAGAAGACTGTATAAATTTGTTAAACCATGAAAGTATGACCCAATTTATTGGACCCCTAGAAGACTGTATACATTTGTTAAACCATGAAAGTATGACCCAATTTATTGAACCCCTAGAAGACTGTATAAATTTGTTAAACCATGAAAGTATGACCCAATTTATTGGACCCCTAGAAGACTGTATAAATTTGTTAAACCATGAAAGTATGACCCAATTTATTGAACCCCTAGAAGACTGTATAAATTTGTTAAACCATGAAAGTATGACCCAATTTATTGGACCCCTAGAAGACTGTATACATTTGTTAAACCATGAAAGTATGACCCAATTTATTGGACCCCTAGAAGACTGTATAAATTTGTTAAACCATGAAAGTATGACCCAATTTATTGGACCCCTAGAAGACTGTATAAATTTGTTAAACCATGAAAGTATGACCCAATTTATTGGACCCCTAGAAGACTGTATACATTTGTTAAACCATGAAAGTATGACCCAATTTATTGAACCCCTAAAAGACTGTATAAATTTGTAAAACCATGAATGTCTGACCCAATTTATTGAACCCCTAGAAGACTGTATAAATTTGTTAAACCATGAAAGTATGACCCAATTTATTGGACCCCTAGAAGACTGTATAAATGTGTTAAACCATGCATGTATGAACCAATTTATTGGACCCCTAGAAGACTGTATAAATTTGTTAAACCATGAAAGTATGACCCAATTTATTGGACCCCTAGAAGACTGTATACATTTGTTAAACCATGAATGTATGACCCAATTTATTGAACCCCTAGAAGACTGTATAAATTTGTAAAACCATGAATGTCTGACCCAATTTATTGGACCCCTAGAAGAATGTATAAATTTGTTAAACCATGAATGTATGACCCAATTTATTGGACCCCTAGAAGACTATAAATTTGTTAAACCGTGAATGTCTGACCCAATTTATTGGACCCCTAGAAGACTGTATAAATTTGTTAAACCATGAATGTATGACCCAATTTATTGGACCCCTAGAAGACTGTATAAATTTGTTAAACCATGAAAGTATGACCCAATTTATTGGACCCCTAGAAGACTGTATACATTTGTTAAACCATGAAAGTATGACCCAATTTATTGAACCCCTAGAAGACTGTATAAATTTGTAAAACCATGAATGTCTGACCCAATTTATTGAACCCCTAGAAGACTGTATAAATTTGTTAAACCATGAAAGTATGACCCAATTTATTGGACCCCTAGAAGACTGTATACATTTGTTAAACCATGAATGTATGACCCAATTTATTGAACCCCTAGAAGAATGTATAAATTTGTAAAACCATGAATGTCTGACCCAATTTATTGGACCCCTAGAAGAATGTATAAATTTGTTAAACCATGAATGTATGACCCAATTTATTGGACCCCTAGAAGACTATAAATTTGTTAAACCGTGAATGTCTGACCCAATTTATTGGACCCCTAGAAGACTGTATAAATTTGTTAAACCATGAATGTATGACCCAATTTATTGGACCCCTAGAAGACTGTATACATTTGTTAAACCATGAATGTATGACCCAATTTATTGGACCCCTAGAAGACTGTATACATTTGTTAAACCATGAATGTATGACCCAATTTATTGGACCCCTAGAAGACTATGAATTTGTTAAACCATGAATGTATGACCCAATTTATTGGCCCCCTAGACTATAAATTTGTAAAACCATGAATGTCTGACCTAATTTATTAGACCCCTAGAAGACTGTAAATTTGTTAAACCATGAACGTATGACCCAATTTATTGGACCCCTATTGGACTGTTGGCCTTTGTTGTATTCTGAATCAGTGTCCCGAGAGAAAATCCCTTTAACGGGAGTATTATTATAGCGCTATTAATTCCATGGCACAAAGGTGTATACATAATAGAGACAAGTACAATAATTGACCAATACAAGGTACGGACAGGAAAAGGAGGAGAGAAGACCCTGCCCACGAGGGGTCACAGTCTACAAGATTATTGCCTAATATACCAATTAAGATCTAATCCGGCTCCACCAATTAGGTGAATTCATTGCTGTTATCCCTTCTTTATTTACCAAGTAAAAGGACCAAATTAATCCCTTTTTCTTGAATATCATCAATAATAATATTTCGACCCAAAAAGATAAACATCCCGATAAAAGAAATAGATTACTAAAAAATAATTTAATATGATATTTTCCCAATTAAATACTTTCTCCCATTCATCCTTCCGGGAACATGTTTCTATTGATTACAACCTGTTGAATTTTTAAAATTTAGACACCCCCCCCCCAATGTAAAATTGCTTTATCCTATAGATTTAATTATAAAAAAAGAAAAGATATTTACCGTCTTTATCATCAGCTTTTGCGTTAAGCAGGCATAGTGCGGATAGAAGCACAATGTGGAGGACACCCATGGTGCCAACTCCTGGGAAGACTTGAAACTTAGTCAATAAATCCCAGTTCTGCACCTTCCACTGTAGGTTACTGGGACTGAGTTGTCATTACTGTCACCAAACCAGCAATCTCCAAGCAGCAGTCTAACCAGGTGGAATGCAGGGGTAGAAAGGCTGTGACAGCTTTTATAAGGTGGACTATTGGAATGGCAGGGGAGGAGGATTTTGACAGGTACAACAGGTTCCTCCACCACAATGACAGGTCTTGACATTGCAGAAATCAGGCTGCACTTGCTTGTATCAATGTCACATCCATTAAAGAGAAATCAAGTATATTTTATCAGTTCTTTTTCCTTTGCCTCTTGTGTTTTTATCGCTTGTTATGATGATTATTATACAGTGCCCCCCTTAATATGTGAAATAATATGGAGGCAATTTGCCAACTAAATTCTTATTCTAGGGAATTTGAATTATATAGTGTTCTATTATTACCAGCTAAGAGGATTATATAATATTGAGTTCTCAAAAAGACAAATATGTTACCAGAAATAAGGCTATTAACTTTAGGGTGTGTTAATCAATACATACTTAACCCCTTAAGGACTGCTTCAATTTTTTATTTATTTTTTTTTTCATTAGTCAATCAGCCTTCACTTTGTAATTTTTATTCTTCAGGATGAGTTTCACATGTCCGTGTCTACTGGTCATTGTACAGATCATGATTTCCAGGCCATCGGTTTGTCATTTATAAGGCTATTGTGGCCAGATCTGGAGACCCCTGACCGATCTGGAAACAATAAATACATGGATCATGAGAATGCAGCTTTACACATATAATATACCTACATATAAAGGAATATTTATCACAATGATTAATTGACATAATTTTTTTTTTTCTTTTTTTACGATGTGGAATGTATGAAAAAATCAGGTCCGACAACATTGTTTTAATGTGCTGTCACCTAGGTTAACAGATTTGGTTTATTGTATGAGGATAATAAGATAATAAAACAGTTAAACAACTATTTGTTCAATGAAAAATATCTGTTAAAGTTAAAAAAAAAAGTAGTTTTTTGTATTTTTTTTTCATTTTGTTTATTTTTAGAATTGTAAATCATTTTTGTCCCATTAGATTTTACGGCACACCCCTATTAAGGGGAACCTAATACTATATGATTTCAGCCATTTTTGTTAGACTTAGGGGAGTTTTGGAGGAAACATACTTTAAAAGCCATCCTGGGACTAATCTGCACAGGAGACTAGTAGGACAGGCTGTTCCCTAGTGGATTCTCCATGACTGCTGCCATTGACTGGATCGGGCAGCATGTGTCAGCTGATATTAATAATAAAAAAAACAATTGCAAATTTCTTTCTAATTCTAATTCTAAAAATGTCATCATTTCTTCTTCTGAGTGTCCTTGGGACTTGAACTGACAACCTTTATAGTTGCAGGCAGCAACTAAACCATTGAGCTACAGGTTCCACCTCTGTCACAGGGAGAGTTTTGTGTACTTGAAGCTGCAGTTCAGCCTCTGACTCTCCAAGCAGATTATAGAGGTACATAGAGTTACATTGTACATAGCAGTGTATTTCTATGTCCCTGTATTGTAGAGGAAGGAGAAAAGAGAAGGGTTTTTTTTCTTCCTATCAAAATTATGTAAAAAAATTGAAAATACGGTTTAACACACATGTTGAAAGAAAAACCATTCCAAATTAGCAAATAACGGACATGTTTGGCGTTTTTGTAATTGTAACGATCGGACAACACAGCGATCATATTATTTATGGTGATTGAAAAATATTGGAAAAACATGGCATGATTGATTATTTTTCTCTATTAAACATAAAATATGCAGCAACAATGAAATAACAAGAGAAAATTGTTATTGCGTAGTTTTGGTTGGACAGCTGCAGAAAACAAAAAACAGAATTTATGCAACGTGTGAGCATGGCCTTATAGACATAAAAAAACAATATGTCATATAGTGAAGCTTCTATAAAGATGAGAAAGTTCTGGCTGCCACAACTATGAAGGAATTAACAAAAAATAAATCCATAGGGGCCAACTAGAGATGAGCAGGACATACAGAAGGACGTTGCAACAGCCCTGGATGATCAAGAACAGTTTTGGGGATGCTGGAAGGTAGAAGATTCACGGCCTCCTGTCCAGCTGCCAGGTACCACTGACCTGGACCGGAGGCCTGTGAATCGATTACTCATATCCAGTCCCATCCATCCAGGATACAGTGGGACAATTCCGAATTTGGGTCTACGCCCTACAGTCTCGGGTGTTGTCTGAATGTTCCTCATTGCCACCAACCTTCTGACATCTCCTCCTGCCCGGGGAGAAAGAAATGGAAAATGGGTGTGGTTTGGGGTGTGGTTATGGGTGTGGTCATGCCACATAATTCGTCCCTTTTACTGTTCTTCCAAAGTTAGTGCGTATGCAAATGTAGCCATGGATGACTTTAAGAAACCATATGGCATTGCCAGATTAATAAACCCAGAAGAACTTTATCACAAGGTTAGCTCCTCTAGAGGCCATGTAGAGAGTTTTCATTATTAATATTATTTTTCTTTTTAATTAAAAACAGAGAATTGCTTAATTTCTTCCTAGTCAGCCAATCACAAGTGATGTGTACTCATTAACCAAGAATTATGTAGTAGAATATCAAAAAGAATGTTATTACATATATCTAGACATCATTCAGATGGCCATTTTTTTCATGTACGTGGAATAAACAGTGTGATTTCCATCAGTGTCCTGGATCCGATTTTCATCCGAATTTCATCAGTGATTTTTATTTATGCCCCCTCCCCCTAAAAAATTGCAAAACCTCTTCTACTCATTACTTTTGCAGAGCCATAGACTTGTAGGGATAATTTTTATCAGTGACTTTTATAAAAAAAAAAAAATGGACGTCTCAATGATTTTTTTGTAGACTAAAATACGAAGATAAATAAACAGATTATAATGAGTATGTGTTCTATCCATAGATAGAGAGATGGATAGATAAATAGATAGATGGATGGATAGATAGAGAGATAGATAGAGAGATAGATAGATAGATAGAGGGATAGATAGATAGATAGATAGATAGATAGATAGATAGATAGATAGATAGATAGATAGATAGATAGATAGATAGATAGATAAATAGATAGATAGAGGGATAGATAGATAGATAGATAGATAGATAGAGAGATGGATAGAAAAATAGATAGATGGATGGATAGATAGAGAGATAGATAGATAGATAGATAGATAGATAGATAGATAGATAGATAGATAGATAGATAGATAGATAGATAGATAGATAGATAGATAGATAGAGGGATAGAGGGATAGATAGATAGATAGATAGATAGATAGATAAAGGGATAGATAAATACATAGAAGGATAGTAGATAGAAAAATAGGTATAGGATAAAACGAAAGACAAGTAGATAGATAGAGGGATAGATGGATAGATAGATAGAGAGTCAGTGTTTTCTATCCATTCTCAAGGACACATATTTTCATGCTCTGAATGTCAGTGTAAGAGGTTTTTTGTTTTTTTTTAACAAGGGGACATCTACCATGACAATAACAGTCCAGTTACAGCAAATTAAAGTTTGTTTTCACCCATCCTAAAAGTTTTTTGAAGTCTGAGGGCCTAGAGGGTACAAAATATCAGACACTTATAAGTGTTGTCCACTTTACAAAATTCCTGTTGACAAAGCTAAAAGACCCCCGGCCAACAACTGTACTTTGCTCTATTTCTCCACAGCACCTCTATGAGGGAAAGTCAGCATTACACAGCTCCTTTAACCTCTTCATGATAAATGACATACTGGGTACATCATGGATCATGTCAGGGTATTCACCACCGGTTGCTGCAGGCAGCCGGCGGTGAGTCCTGCACATGTCAGCTGATTTGAACAGCTGACATGTTTTCCTCCTAGGAACAAGTGGATCTGCGATCCACCTGTGCCTGTTAACCCCTTACATTGCGCTATCAAAATGTGACAGTGTGATGTACATGCCCGGCACGGTAAGCGTTCACTCACCCACCCCCATCGGAAGTCACGTGATGTGATCACGTGGAGCCAATGGTTGCCATGTGATGACTCCTATACCTATCATGAGTCAATTCCTCTCACTGCCGGCAGAGCGCTGATTGTAAGAAGAAAGCAGCATTGCTATAGGTAACCAGAACCATCTTACTGGGAGGCAGTTCTCATAAATGACGCTCCAGTTACTTCTGCAGTGGTTATAGGAAACCAGAATGATCTTACTGGGAGGCAATTGTATAAATGAGGCCCCAGTTACCTCTACAGTGGTGATCTTACTGGGAGGCAATTCTCCAATCAGATGATTTGATCCTGGCTTTAACCGATCAAGTGGTTCGATCCCGGCTCTCCAAAAAACAGAAAAAATCCAGCACGGTCCTCTGAGGTATATAAAATAGCCCATCTTTATTTAAAAACTAGCTGTACTACCCGGCTTCGCCCGGGTTGTCTCTTTCCCTCTCTTTCCCTGTCTGTCTCTTTCCCTGTCAGTCTGTTTCTTTGTCTGTGTCTGTCTCTTTGTGTCCGTCTCTTACCCTGTCTGTGTCTCTGTCTCTTTCCCTGTCTGTGTCTGTCTCTTTCCCTGGCTGCATTGTGACACGCCAACATTCCATATAAGGGCGTGGCTGCGCATTCTTCTGAAGTTCTGGCGACACTGTGGCTCCCAGCTCCATTCGCTTTAATGGAGGCAGGTTTTTTGGTGAATAATTGTAAAGAGCGGGGTTAAAATTTCCCCTCAAAACATAGCCTATGACACTCTCGGGGTCCAGAAGTGTGAGTGTGCAAAATTTTGTGGCTGTAGCTGCGACGGTGCAGTAAAACGTGTTGTCGAAACGCGTAGTTTTGAGATGGTGTATATTTCTTAGCTGTATGTCTCCTGAATCTTTTAATTTTTGAATAAAGAAGGAATATTTTATATACCTCTGAGGACCGTGCTTGATTTTTTCATTTTTTGGATTACCATTATATTGGCTGCCTCACCTTCTGCGCACAGTCCAGGGAACGAGGGGGAAACATACAGCAGTCGGTGAGCTGAATGTTCTTAATCTATTGAACTATCCTGGTTTTGACCAATCAAATGGTTCGATCCCGGCTTTGACCAATCAAATGGTTCGATCCTGGCTTCGGACAGAAGGGCGCGTTTGGGATTACTTTATAGATATTGTATAGACCCAAATTTCAGGGAAATGTTTAATTTTATACTGGGAAAAAGTCTCCTATAATTGTAAAGACAGCCATAAATAAACATAGGAGAATTTGACATATCACCATAAAAGGGATTGTTAACATTTAAGGACAGCAGATTAGGCATTAATGACTGTATGTTATTTAGGGGACACACCAAATTTACACTGATATTTTGTTAGAATTTTATAAATTCACTTTTGGCTTTCAGCACTGCCTGAATCCTTCTGGACATGCTCTGGATCAGATTCAAGAGTGTCTCGACCGAAATATGATCCCGCATCTCTTCTACACGTTTCCAGTGTTGGTGTATACTGGTTGGCTCACTTCTAGATGTATACAGCTTTATCTTCATCTTTACCTGGAAATGTTTATTTATTTATTTATTGGTCGAACTTATATGTAAGTACACAACAACATATGATCCCGATCAGTATGTCTTTTTGAATGTGGGAGGAAACTGGAGTACTTGGAGGAAACCCACGCAAGCACAGGGAGAACTCCTTGCAGATGTTGTCCTGGGTGTATTAGAACACAGGACCCCAGCGCTGCAAGGCTGTAGTGCTGACCACTCAGCTATCGAGCTGCCCACAACCCGACGTTCAATTGGGTTGTGGTCTGGGGACTGTGAGGACAATCCAGCACCTCTACTTCTTTGTCATTAACCCATTTCTTCACCAATCTCAACAAATACTTTGGGTTGTTGTCCTGCTGGAACACTATGTCATCCTTTTCATACCCATAGTATTCGAGGAGAGTCTTTGAGGAGACTCACATAAAAGTCAGCATTGAGTCCCCCATCCATCCTGGTCAAGTATCCAACATTTTTGGCTGTGAAACAACTCCATATCGTCAGGTTTCCTCCATCGAACTTGACAGTTCCTTCAATTTCTCAATCTGTTAGCCTCTTTTTCCCTTGTTTCTTCCAGACCCATTTGCACCAATCAGAGCCATCTATTGACTTTTGTCTCATCGCTCCAAAACACCTGTTTCTAATCTTCTACTGTGCACTTTACGTACTTCTTTGAAAACTCGAACTAACGATATTGCATTCGAGGCGTCTTCACCTTTTTTTGAGCCACCATTCCAGACTTGTGTAACGTGTGTCTCATGGAGCTTACGTATTGTCACTATGACAAAACATATGAGCTGCCTCCACTACAGTGTTTTGTGCGCAAGATCTCATAGACCTTGTGAAAAAACAACTTGTTGAATGCAATATTTTTCCTGGACGTCCACCTCTTGGCTTTTGAATTGATGGACTTCATTTCATATTCTTCCAGCTGTCATGGCCTCACATGATGCAGTTTGGCAAATTTCTTGGCCGACAGACCGCTATCAATGAGCTGGATGATGCTGTTTCTCTTTTCTTGGGAAATCATCTTCATGGCTGCTCCTTGATTCGATCTAGTGACCTTTTGCTTGGGAATCAACCTAATATCACACTGAATTATTAGGGAATGTAACAACAGGATGTAATTTGTAGAATACAGGAAAAAAAAGATTATTCCAGCTACAGAAGGAGATCAATAAACAATGCAGTGACATGACAAGAATCTGCATAACTAATCAATTGCTAAAGTCAAATTTATGTATGAGATATCCAAGATGATTGTCTATAAAATAAAGGTTGTCTCATGCCCAAAGCTGTAGTGGATGGTGAGATATGGAGCCAGAAAGACAAGAGCTCAAAACATTGTTACCCTTTTGGTCATCAGTGTATACTGTGTGTATATATATATATATATATATGAGTGGTCCTTCACAGGTGGAAGCTTAGCGGTAGAGGACTACGTAGGATGTCCACCAAGGACAATGACACTAATGTCATCTGACATTAAACAATTTCACCCATGACTTGTTAACTGTTTTGCTTATCTCTCATTGTACCTTTCCAAAAAATATATGCTACTGACTTCCCTGTACAGCAAAGTTTCCTATAGTAGGGTTAACTAGTCAATGGTTCTCAGGTTGCTTATTTCATCTCGCTATCATTAGTCACATATTCCTGAAAAGAATAAAACAACCCCAACCAGATCGTCTTCCGAAGAATTTCAACCAAGACTACAGAAATTGCTTGGAGTTCCTGCTATTTCAACAGTTGTGAAATTACCGGGTTGTCAGCACCAGTTATTTCATTTCCTTAAATTTTGTTATAAAAAAAATTCTTGGGGTATGTTCACACGTAGATTCTTTGATGCATTTTTCTATTAAATCCACCTTGGTGATGATGACCTGCATTTTTCATGCTTGTTTTTTTCACTTGCTTTTTATGTGATTTTTTTTGGCCTAAATTGTGTTCATCTTGCTGCTTTAAAATTGACATGCTGTGCTTTTTTAACAAAATATGCGCCACAGGTCAAAAAATACAAGAAAGAAATAATAAAAAAGTATAATGTATTTACACAGAGTGATATCTTCTTAGCATTGTTTAAAAAATGTTCCCTATCTAAAGCACAAAAACATATTACAGGTGTCTGTGAAGTCCAGAATACCAACCGGAAACCCAGCTCTATGCAGAAAGAAATGGAAATCACCAAACAGATGTATGTGTTAAAATATTTATATAAAAAAAGTTTCTGACTTTGAAAAAAATAATAAGTAAATAAATCTATTATTAAAAATCATATTATTAGGAAAATAAGAATTAGTGAATAGAAATGGACGAACCTGCAGATTTTCGGGTTTCGTGGGTCCAACCGGATTTAAAAAAAAATACGCAGTTCGAGACTAGACTTTAACCCGAACATCTGCCCGGACACCAATCCCCATATAAGTGTATGGGGACCCCAACATTATGCTTTTAAATGGTGGTAGTAGGGTCTAGGGGGATTACAGCAGAACCATTATACTTAGGCCTAAGCCACATGGCATGAAAATCGGACCGAGTGGAATGCGATAAAACATCGCATTCCACTCGGACCAATATTAACCTATGTTCCAGTACCCATGAGCGATTATTTTCTCGGCCCCAATCGGACCGAGAAAACAATCGAAGCATGCTGCGAGTGTAATGCGAGACTCTTTCTCTCGCACCCATTCAAGTCTATGGGTCGAGAGAAAGATTGCACTGCACTCATGGTACACCGGTGTACCGCGAGTGCAGTGCGAGAATGGCAATAGCCGGCAACAGAGGAGAGAGGGAGATAAATCCCTCTCTCTTGTCCTCCGTGCCGAACCGCCCATCCTCAGTGCTGGCCTGTACCCCGCAATTGAGGTCCGATCGCATAATTGGACCTCAGTTGCAGTGGCACTCGCATGACACTCAGCTCCTGCTGTGCTGCCAGCACAAGCCGAGTGTCATGCAAGGATCCCAAAAGTCCCCTTACTGTGTTTCCTGCAGGGCTGCAAAACTACTTCCGAGTCCGATAATTAACTCTCATACATATTCACTGCTTTGTCCGCCCACCATTAGTCCCAGCGTGTAATTGGTTGCAGTCAGACCACGCCTCAACCCGTGTGACAGCATCTGGGATTTCTTGAAATTACACACGCGGTTTGAGCCTCTGTCTTTATAGTGTTGTAAAAATAAATAAATTAAAAAATGGCTTATGGTCACAGAACAGATAAAGCATACGGCTACAGGCTGCAGCCCCCAGCCGTGCACTTATCTTGGCTGTGTTTCAAAATAAGAGGGACCGCATGCGGCTTTTTAAAAATTATTTTAAAAAATAATTTAAAAAAACTGGCTTGAGGTCTCCCCAATTTTTATACCGAGTCATGATAAAGCTGACAGCTGAGTGCTAGTATTATTAGGCTGAGGAGGCCCATAGATATTCGGACCACCCCAGCCTAAAAATAGCAGCCCAGAACTTTAAGCCTTTTTTAATGTATCCCATGACTTTTTGTCTTGTCATCAGCTGCCTGGAACTGGTCACTAAAGATGAATTTTCTTTTCACTTGTTACTCCGAAGTCTTTTTTAAGCAGCAGTTTTATCTAGTGTTCTATCATTTATTACATAATTGTGCTTTTTATTTCCTCGGCCCATGTACATGTCCTTACATATACAGTGCCTACAAGTAGTATTCAACCCCCTGCAGATTTAGCAGGTTTGATAAGATGCAAATAAGTTAGAGCCTGCAAACTTCAAACAAGAGCAGGATTTATTAACAGATGCATAAATCTTACAAACCAACAAGTTATGTTGCTCAGTTAAATTTTAATAAATTTTTAACATAAAAGTGTGGGTCAATTATTATTGAACCCCTAGGTTTAATATTTTGTGGAATAACCCTTATTTGCAATTACAGCTAATAATCGTCTTTTATAAGACCTGATCAGGCCGGCACAGGTCTCTGGAATTATCTTGGCCCACTCCTCCATGCAGATCTTCTCCAAGTTATCTAGGTTCTTTGGGTGTCTCATGTGGACTTTAATCTTGAGCTCCTTCCACAAGTTTTCAATTGGATTAAGGTCAGGAGACTGACTAGGCCACTGCAACACCTTGATTTTTTCCCTCTTGAACCAGGCCTTGGTTTTCTTGGCTGTGTGCTTTGGGTCGTTGTCTTGTTGGAAGATGAAATGACAACCCATCTTAAGATTCTTGATGGAGGAGCAGAGGTTCTTGGCCAAAATCTCCAGGTAGGCCGTGCTATCCATCTTCCCATGGATGCGGACCAGATGGCCAGGCCCCTTGCTGAGAAACAGCCCCACAGCATGATGCTGCCACCACCATGCTTGACTGTAGGGATGGTATTCTTGGGGTCGTATGCAGTGCCATCCAGTCTCCAAACGTCACGTGTGTGGTTGGCACCAAAGATCTCGATCTTGGTCTCATCAGACCAGAAAACCTTGAACCAGTCTGTCTCAGAGTCCTCCAAGTGATCATGAGCAAACTGTAGACGAGCCTTGACATGACGCTTTGAAAGTAAAGGTACCTTACGGGCGCGTCTGGAACGGAGACCATTGCGGTGGAGTATGTTACTTATGGTATTGACTGAAACCAATGTCCCCACTGCCATGAGATCTTCCCGGAGCTCCTTCCTTGTTGTCCTTGGGTTAGCCTTGACTCTTCGGACAAGCCTGGCCTCGGCACGGGTGGAAACTTTCAAAGGCTGTCCCATGTTGACCAAGTATGAGTGCTGTTCACAAGTTTGGGGAGGGTCTTAATTAGTCAGAAAAGGCTGGAAAAAGAGATAATTAATTCAAACATGTAAAGCTCATTGTTCTTTGGGCCTGAAATACTTCTTAATACTTTAGGGGAACCAAACAGAATTCTTGTGGTTTGAGGGGTTGAATAATAAATGACCCTCTGAATAAACTTTTCACAATTTAAAAAAAAAATAAAATAAGAAATAACATTCTTTTTTGCTGCAGTGCATTTCACACTTCCAGGCTGATCTACAGTCCAAATGTCACAATGCCAAGTTAATTCCGAATGTGTAAACCTGCTAAATCTGCAGGGGGTTGAATACTACTTGTAGGCACTGTATCTACATTATACTTCAATCTCCATATCTCAAAATCATGATTAGTTTGAAAATGAATACATAACCACACAAAATATTCAAAAAATTTTAAAATTAATATTTTTCAAGAGTATTGTACTATATTGTATTTCACGCAGTTTAGTTACATGTTGGGTTTGGCTTTTCCTGTTGTACTGGTCTATTTTACAGCTTTTTATTGCTTTTTACACTGGATGTTGTTTGTCTTCACCTGTTGTACAATCTCTTTATGTACATAAAAAGAATAAAAAGCAATCCTACTAAAGAACAACAAAGAAACAGAGAGCGAAATGCTCGGGAGGAAGTTGTATAGCAAATCAGGTGTTCAATTGTTTGAGAAAACATGCAAACTAACGCACAATGCAGCTGTCAAGGAAGGCCTAAGACTACTCAAATCATTTTTTTCCCTCATTGCTAAAAATGTCTTTCTCCAGAATGGAGAAAAATATTTCTCAATATGTTTATTCCATGAATCAAAAGTAATCCAAAGCCTTCAACTGTCCTGAAAAAGATATGTGTAATAGCCTGAGGTGTCCTAGGACTGTATCCAACTTCAATGAAGTTATACCCCTTCACCCCTGGACAACTTTCCGTTTTTCGTTTTTTGGGGTTTTTTGCTCCCCTTCTTCCGAGCGCCGTGACTTTTTTATTTTTCCGTCAATCTTGCTATATGAGCGCTCATTTTTTGCGGGACGAGTTGTACTTTTAACACTAGAACTACTGGACTCGTGACACCTATATAGAAATACATAGTGCAAAGTAGTCAAAATGACTACCTCAGTAGTTCTAGTTTTAAATGAAACCATAAGTTTTTCCATATAGTGTACTGGAAAATGGCAAAAAAATTCCAAGTGTGGAAAAATTGCAAAAAAAGTGTGATTGCATGATTGTTTTTGGGATATTTTATTCACCGTGTTCACAATATGGTAAAACTAATGTGTCGGTGTGATGTCTCAGATCAGTACGAGTTTGTCAAGACCAAACATGTATAGGTTTACTTTTATCTAAGGGGTTAAAAAAAATCAGACATTTGTCCAAAAATGTGGCGCATGTTTTGCACCACTTTCCGCAACCCATAGTGTTCTCATTTTTCAGGATCTTGGCTCAGTAATGGCTTATTTTTTGTGTCTCGAGCTAACGTTTTTAATGGTACCATTTTTGCACATATGCTATGTTTTGATCGCCTGTCATTGCATTTTGCGCAAAACTTGTGGCGACCAAAAAACGTAATTTTGGCATTTGGAAATTTTTTTGCCGCTACACCGTTTACCGATCAGATTAATTGATTTAATATTTTGATAGATTGGGCATTTTTAAATGTGACGATACCAAATATGTGTATTTTTTTATTTTTTTTTAACCCTTTAATTTTCAAGGGGGCAAAAGGGGGTGATTTGAACTTTTAGGTTTTTTATTTTATTTTAACTTTTTAATTTTTTGTTTTTACTAATTCCCCTAGGGGACTATAAGGATCAGCAGTCTGATCGCTAATTCTTTTCTGATGATCCCAACTACACAAATCAGCTGTACAAATCAGATGACATGCACGGATCCCCGCAGGCTGCAGGCAACAGCCAGGGGGATTAGAATATGACTGCTTAGGACGTAATATTACTGCCTGCGGAGTTAATACAAAAACAACCTTAGCAATGCAAATATGACCTCAACATATATGGCTATGGTTAATAAAAAACTTTTTTGTTATCATAGTCCAAAAATTATCCCTTTATGCAGGCGTTGTCTGTCAATGTTTATGCACATAAATACTGGCTTTTTAAACCCTTTTCTCTTCTTACACCAGATGCACACATTCAGTATTTGGTTAGTTATTTAAAAAAGTATAATAGAAACATATGCACCCCTTCTCAGTTTTTTAAACAACCCTGGCAAAAAGAAAAGGAAAAGAGAACCCCCCATTATATGGTGTTTCTATAAAACCCCATATGGGGCGTAAAACTACTGTTTGGATGCACAGCAGGGCTCGGAAGGGGAAAGAGCGCCATTTTTAGGCTTAGAATGCAAAATCTGCTGGAATATAGCAAACATCATGTTGTGTTTGGAGAGCACCTGATGTGCCTAAACAGTAGAAACCCCCCACAAGAGACCCCATTATGGAAACTATACCCCTGAAGGAATTTATCTAGATGTGTGGTGAGCACCTTGAACCCCAGATTCTTCCCAGAATTTTATAATGTTGAGCCATGAAAATACAAACTCACATTTTTTTCCACCAAAAATAGTGCTTTAGCCTCAATTTTTTTTATTTTCACAAAGGTAACAGGAAAAAAATGTACCATACAATTGATTGTGCAATTTCTCCTGGGAAACGCTGATACCCCATATGTGGTGGAAAACTACTGTTTGGGTGCACAAAGGGAAGGAGCACCATTTTGGCTGGAATAGATTGCGTATGCCATGTCACATTTGAAGAGCTCCTGACATGTCATAACTGCAGAAACCCCCACAAGAGACAGTGTGTATCATGTATTTCAAAGATTTAAATGGAACTATATTCACTATATTCTGACAGCTATAGCTTTTTTATATTTCTGCAGATGAAGCTGAGTGGGGACTTATTATATGTGGGACAAGATGATGTTTGCAAAAAAGAAACACAAAAAACGGTGTGTATAGCAATTGGGATCACCACAAATGTATGGAAACACTTTACTCAAAAAAAACCCAACAAGATTCAAGACAACACAAACATATAAAACATTTAAAAAAAACCAATCAGGGTAAAATTCCAGCATGTGTGTTCCTGTATGGACTCACACCATCCCCCAACATGCACTAAATTCACAATAGGATAAATGGTATTGCAATAAGCAAACAAATAACAGATATCACAAATATGTAGTACCATCAACACATACCTGTTGGAAAAAAAAATCCCAAACCACAGGACCCATAAAAATAATGACAGCATGGCAAAAAATGGGGTTTAAGATGGAAAATAACATCACAAAAGGTTGACCAAGCCATACATGGTAAACTGGACCCCTAGAAAAAAACACCTAAAATTAGATGGGTGCAGAGCTCTTCCCCATTCTACATTGAGGTCATCTGACACAAGATGAGGTTGTAATCATAAATTAGGGACCATCCCAATTGTGGTACACTTTGTTGCGGTGGGATGCTTTTTTGATCAAAAATAGTTTTTGCTAAGTGCCCTATGTTGTTTTTATATACAGCTAGCTGTAGTACCCGGCATTGCCCAGGTTAGTATCTGTCTCTGTGTCTCTCTCCCTCTCTCCCAGTCTCTGTCTGTCGGTCTCTGTCTGTCTGTCTGTCTTTCTCTGTCCGTCTCTGTATATCTTTATCTTTCTTTGTCTGTCCCTCTATCTGTCTGTCTGTCTCTGTCTCTTTCCCTGTCTGTCTCTGTATTTTTTTGTCTGTCTCTCTCTGCCTGTCTCTCTGTCTGTCTCTTTCTTGGTCTGTCTGTCTGTCTATCTGTGTGTCTGTCGGTGTGTCTGTGTGTCTCTGTGTCTGTCTGTGTCTGTCTGTCTCTGTGTGTCTGTCTGTCTCTTTCCCTGTCTGTCTCTTTGTCGGTATATTTCCCTGTCTGTCTCTTTCTCTGTCTGTTTCTTTCCTGTTTATCTGTCTGTATCTTTCCCCATCTGTCTCTTTCCCTGTCTGCATCTGCCTCTGTCTGTCTCTGTCTGTCTCTTTCCCTGTCTTACTGTCTCTGTCTGTCTGCCCTTTTCCCTGTCTGTCTGCCCTTTTCCATGTCTGTCTCTGTTTTTCTCTGTCTCTTTCCTTGTCTGTCTCTTTTTCCTGTCTGTCTCTTTCCCTATCTGCCTCTGTCTGTCTATTTCTCTGTCTGCCTTTATCTCTCTCTTTCCCTTTCTGTCTCTTTCCCTGTCTGTCTCTATCTGTCTCTGTCTGTCTCTGTCTCTTTCCCTGTCTGTCTTTGTCTGTGCCTATGGCTGTCTCTATGTCTGTCTGTCTCTGTCTGTGCCTATGGCTGTCTTTCTCTGTCTGTGTCCGTCTCTTCACAGAAATCATATTACCTCACACATAAGCTTCTTATATTATGAATGTCCTGTGTTGCCTATAGCAACCAATCACAGCTCCTATTAATGACCTGTAGCTCCCAGCTCCATTAACTTTAATGAAGGCAAGGTTTTTGGTGAATAACTGTAAAGTGCAGGGATACATTTGCCCATCAAAACATAGTCTATGACGTTCCCTGATTCAAATGAGGCATCTGTGCAAAATTTCGTGATTGTAAATGTGATGGTACAGATTCCTTTAGCGGACATACATACATACATACATACACACACATACATACATACACACAAACATACACAGCTTTATATAGTAGTTTATTTGTTACTTACAGCAGGGTATATGCTTATTTTTATCTTAGGTTTTGTATATTTTAAAGATCTGGTCAAGGACCAAAGTCAAAGATGAGACTAGTCCAGCACCGTTCCCAGCACCGATCTAGGTGATTGACAGGTCTTTCCAATGTGTGTACACAAAGAAAGACCCGTCAATCACCTGGAGTGATGGAAAAAGAAGTCGGCCAGGGGTAAACCAGACCAGTCTCATCTCTCCCTATGGTCCCTGGCCACCATGCAGCTAGTCTCAGGTTTGTGCTTTGGGTTATTTGGGCAACATGCATCAACTGACAGGTTCCCTTTAATGTAGGGGATGCTACACTATTGTATAATGCAACCATGCTGCACTCGTTTTCTATAACATTATGAAGGTGGACATTATCTCTATGAGATGAAGGCGTGCTACAGATGTAATATGCTGGTCCCTTGGGCCTCATACACACGAGCATAGTTAACAGATCAGTAATAAGGCACTCATGGAATTCTATCTGGCTATACACCTTTTTTTTCTGTGTGTGTCAAGTCATGAGAAAAAAATCTTGGCACGTCGCATTGCACGTCTTATCGTAGATATATTCTCCACTTGAGGCATTGCTTCTAGGAAAGAATACCGTGTCTCTCAATAACAGCATGCTGGGGTACAAAGAGTGCCTGAAGGTCCGTCATATGAACCTGTATGCAAAGAGCCCTGAAAAATATGTAACAGGGCCACTAACAAGTCATTTATACCATTAGTCTGCCCAAAAAGTAATCTTTAGGGCCCCAATAACCCTTTGCGATTCTCATGCCCATAGACAACTATACAAGTTCCGCACACATAGTAAAGCCTGCTTTACACCAGGCAATCTATCGGGCGATAGATCGTCGGGGTCACGGTTTTTGTGACGCACATCCGGCATCGCTGGCGATGCCGGCCTGTGTGACACCTCCTAGCGACGCAGTATCGCTCACAAATCGTGAGTCGGGTACTGCTCGTTAGGTTCCATAATATCGGTTACTTTAGTCGCCCATCGTTTCCGTGGTAGCACACGTCGCTCCGTGTGACACCACGGGAACGATGAGCAGCTCACCTGCCTCCCGCGGCCGCCGCCGGCTCTATGTGGAAGGAAGGAGGTGGGCGGGATGTTTACATCCTGCTCATCTCCGCCCCTCCGCTCTGATTGGCCGGCGGCCGTGTGACGTCACTGTGACGCCGAACGTCCCTCCCACTCCAGGAAGTGGACGTTCGCCGCCCACAGCGAGGTCGCACGAGAGGTAAGTATGTGTGACGGGGTTTAGTAACTTTGTGCGACACGGGCAGCGATTTGCCCGTGACGCAAAAAGGACGGGGGCGGGTACGATCGATTGTGAAATCGCACAATCGATCGTACCGTGTAAAGCAGGCTTAAGGCCTTGTGTATGGACCCATCATGGTGCTGTAGATTTAGATTTACATATTGTTTTCAGAATTCTTAAGATTTTTTAAAAAAATTCTTTTTACTATTTTTTTAAAGCATTTGTCAAGTATTTCTTCAAATTCCACTCTAGAGGTCTGCTATGATAGGGAATAGTAGATCTTAAGTGCCGCCAAAGTACTGTGAAAGTAGCCTGTCTTTTGGGAAACACTAGTTGATTTGACTGGAGGCATCTTTAGACTTCGGTAACCTGAAAAGTTCTTAAATGTGGACCTGCTGTGTCAGGATAAAGCCGGCCATACACATAAGGAATGTCGACAACCAACTATTTCACCAATCACTTGTACAAACGATCCCACTACGGTAGCAACATAACAGAATAAACTCGATAATCATGGCGTCCACTAAAAAAACAATACATTGTGATTGTGCAAAGTGGTAGCTGGTTTGTTTTGTTTAAATCCGGATTTAAATTTCTATTTATCTTTAAAATATTTTTCACTTTTAAAAAAAAAAATAAAATTGATTCTTTCTATTCACTTTTAAAAAAACAGGCAGGGAAGGTTTTACTTCACAAAAAGAATAAACTGTGATTGTGTGCTGTAATGTCTGTATACCTTTTTACTTCCTCCCCGGCCCATGTGGTATACCCAGGGCTGCCACTAGGAATTTCAGGGCCCCATACTGGCAAAACTTTGGGGCCCCCTTGAGGCTCCGCCCCAGCTCCGCCTCCACCGCAGCTCCGCCTCCACCCCAGCTCCACCTCCACCCCAGCTCCGCCTCCACCTTGCGAATCTTCCATAGTCTCATCATTGCCACTCTTGGAAAAACTTCACTTCTGCACTACAGCCTCACCAATCACACATTAACCCTTCACAATGAACACCGTATCACACACACAGACAGCAGATTTTGTTTTGGCCATCAGATTTTTGTAAGCCTACCACCATGACAAGGTAGACTCTTTTGGTAGGGCCCTACTCTATTCTAACTTTTTTTTTTCTTTTTAAAACTAAGTTTTAGTATAAATTTATTGTTGGTATATCTATTTTTTTTTCTTTAAGGGAATGTGTCACATACAGGTTTTTAAACTAATTGAAACCAAATTGTGATAATGCAGACATGGATTTAGACCTGACAACCCCTTTGAAGGGAATCTGTCACCAGGTTTTAAACACCTAATCCGGGCACAGCATGGCGTGGGGGAGTAGGTCCTGGTTCCGGCAATTGTTACTTATTGGGCTGCTTGGTGTAGTTTTGATAACATCACTGGTTAATCAGCAGGAGATTATCATTACAGGACTACTTGGCATGCTGCAGGTAGTCCAGCATATTATGAGCTCTGTATAACTGCTAGATCTGCAGCAGAGAAAACATTGATATTATCACAATGACAGCAAACAGACAAGTAAGTGACATATCGCTGGAATCATGGTCTCTGTCTCTACATTGTGCTGATCTCGGATGGGGGAGAAAGGATCTGCTGACAGATTCACTTTAAGGCTCATTCAGCAGTCGGTGAAAACCGGTCTACACTTGGACAGTGCATGGACTGGCCAAGGGTCTCCTGACCTCAGCAGCCTCATAGCATATATGAGGATGCAGGTCAGATCAGGCCTAGGCCATGCATGGCGTTGTAAGCTGAGATTTAAACAGATGGTTGTTCTTTATGAGAGCTTAGGAGGGTTGTGAACAAGAAATGCCCCATAAGGCAGAATTAGGCTGAGTCCAGATGTCCTGTAATCATCCGTTGGGAAAAATGATTTCTGGGGGAGAAAAGCACTTATTCACAACCAGTAGGTTTAGTAGAACAGATTCCAACATGTATATTAACTCCGAAAAAGCAACACGTGATTTATTTAAAACGTAACCTTTAATTGGGGTCCTTCTAAAATAGAAATACACACAGTGATCCAACACCCATTTAAAAACCTGAAATTGGTTCAGCCATCCACATAATTCAATTACGACGGCACTACAAATTTCAAAGAAAGAGGGGATTGTCTATCCGCTCAAAAACAACAAAGAGCAAGAGAACGATGAGCTCTAAATAAGATGTACAAATATAGGCACTATGCTCGTTCAATTGGATCAGTCATTCCTAGGTTTATATTAATGTATATAGTGTGTTGTTACTATTCGTTTTTAAATACCCATAGGCACTTTAAACATCAATGGATGAATCAGTGTCTGTCTCTAGAGTAACCACCACCATATTACAGTGTATAGGCACACAAGGTGCCAACCACAACCACCCTGGAACGTGATTAGTGCCCTGAAAATATACTTTCTAGATGGTAGCAATACCCATTAATACAATACATATCAGTGAAAGATATTAAAGAAAACCACTCAAAAGTGGAAAGATCTCACTCCGATCTTCTCATCTCAGATGGTGGATCGAACTTCTCCTGTATTCTTTGATCCAAATACCGCAAAGCGGAGGTGGAGGTCCAGTCACTGACCCTGTTAGGGACTAAGCTGACCCTTCTACTCCCCACAAGCTCCCGCACTTACAAGGGCAGTCCACAACTGGCCCTGTTGGAACTGACCCTTGTCTTCAAACCAGGTGCCTCCCGACGCGTTTCACTTCACCTGCTCATCAGGGGAGAAAGATACAGCCCCTATACTAACACTAGTGACTCAAACACAGAGCTCATCCCTATTCAGCCTGATATCAATAGGAGTATATGATATACTGGGGTTATAAATAGGGCCCAAGTCTCCCTCCCCACCTACTCTCCCTCCTCTGATCAACATGCAAATTCTAAAGTGGCACCGGAAAAACCCCGGAATGGTCCAATATGTTCTATACAGATAACCTACTCAGTACGTTTCACCACTCACATGATACACCCGGCCAAATCGGCCTTAACATGTTTTCCAACAGTCCGGTCTGCATAAGGCTAGTTTCACACTTGCGTTGAACGGCATCCGTTGCATTGCGCTGTGTGACGGATGCAACGGATGCGTTTCATATAATGGCACAACGGATGCAACGGATCGTACAAAACAACAGAAAGCTTTTATTTTCTTTTTTTTTTTTTTTCTTCTTTACAGTTTTACCGACAGCAGACTATTGTGAACGATCATCTGATCACCCGGCGGCCGGGCGCTCAGCTGATCGCTCTCACATGCCGGCGGCCGGGCACTCAGCTGATCACTCTCAATAGCCGGCGGCCAGGCGCTCAGCTGAGAGCTCTCACATGCCAGCGGCTGGGCGCTCAGCTGAGAGCTCTCACATGCCGGCGGCTAGGCGCTCAGCTGAGCGCTCTCACATGCCGGCGGCCGGGCGCTCAGCTGAGAGCTCTCACATGCCGGCGGCCGGGCGCTCAACTGAGAGCTCTCACATGTTGGCGGCCAAGCACTCAGCTGAGAGCTCTCACATGCCAGCAGCCAGGCGCTCAGCTGAGCGCTCTCACATGCCGGCGGCCGGGCGCTCAGCTGAGAGCTCTCACATGTCGTCGGCCAAGTGCTCAGCTGAGAGCTCTCACATGCCGGCGGCCGGGCGCTCAGCTGAGAGCTCTCACATGTCGTCGGCCAAGTGCTCAGCTGAGAGCTCTCACATGCCGGCAGCCGGGTGCTCAGCTGAGAGCTCTCACATGCCGGCGGCCGGGCGCTCAGCTGAGAGCTCTCACATGTCGTCGGCCAAGTGCTCAGCTGAGACCTCTCACATGCCGGCGGCCAGGCGCTCAGCGGAATGTTCGGCCACCAAGAAACAAAATAAAGTTTCTGTGATTAAAAAAAAAAAAAAAATGAGCATGCGCAGTGAAAAATAAAGGTTTCCGCCGCTCAAAAAAAGTTACATGCTGCGTTCCTTTCACCAGACGCAGCGTCAAAATAACGACGCTGCGTCGTCCAGTGGATGCAACGCTGACACTTGCGTTACAGTGTATCATCCATACAAGTCTATGGAGAATAGCGCAGTGCATTAACGGACTGCGCTATTCTCCATAGTGACGGACTCCGCTAAACGCAAGTGTGAAAGTACCCTAAATTATAATGTCCTTACCGGATACATGGAGTCTGAGTGGAGCGCACGCCACCCTGGTTGAACAGCTACTGGAACGCAGGACTTCCTGGTTTGCTGATCACGTGACCACTCACGTGATCCACGATGGGAGGTTACAGCCTAGAACCATCCAGCCCTGTGACCTGTGTCATAGCGTCATCATCACTGTGGGTGGGATTCACATCTAATAAACTTTATTGACAAGCACGCTAACAGACAAAGGGGAGGAATGAAAGGGGAGTGGCCCGGGCAGTCAGCGTGTCCGGGCCCCCCTCCTGCCTACTGCTCAGCTCACTGCACGGCCAGCCCTGCGAAATGTAGTGTCAGCGTGTCCAGGCCAGACATGTCACACTACATTTCGCAGGGCTGGCCCGGCCGTGCAGTGAGTAGTGAGCTGAGCAGCAGGCAGGAGGGGGGGGCCCGGACACGCTGACTGCCCGGGCCCCTCCCCTTTCATTCCTCTGTTCACCGGGCGGGCCCCAGGGGCAGGGGGCGTGGACGTTGACAAATGTAGTGTGACGTGTCAATGTGCACGCCCCTTGCCCCTGGGGGCCCGCTCAGTGAGCAGAGGAATGAAAGGGGAGGGGCCTGTCAGCGTGCCCGGGCCCCCTTCCTGCCTGCTGCTTACCAGGCCCGCTACAGGAGTTCCAGGAGTAATGCCTGTGTGGTGAACGAGGGTATTTGTTAGTGTTTTTTTATTGCAAATAAAGGATTTTTCGTTACGTGTGTTTATTACCTTTAAATTACAGGTTACTCATTGGGGGTGTTTCATAGACACCTGCAATGATTATCTAGGGCTTAGTGGCAGCTATGAGTTGCTGCCATTAACTCCTTATTACCCCGATTGCCAACGCACCAGGGCAAATCGGGAAGAGCCGAATAGAATTCCAGAATCATCGCATCTAATGGATGCGGCAATTCTGGGCGGCTGCTGGCTGATATTTTTAGGCTGCGGGGCTCCCCATAACGAGGAGCTCCCCATCCTAAGAATACCAGCCTTCAGCCGTATGGCTTTACCCTGGCTGGTATCAAAATTGGGGGGGACCGCACATCGATTTTTTTAATTAATTAATTATTTATTTTACTGCACAGTATATACCCGCCCACCGGCGGCTGTGATTGGTTGCAGTGAGACAGCTGTCACTCAGCGTGTGGGCGTGTCTAACTGCAACCAATCATAGGTGCCAGTGGGCGGGGGAAGCAGGGAATAGTAGATTGATTAATGAGCAGCCGACATTTTCAAATTAATTGAAGCCGCGTTTCTTTGGAACAGCTGTTCCTCGCCGCGCTGACGATCGGAGATCAGTGAGTATGACAGGGGAAGATACAGACCGAGCGCCAAAGGGATGATGACTGAGAACAGCAGAAAAAAAGGTAAGTAGACTGACATTTAGCAAAAAAAAGAAAAACCCCGTCATCGTTCGTTTAAAAACACACACGGACGGTACGTGCTGAACACGGACATGCTACGTGTGCCGCCCGTGCAGGCACGGACCCATTGACATGCTGACCGCCAAAAACGGACATGTCGGGCGTGTGGGAAACCGCACACACGTACTAACCACACGGACACACATTCTGTGTGATTTTACGTGTGTGTGCCATCTACCATAGGGTAACATTGGTCAATGTGTCTCCGTGTCTCCGGTACGTGCAAAAACGTACCAAACACGTACCGGCGGCACGGATGTGTGTTGCAGGCCTGAAGGATTATAGTTAATTTCCTCTCAGCAGCAGGGTTTACTGGGCAGGTTTAAAATGCTATTAACCTGCAGATTATCCCCATATCTGTAGGTTAATAATATATTTCCACATGACACGCTACCTTTAAGTACACAAGATCAAATATTATGATTGCAGTGCCAAAAAACAGTTATTATTTGATAAAGGAGGTAAAAGGGATACACACTAAAATAGCAGATTATATGGGTTACCCCCACAAAAACACAAAACTCACATTCCATAAATTGTTTGACAGACCCCAAAAACAGTAATTCCCTAAAAGAGAAGGTAACAGGGATACACTATAAAATAGCAGAATTTAACCTTTCACCCTCCCCACTCCAAACATCCCAGGCCCACATTTCACAATGTTTTGTCAGACACAAAAAAAATTCCCTGAAAAATTAGATATGCAATTAGACTATTTAGATTGTAGTGCCAAAAAAAGCAATTCCCTGATAAAGGAGGTAAAATTAATACACTATGAGCCCACAGGAGATTAAACCTGCGGATTTATCTGCGGAAAATCCGCGGGTTTTCTGGATTTTCCAGATAAATCCACAGGTTTCAGCATGTACAGACACTCCCCATGTTATCCTATGGGACATGAGGAGTGCTGTGTACAGCGTTGGACTGGCTACTGGAGGAATCTTCAGTAAGCTTGGATTCAGGTGCCTGCATTGCACTCCGGAGCTCTCACCTGAGCTCTGGCGTGTAGCCTAGACTGTACCGCGAGCGCCGAGTGATTGATTCCCCGGTGCTTGCGGTTCAGTTAATGTCAGCTGCAGACAGGCCGGGGTGATCTCTGGTGCTCTCACCTGAACTCCGGAGATCACCCCGGCCTGTCTGCAGCTGTCATGAACTGAACCGCAAGCGCCGGGGAATCAATCACTCGGCGCTCGCGGTACAGTCTTGACTGCACTCTGGAGCTCAGGTGAAAGCTCAGGAGTGCAATGCAGGTACCTGAATCCAAGCCTGGGAGTACTGGAGATACCTCCGGTAGCCAGTCCGACGCTGGCTGTGTCTATACTGCGGATACGTGCGGCTGCGGAACATGCTGCAGATGTCCCGCAGCCGCACGTAATTGCATGTCAATTATTTCTGCGGAATTACTGCGGAAATCCCGACCCTCCACTATGTAGATAGAGGCCGGCACTTCCGCAGGTAAGTCACTCGAATGCCCGCAGGTTTACCCCAGCTTTTTCGCTGTACTACCGCAGCTAAAAATAGCTGCAGATTCCGGCGTGCACCTGCGGGAAACCTGCGGCCGTACCTCTGGATATATCCGCAGGTACAAACTCCCGTGGGCACATAAGTAGCAGAACATAACAGCTCATCTACCTGACACGTGTTTTACAAATGCTTCGTCAAACCCCTGATGAAGCATTTGCGAAACTCCTATCAGGTGTGTTGGGTGAATGTGTATCCTTTTTACCTCCTTTCTCAAGGAATTACTGTTTTTATTTGCTATTCTTTTTTCTAATTTTTCCTTTACCACTTTATCAATTCTGTTTTGTTGCATGCATTACTTATTCTTGTTTTGTTTGCTCATTATATGGTTTGTAACGCTTATTCCTATTTGTGGGTTTCCCTGTTGCTTCACTAATATGTCTTTTTGTCTATTGCGTTGGATACATTTTATTTGTTTTTGTAATTACTTTGGCCCTGTATGGAATTTCGGACTGATTTTTTCTTTTTTTTTGTGCTTTGCAATGTTTCACTTTGCCACAGTCTTAGTTTTGTTGTTGTCCTTCGAGACAGTAATATAAGATGTGACATTTCCTAAGATACAACTAACACTTCCATGTTAACAAATAACAAGGATTACGGTTGCCTTTCTAGCTTGTCAGATGGTGGAATTGAAGACAAGCCTTGAAAGCATCCTACCTCTTTGTATATCCCTTTCTTTTCTTGTGTACTACATTATAGTGTATACACAGTATTCGATGCCATAAAAGATAAACCGTATAATGCAAATTCTCCACGGTCCCTTACAGAGCTACAATAGAACAACACTCACTAAGACTCTCTGCAGGAGCGGCATTGACTCTACATCTGTTGTTCGCAATATTTATTCATTTACAATAGTTACTTGGACATAAATATGTTTAACAGAATGTGGTCAGACGAGTAGTAGACATTATTTCGGCTCTATGTACAATGGTGCTATGTTTTAAGGATTTATGAGATATAATAGATCTAGTTGTAACAGATAAAAAAACGCACCGGTACCGCATGCATTTTGATATGGTATTGGTTTGTCCCTGACACCGCAGTGAGCAGTCACATTTTCTTTTGTGACCGCGTACTGCAACCTCATATGTAGCAAAGCCATATGCCGTGGGACATCGTGTTTGTGGATCACGTTAAACCTGCATAGGTGCTTTGGGGGTTAATAAATTGGAGAAAGAGGGTTTTTTTGGTTTGTTTTTATAAATAAAAGATTTTTCTCTGTGTTTTATGTTTATTTCTTTTTGCTTACACGATTAGTAATTGGGGGGTCTCATAAATTTAAAGGGTTAAAAGGTGCGGGTGGATCGTGGATCCCCCTGCGCCTGTGAGGCACACATGTGATTTACTGATAATCAGCAGCTGGATGGAATGAGGACTCTGCTGGGTCCTAAAGGAAGAGAGATGAAAATCCAGCAGGAAAGCTACCTAACACGATGAATACTAGGGTGGCACGGTGGCTCAGTGGTTAGCACTGCAGTCTTGTAACGCTGGGGTCCTGGGTTCAAATACCACCAAGGACACCATCTGCAAGGAGTTTGTATGCTCTCCCTGTGTTTACGTGGGTTTCCTCCGGGTACTCCGGTTTTCTCCCACACTCCAAAGACATACAGATAGGGACTTTAGATTGTGAGCCATAATGGGAACAGTGTTCCTATAGCAACCAGTAAATTTATGCATCTCACTGTTGCAGTATAAGCCATAAGTCGGAAAGATATGTAAAATGGTGACACTCCCCGTAAAGTCAAAATCTATCATCTACCGTAAGTCCAAATCTATCATTTCTACAAGCGTTTTTGTTAGCACATTCCGTATAGTGCTGTAAGTTCCGTGGTAGCCTCTAAGTAACTGAAAGTTGTAGAAGTTGACGTGTTCTTCAAGATTCCATTTCTAAGTAAATAAGTTTGATGTATTTTTTTTTTATAAAATAATTTGAAGTTGTCCTTCTCATATTTGTTTTTTTTTTTCATAGAAAACCCTTGGGCCTTTTTTTTCTAAAAGAAATCAACAGATCTGATTTTCAGATAGTGCATACCTTAAAATTTTTTATGGGTATAGTAACGAGATAGAACATTACTGGGTTAAACAAGAGTAATAATGCTTGAACCTGTTTGGTATTATCACCTTCAAGGCTTATCTTCTACTTTCTTACTCAGTAACAGGTGCAGGTATTTTTCATTTTGAATGGTAGATCTGGTAGACCATCAAGAAGCCAATTGTATAATCTACAGCAAAGTAAGTCTTGTTTCCAGAGGAAAGTTTTCAGAGAGGTCTGGAAGCGTAGAAAGCATCATGTATAGAGATGAGCGAACCGGTCCCGGTTCGGCTCGAGGTCGGTTCGCCGAACGGAGGTCCCGTTCGAGTTCGGCTCGTCGAACGTTCGACGAACCGAACTCGAGCCAATAGGAAACAATGGCAGGCAATCACAAACACAGAAAAACACCTAGAAAACACCCTCAAAGGTGTCCAAAAGGTGACAAACAACTCACAACACAACACAAACACATGGGAAAGTGACAAGGACATATACTCATGCGAAAACAAAACAGCTGGACAAGGAAAAAGAGGAGGACACACAGATATAGGCATGGCACGCCCTTCTAAAGTCATGTAAAACACCGCAAGGTGACTCCAAGCGGAGTCTCCCTTTTTTCCAAAAATTGGGCCCCACACACACCCACCCCTTCAGTGGCAGCACTTGTGCCCCAGTTGTACACTTCAGAGCTAGATTTGCATCAAGCACATTCAAAAATACGCCATAATTAACCGTCCCCAGGATGACACCGGGGTAGGTAGCAAAGTCTTTCCTGATCCCAGCTCTGTTCATCTTGGCTTCTTTTAAAAACAATGTAAGCAAGGGTTACTCCAAGCGGAGTCTCCCTTTTTTCCAAAAATTGGGCCACACAGACACCCACCCCATCAGTGGCAGCACTTGGGCCCTAGTTGCAAACAGGATGTTTTGATTTGCATCAAGCACATTCAAAAATACGCCATAATTAACCGTCCCCAGGATGACACCGGGGTAGGTAGCAAAGTCTTTCCTGATCCCAGCTCTGTTCATCTTGGCTTCTTTTAAAAACACAGCAAGCAAGGGTTACTCCAAGCGGAGTCTCCCTTTTTTCCAAAAATTGTGCCCCACACACACCCACCCATTCAGTGGCAGCACTTGTGCCCTAGTTGTACACTTCACAGCTAGATTTGCATCAAGCACATTCAAAAATATGCCATAATTAACCGTCCCCAGGATGACACCGGGGTAGGTAGCAAAGTCTTTCCTGATCCCAGCTCTGTTCATCTTGGCTTCTTTTAAAAACAATGTAAGCAAGGGTTACTCCAAGCGGAGTCTCCCTTTTTTCCAAAAATTGGGCCACACAGACACCCACCCCATTAGTGGCAGCACTTGGGCCCTAGTTGCAAACAGGATGTTTTGATTTGCATCAAGCACATTCAAAAATACGCCATAATTAACCGTCCCCAGGATGACACCGGGGTAGGTAGCAAAGTCTTTACTGATCCCAGCTCTGTTCATCTTGGCTTCTTTTAAAAACACTGTAAGCAAGGGTTACTCCAAGCGGAGTCTCCCTTTTTTCCAAAAATTGTGCCCCACACACACCCACCCATTCAGTGGCAGCACTTGTGCCCTAGTTGTACACTTCACAGCTAGATTTGCATCAAGCACATTCCAAATCCACAAGCATTTACTCTCCCCAGGATGACACAGGGGTTGTAAATTCCTTCTGGATCCATGACTTGTTCATTTTGATGAACGTCAGTCTGTCCACATTGTCACTGGACAGACGCGTGCGCTTATCTGTCAGCACACACCCAGCAGCACTGAAGACACGTTCAGAGACAACGCTGGCAGCTGGACACGACAAAATCTCCAAGGCGTAAGTTGCGAGCTCTGGCCATTTTTCTAGGTTTGAAGCCCAAAAGGAGCAAGGCTCCAGTTGCACAGTCATGGCATCGATGTTCATTTGGAGATACTCCTGTATCATCCTCTCCAGCCGTTGACTATGTGTCAGACTTGTTGTCTCTGGTGGCCTTGCAAAAGAGGGTCTAAAAAAATTATGAAAAGATTCCATAAAATTGCTGTTACCAGCACCAGATACGGTCCTACTGGTACGGGTAGACTGTTGAAGATGACGAGACCGTCCCATGTTTGTCAAGTTACAACTGGGAGATTCCCTCCCTGCACCTGCACGGTTGTTTGGTGGAAAAGATCGAGTAACAGCTTCTGCTGATAGTCCTGCATACGTGCGTCCCTTTCTATGGCTGGAATTATGTCACAAAATTTGGACTTGTACCGGGGATCTAATAGTGTGGCAATCCAGTAGTCATCATCACTTCTAATTTTGACAATACGACTGTCATGTTGGAGGTAGTGCAACAAAAAGGCACTCATGTGTCTTGCGCAGTCATGCGGACCAAGTCCACGCTGTGTTTGTGGCATAGAGGTGCTACCCGTTCTTTCTTCCTCTGACATCTCCCCCAAACCTCTTTCAACTGAAATTTAACCAAGGTCTCCCTCATCCGCTGAGTCTTCCATGTCCATGGACAGTTCGTCCTCCATTTCTTCATGTTCTCCTGCACCTTGCTCAACATTTCGCCTGCTACTATGCGCCCTTGTCAATCCCTGTCCCCCATGGTCCCATGCCTGCTGCGTTGGTGATGATGAACGTCTGGACCTTGGTGATGTTGTTGTCCCTTGCGCATATGAATCCTCCTGTAGTTCCTCCCCTTCATGTTGTCCCACCCCCTGACTCCGAATAGTGTTTAGCGTGTGCTCCAGCATGTAAATGACTGGAATCGTCATGCTGATAATGGCATTGTCAGCGCTAAACATATTCGTCGCCATGTCGAAACTGTGCAGAAGGGTGCATAGGTCCTTGATCTGAGACCACTCCATCAGGGTGATCTTCCCCACCTCTGCATCTCGTTGGCCCAGGCTATACGTCATGACGTATTGCACCAGGGCTCTGCGGTGCTGCCACAGTCGCTGTAACATGTGGAGAGTTGAATTCCAGCGTGTCGCCACATCGCATTTCAGGCGATGAACCGGCAGGCCGAAAGACTTCTGGAGCGATGCAAGTCGCTCTGCTGCGGCGCTTGAACGGCGGAAGTGAGCAGACAGTTTTCGTGCCCTGTTCAGAAGGCCATCTAGGCCGGGATAGTGTGTTAAAAATTGCTGGACGACAAGGTTCAACACGTGAGCCATACAAGGTACGTGTGTCACCTTGCCCAGGCGAAGGGCCGCACCCAGGTTTGCAGCATTGTCGCACACGGCCTTACCAGGCTGCAGGTTGAGTGGAGACAACCATTTATTAAACTCGGACCGCAGAGCTGACCACAACTCCTCAGCTGTGTGACTCTTATTCCCAAGACATGTCAAGCTAAAGACCGCCTGATGCCGTTGCGCTCTGCTGCCAGCATAGTAATGAGGCGTGCGTGATTCCTTCTGCGCAGTGAGAACGCTGGTGGCCTGACCAGGCAGGCTTGGGGCGGAGGTGGAGGACCCAGATGAGGTGGAGGATGCAGAAGCAGTGGCGGAACTTGGACAGACAGAGGATTGACACACAAGTCGTGGGGACGGCAAGACTTGTGCAGCAGACCCTTCACCATCTATCACCATAGTTACCCAGTGCCCAGTCAGCGACATGTAACGTCCCTGTCCATGCTTACTGGTCCAAGTATCGGTGGTGAAATGCACCCGTTCACACACAGAGTTTCTCAAGGAAGCGGTGATGTTGTGTGCGACATGCTGGTGTAGCGCGGGCACACCTTTCTTAGAGAAGTAGTGGCGACTAGGCATCTGGTACTGGGGCACAGCGACAGACATAAGGTCTCTAAAATCCTGTGTGTCCACTAGGCGGAAAGGCAGAATTTCGGTAGCCAACAGCTTACAGAGGGATAGAGTCAACCTCTTCGCTTTGTCATGGGTCGCAGGAAGTGGCCTTTTATTTGACCACATCTGAGGGACAGAGATCTGGCTGCTGTGTGTAGACGGTGTTGAGTAGGGTGTCCCTGGAAAAATGCAGCTTTGTGAGGAAAGTGCAGGCGGAGACATGATGTTGCCTTCATCCAAAGTTGGTGCTATCGATGTCTGAGAGAGCTGTACACACTCACTTGTTTCCCCTTCTAAAACAGCTGACGACCTACCAAGCAAACTGCCTGTTGCGGTTACAGTGGTGGAAGTTGTTGGTGGAAAAACAGGTGTGACAGCTGTCACAACAGTCCTAGAAGATGACGAGCGCGCGGATGCACTGGAAGGGGCAGGCGGTGGATGGTTTGCTCCGCTAGGCCGCATTGCAGCACGGTGAGCTTCCCACCGGGCCATATGATATTTATTCATGTAACGATTCATGGAAGAAGTTGTCAAACTGCTGAGGTTTTGACCTCTACTAAGACGACCATGACAAATTTTACATATCACATAATTTGGGCGATGTTTTTCTATGTCAAAAAAGGACCAGGCTAGGCAAGGCTTAGAGGCCATGCGACCTGTTGATCCACCCCGAATAATGCTCAGAGGCAGAGTGGTGGCTGAGGATGCAGTTGTAGACGTGCTACCAGTGCTCCGACTCTGTCCAGGAAGGCGCAAGGTAACTTCGTCGTCGGTTGCATCCTCCTCCACCGCCTCTGTTGACCTCCTCGAGTGCCTGACTGGGGGTTGACAGTAGGTGGGATCTAGAACTTCATCATCAATTGTTGTGTTTGCACTCCCCTCCCCCTCTGACCGAGCCTCTTCTTGCCCTGACCGAATATTTAAGTTGTCATCCCAATCGGGTATCTGCGTCTCATCTTCATCAGAATGTTCCTCATTGTCTATAACCACAGGTGTTACAGTTTGTGACAAAGGGTCAACATTATGCTCAGAAACTTGTTCCTCACGGCCTGAATCCGAGTCACAAAGGTTCTGGGCATCACTGCAGACCATTTCCTGTTCTGTACTCACTGTAGCTTGGGAGCAGACCTCTGATTCCCAGGCTATACTGTGACTGAACAGCTCTGCAGACTCAGCCATCTCAGTTCCACCATACTGTGCAGGGCTGATGGAGACTTCAGAGCTGGGAGAAATCAAGTGTGATTGGGATGACAACTCAGAGGACTGGTGTTTTTTGGATGCGGTACTTGAAGTGGCTGAGAGGGCACTTGTTGGACCACTTGAGATCCATTCAAGCATTTTCCTTTTTTGCCCATCATCTACCTTTCTTCCTGTTGTTCGTGTCCGTAAAAAAGGGAGCACATCGGATTGTCCATGGTAAGTAGTAGACATCTTACTTTTGCTGGTAGAGGGTCTATCTTCAGCAGATGATAATGGAGCTTTGCCACCTTCCCCACGGACAAAACCTTTGTTGCCTTTTACACCACGCCTCTTCCCCTTTCCACCAGCATCTGTCATTTTGCCACTCATGTTGATTGCGACAAGATTGTGGACTGAAAATGTGGTAGTAAAAATTGAGAGGTGGTGTAGATTGCAGTGGTGGTCTAGCTTTATTAACAGCAGAATAATAAAGAATAAATATCCCTGACAATGCAACTACAGGCCTTAAACTGGCAGCAAAAATTGCTAGTGTAATGGCTTAGTTATAATGAGTTGGAGTGTGCAACGCAGGCAGATGCGCTGTGCAAATGTCTTTGCACTAGTGGGACTATAGCTAAGTCCAATAGCCACGTATAGGATGCCACTAGGTACACTGAGTGTTTGCTAGTATAATGGCTTAGTTATAATGAGTTGGAGTGTGCAACGCAGGCAGACGCGCTCTGCAAATGTCTTTGCACTAGTGGGACTATAGCAAAGTCCAATAGCCACAGATAGGATGCCACTAGGTACACTGAGTGTTTGCTAGTATAATGGCTTAGTTATAATGAGTTGGAGTGGCAAACGCAGGCAGACGCGCTCTGCAAATGTCTTTGCACTAGTGGGACTATAGCAAAGTCCAATAGCCACAGATAGGATGCCACTAGGTACACTGAGTGTTTGCTAGTATAATAGCTTAGTTATAATGAGTTGGAGTGTGCAACGCAGGCAGATGCGCTCTGCAAATGTCTTTGCACTAGTGGGACTATAGCAAAGTCAAATAGCCACGTATAGGATGCCACTAGGTACACTGAGTGTTTGGTAGTCTAATGGCTTAGTTATAATGAGTTGGAGTGTGCAACGCAGGCAGACGCGCTCTGCAAATGTCTTTGCACTAGTGGGACTATAGCAAAGTCCAATAGCCACAGATAGGATGCCACTAGGTACACTGAGTGTTTGCTAGTATAATGGCTTAGTTATAATGAGTTGGAGTGTGCAACGCAGGCAGACGCGCTCTGCAAATGTCTTTGCACTAGTGGGACTATAGCTAAGTCCAATAGCCACGTATAGGATGCCACTAGGTACACTGAGTGTTTGCTAGTATAATGGCTTAGTTATAATGAGTTGGAGTGTGCAACGCAGGCAGATGCGCTCTGCAAATGTCTTTGCACTAGTGGGACTATAGCTAAGTCCAATAGCCACGTATAGGATGCCACTAGGTACACTGAGTGTTTGCTAGTATAATGGCTTAGTTATAATGAGTTGGAGTGTGCAACGCAGGCAGACGCGCTCTGCAAATGTCTTTGCACTAGTGGGACTAGAGCAAAGTCCAATAGCCACAGATAGGATGCCACTAGGTACACTGAGTGTTTGCTAGTATAATGGCTTAGTTATAATGAGTTGGAGTGTGCAACGCAGGCAGATGCGCTCTGCAAATGTCTTTGCACTAGTGGGACTATAGCTAAGTCCAATAGCCACGTATAGGATGCCACTAGGTACACTGAGTGTTTGCTAGTATAATGGCTTAGTTATAATGAGTTGGAGTGTGCAACGCAGGCAGATGCGCTCTGCAAATGTCTTTGCACTAGTGGGACTATAGCAAAGTCCAATAGCCACGTTTAGGATGCCACTAGGTACACTGAGTGTTTGCTAGTATAATGGCTTAGTAACAATGAGTTGTAGTGTGCAATGCAGGCAGATGCGCTCTGCAAATGTCTTTGCACTAGTGGGACTATAGCAAAGTCCAATAGCCACGTATAGGATGCCACTAGGTACACTGAGTGTTTGCTAGTATAATGGCTTAGTTATAATGAGTTGGAGTGTGCAACGCAGGCAGACGCGCTCTGCAAATGTCTTTGCACTAGTGGGACTATAGCAAAGTCCAATAGCCACGTTTAGGATGCCACTAGGTACACTGAGTGTTTGCTAGTATAATGGCTTAGTTATAATGAGTTGGAGTGTGCAACGCAGGCAGATGCGCTCTGCAAATGTCTTTGCACTAGTGGGACTATAGCAAAGTCCAATAGCCACGTTTAGGATGCCACTAGGTACACTGAGTGTTTGCTAGTATAATGGCTTAGTTATAATGAGTTGGAGTGTGCAACGCAGGCAGACGCGCTCTGCAAATGTCTTTGCACTAGTGGGACTATAGCAAAGTCCAATAGCCACAGATAGGATGCCACTAGGTACACTGAGTGTTTGCTAGTATAATGGCTTAGTTATAATGAGTTGGAGTGTGCAATGCAGGCAGATGCGCTCTGCAAATGTCTTTGCACTAGTGGGACTATAGCAAAGTCCAATAGCCACGTATAGGATGCCACTAGGTACACTGAGTGTTTGCTAGTATAATGGCTTAGTTATAATGAGTTGGAGTGTGCAGAGGACAGGAGGGTACAGTGGCAGGATTGTGGGTATGGGTAGAGGAATGGAAGCCTGCCTTTCTATCCCTCCTAATAGGGAAATGCAGGGAGGAAATCCCTGACCTTGGCTACACAGACGCTGTTGCTGTTTTCAGGACCTGTCACCTTAACTCTGACCCTGCCGGTTTGAGCCCTTAAAAGGACTGCTATAAAGTGCTCTCCCTAAGCTGTCTAACGCTGTGTATGCAGCGCATACAGCTGTATCGGCGATAGGACTCAGGAGGACGGAGCTGCGACAGTGATGTCTGACACCAAAGACGCAGAAAGCAGATAATGGCGTCCTGGAAGAAAATGTCCGGTTTTATAATGCAGGGACATGTGACATGGACATCCTATCACACATGCCGTTGCTTCTCTGGCTCAAAGTCCACTTAGCTGTGTGTGTGTCTGGGATTGGCTGACATGCTGGCCCGCCCCACAAGACGCACGCGCTTAGGGAAGGAAGACAAGAAAAAAAAAAAAAATGGCGATCGCCATTATAGAAACAGCAGTGATATGAAGGCGCTGTTCACGCACACTATACACTGAAATGTGATAATAGTGTGATTCACAGAGTGACTTACACTATTACAGCAGAGACCAAGCTATGATTTAGCTGGTTTTTTGCTGCTAGAACCGTTCTCGAACGTTTCTAGAACTATCGAGCTTTTGCAAAAAGCTCGAGTTCTAGTTCGATCTAGAACAGGCCCCAAAATCACTCGAGCCTAGAACTGGAGAACCACGAACCACGAACCGCGCTCAACTCTAATCATGTACACATCTTGTGTTTGGTCGGTGTGCAACATGGGAGTTGAAGCAATGGAAGAAGTAGACATGTTGTGATAGAGAAGTTGCCAAGCAGAACCAGTGGACCAACAGATACAACCTCCTGGTCTTCACTTAACGTGATGGAAGATGCCCACAATAAAAGTATAACTTCTACATTTCTAGTCAATTTTGCAACCCTCACTGCCAATCCTGCTGGGGTGGCGAGCAGGAGTGGACCCACTGGACCACAGGGGAGTTCGGACTTACCCTTCAGTGGGAGGGTCTTAACTAAACACCTGCTGCAGACACCAGGTACCATTCCCAGGGCAGTGACCGGGACTCTGGCAGCTGACCCCAGGACTGGAAACGGACTCAGGTATGGACACAGGTGCATTTAGGTACTGGCGGGATGGCTGAGGCATACAGGACAGCAGGTACAGACAGGTATGGTGGGCTTTGAAGAGTAGACAAGTATGGGAAGGCAAGTACAGGTACTGGTGATTGACACATGTTTACCAGGACTTGACAACTAGCAAGCAGACTGGAAAACTGACTAACTAAGGATGTGTTGCAGGCACCTCCCCTAATGGGAGGGTGCATTAAATAAATAGTGCAAATGGCGATGTACGCGCACAACCTAAGCACATTCCTGGGGAGCCTGTGCGGTGTGCACAGACCCTAGGTGAGGAGAGGGCAAGAGCACTCGTGGATGGCTGCAGGGAACTGGGGAGGACACAACCCGGCCGGGGTGGTGAGTAAGTCGGCGTCCCTGCTACAAATTAACAGAGCCAAAGGTGATTGCCCAAATCAGCAAGTATTCACTGGCAGGGGCTACTATCCAGTAGAAAGCACCGGGTGTGCCAGTGACCAGAAAAATAAAGACCTAATGACATTATTGTTCAAGTCTATTTCAATATCTTATTCATAGAGGCTGTTCTCTAATTGTAATTTGTCATTGATTTTAACAAATCCATTATTACCAGTACCTTATTTTCAGTTTTTTCTTCCATCAACTTGTTGTAATTTGCCACCATATTTCCAAAATTTGTTTACTGCTAGTCCCTGCATTATACAACAAAAAAGAGAAAATTAGGTAAAAACTGCACAAGTTTCAAGTATATCAAGATAATAACCTCTGCGTCACTCAGATTGGGCTAAATGGTTTTAATAAGACAAAAAAGGTGGTCTTAAAATTATTCTTAGGATGTAATGAAGCTTAAGATCAGATAGAGCTTAATGGGGTCTGGGTTAAGGTGGGTACTTTTGACAGGAGTGGGTATTTTTGGACACAATTCATTGTAGTCCAACGTCACCAAGAAAATTGTAGCTTTACCGGCTGACAATTCAAATAAATGGCTGACCATGTAATACTTGAACAGACTAGGTTTGTCAGAATGAAAGCTATTGTTACAATCCTTCCTGAATCTGCTCAACTGACATCTGTCATCAGATGCTGCCATCGTCACTCTGCCAGTGGTGGAGGAGATACCATGGCCAATATGACTGGATGGCTCAGGCACTGTACAGGCATAGAAACTGATGTGGCTGGAATATGTGGTGCCACCCAGCTAGATAGAATGGGTGTGTGCTGTCCAGCAAGGCAACAGGTACAATCAGCTCCTTGTTCTGGCCAAAGGGGAAGAACCACACTCTACTTAAACTCCCAGCTGGAAGTTGATAACTATTGTGCTTGGTTTACTCCTTGTATTCTTGTGCAATTAGGCCGGTTTCACACATCCGGCTTTTTGCCGTTTTGCCGGATGCGGCGCTCTCCTGTACAGTTAATACAGTACAATGACAGCGCAACAAGCGCCGGTCACATGCTGTCATGTGACCGGCGCATGTGACCCGGAAGTTACAGCGCTGTCATTGTACTGTATTAACTGTACGGGAGAGCGCCGCATCCGGCAAAACGGCAAAAAGCCGGATGTGTGAAACCGGCCTTAATCTGTTGTCCTCATCCAGTTCTGAACCCAGCTTTTGATGCTGACTACATCTATCTCCAAGATTCCCCCTTGATCCGACCTTAGGTTTTCTGACTTTGCTTTTGGCTGACCTCTTAGAGATGAGCAGACTCGAACAGTAAAGTTTGGTATTTGTACCAAAGACAGAGTTTTCAAAAAAATCAGTGTTGGAGTTCAGAGTTTGGGTGCTTTACATATGATGACCACTGGAACAAACATCACTATGCTCGGGTACGCTCGGTGCTCGGCCAAGTACGAGCCACTTGCAGTGTTTAAATGCCTTGTATTGGGGGTAAAAACAGAGTTATCGGATGTAGTGTGTACAAATAAAAGTAAAGGTCAATAATTGACAGACATAATTCATGTTTGTCTTAGGCAAACACTTATACATGTACATGACTCCTCCACATGTAGAATATCTGAGTTGATCGTGTTTTGTAGGACCTTCCCTAAAAGATGCAAAATGGATTCTTTATATCTCGGACACCCACTCACATTCAGGTCTACTCTTAACATCACAACTATTGTTTGTGTTGTAATATATCAGGGCTTGGACATTCTTCACACCCCTTTCTTACTCTTGTTCAAGTTTGATGTACAGACCGCTTAGTAAAGTAAACAGCAATAACCCACAAAGCCGTGAGACATTATATTACCATCGGTGAGTCACACTATAAGGGTCAACTTGAGTCAAGGTCTGTCGTAAATGTGGAGGGCTTGTCATTGACACATATATATTGCATGTCAATGAGATTAAAATTATTTGGTTTGATAGAATCTAAAGGATTACTCTTTACGTAGATATTTAAGCAGGAAATGGAAATATCTATTGTCTTGGTATAAATAGTTAACACATTGAGGAACAAGTAAAGCTCTAAAAGGTTTATATTCCAGGAACATGTCAATGTTTTATAATGGTTTAACCCATTCTGACATAGGAAGTATTGTGTATGGTTCGGGCTCAGGAGCGGAGTCCGCTCCATAATGGGCAGATGCCAGCTGTGTCATAACAACAGGCATCGGAACTAACTACAACCATTGTTATTTAACTTTACAGTTTACTCTTTACAGTTAGAGCAGTCAGACTGTGGAATGCCCTACCACAAGAAGTAGTAATGTCAGAAACTATAATCTCTTTTTAAAAAGGGCTGGAATATTTTCCTCAGTACACATAACATTGTTGGTTATAAATGACTTAAGGCCGCTTTACACATTACGACATCGCTCAAGCGATCTAATTGGGATCACGGAATTTGTGACGGACATCCGGCCGCTTTAGCGTTGTTGTTGCGTGTGACACTTACGTGCGATCAGGAAAGGCCGCAAAATAGTTCAAAATCGTTGCTCATTGACATGCTCCCCTATTCCCAATTATCGTTGCTGCTGCTTGTACGATGTTGTTCATCGTTCCTGCGGCAGCACACATCGCTATGTGTGACACCACATGAACGAGGAACATCACCTTACCTACGGCCGCCGGCAATGAGGAAGGAAGAAGGTGGGCGGGATGTTACGTCCCGCTCATCTCCGCCACTCTGCTTCTATTGGGCGGTCACTTAGTGACGCTGCTGTGACGTCGCTGTGACGCCGAACGAACCACCCCCTTAGAAAGAAGGTGGATTGCCGGTCACAGCGACGTCGCTAGGCATGTAAGTAGTGTGACGGTTCAGAGCTATTTTGTGAGCCACGGACAGCGATTTGCCCATGATGCACAAATGATGGGGGCGGGTACACACACTAGCGATATTGGTAACAATATTACAGCGTGTAAAGCGGCCTTTAGGGACAAAATGTAGAACTGGTGGAGGAAGGTTGAACTAGATGAACCTAGGTCTTTTTTCAACCTAAGTAACTATGTAACTATAGAAATTCTGGTGTCAATCTTCATTGTGTATATTTCCAATGTCCATCAGTCCCCTCATCCCTTACTTCAGGGAGATCATAGGAAGCCAATAGGATCCACTAAATGCCGCTATGGCTGCCATGTTGGTTCTCCAATGGCTGGAATTTATAGGACATTGGTAATGTTCCTAAATACTACAATGCATATTACATATTATATAATATAACACGAGTCCTAAAATGGCATAAAAAATAAAATAAAAAATAAAAAGAAATTAAAAAAATAAAAATATATGTTTAAATCATGCCCCCTTTCTTTTTAGTTGAAAAATAAAAATAAAAAAAAAATATGTAGTATTGTCATGTCCGTAAAAGTCTGGTGTATCAAAATCTAAAATTATTTAAAGTGAACCTGTCAGGTGCAATATGCACCCAAAACCACGAGCAGTTCTGGGTGAATATTGCTAACCCCTGCCTAATCGTCCCTGTATACACTAGCATAGATAAAAGGATCTTTAGAAAAAGTATTTATAAAGATCCTTTATAATATTCTAATGAAGCCAATGACTAGTTGTTTGTTCCCTTGGCTAGTCGGCCCCCTTAGCACGGCAGCACACCCCTGTGGGTGTACTAACATTCTAATGAATGTTAAGTATCAAAGGCATGGTTGCTTTCACCTCTCTGCTGCCACTGCAGGTTTTTGGCTCAGTGCGCAAGATCAGAACGTTCCCTGACTTCCGGTCATGTGCATAGTTTCAAGCCGGGACACGTACATCCGGCTTCATAATACGCATGATCAGAAGTCTGGGACTTCTGATCATGTGCACTGAGCCAAAATCCAGCATTGTGCACAGTTGCAGCAGAGAGTGGTGAGATTGACCATGCCTCTGATGCTGCACATTCATTAACATATTAGCACGCCCACAGGGGCGTACTAACATGCTAAGGGGACCGACTAGCCAAGGGAACTAATGCTCCTTCTTCTAGTCCCTGCGCTCATTAGCATACGATATAAGATCTTTAGAAATACTTTTTCTAAAGATCCCTTTATCTATACTAGTGTATACAGGGACGGTTAGGCAGGGATTAGCAATATGCACCCAAGACTGCTCGTGGTTCTGGGTGCATACTGCATCTGACAGGTTCCCTTTAAGCCAAACTGTGACTGGAAAAAACATAATAAATGCCAGAATTGCCGTTTCTCTGTCTTTGCCCTTTCCTTTAAAAATGTTCTAAACAACAATCAAAACATCATTGTACCCAAAAATTACATAATTTTAAATGCCAGCATGCCATGCAAAGAAAGATGCCCTATTACAGCACCAATGTCCGAAAAGTAAAAATCGTCCCAAAAAATGACAACACAAACCATATTTTTTTTTTTAAAAAATTTCAGTTTTTTATTTAACCACTAAAATATAAATAAAGCCCCTTAATTATACCGACCTGAAAAATCATGCTGCCCGGTCATATTTACTGTACTATTAGTGCCGTAAAAACAAAAGCCAAAAATAAAATATATATAATGGCGGAATTAGATATTTTTCACCACTTTATCTTACGTAGATCTTTCTGCCCATTTTTCATTGCATTATCGATTGAATGTCAATATGCACAACTAATCTCGCCAAAAACAAGTCCTCTTATGGGTATGTTGATGGATAAAGAAAAACTTAAGGCTCCTGAAAGAGTGGAAAGAAAATAGGAACACACAAAGAGGGAACATTGCCTCTCCATGAAGAGATGAATCATATATGTTAATGACCAAGATCTAGGAATGGGTCCATATATAATCTATTGGCTCTATGGTATACAATACATAAATTGGCCATTCACATTGCAAATTTGTTGTAAAAAGACCAATTTACACAGACCAATGATTGAAAGATAGAACAGTCATACAATCAAGGGACAAATGAGCAGCACATCTCCTCGTAATGTAGTGTGGCTAAACCTGGTATTGCTAAGGGTTGGTGTCACGGTTCTGATATGCTGGTTTAGATGCTCTGGTGTTTGACTTGAGCTCCTGTGGATGGGTTGTTTCTCAGCACTGGGTCCAAGCTGGTGCTGGGAGAAGCCTTCTCAGATATTCCTTGTTCCAGGTGGATGCTTTGCTTCATTAGGGAGCATACTCACCTGGAACGTCGCCAGTCATATTTCCTGGTTCCACAGTAAGTGCTCTTGGCTCCTGTTTTTGTACAGTTGGCTTCTCAACCCTGTACTGTAGTTGACTCTGCTCTGCCCGCCCCCCCTGACTTCATCATTACCTCCTGGCTTCTAATCTCGGACCTTCTCCTGACCATGTGTCCTCCTGCTCTCTGTATCCTATACGTACTCTCTTGGTATCCTGACCCTCGGCCTGTATCTTGATCTCGTCTCTGCCTACTCCCTATGTCTTGTCGTGTCCCCCTGGTTCCTGATCCCGGCTTGTTTGACTACCTCTCTGTTAACACTGCACGCAAGTAGTATTTAGTGCCATCTATTGACTGGCATCACACTATGCCACATAGTGTGGAGCATCACAGTCAGCCATCAAAGTTTAAAACAGGATTTACACGCTGCGATCTCGCTAGCGAGATCGCAAGCGATCGTACCCACCCCCGTCGGTTGTGCGACACGGGCAAATCGCTGCTCATCGCGCACAACCTCGCTTACCCCCGTCACACGCACTTACCTGTCCTGCGACGTCGCTCTGGCCGGCGATCCGCCTCCTTTCTAAGGGGGCGGGTCGTGCGGCGTCACAGCGACGTCACATGGCAGCCGTCCAATAGAAGCGGAGGGGCGGAGATGAGCGGGACATAAATATCCCGCCCACCTCCTTCCTTCCGCATAGCCGGTGGAGGCAGGGAAGGAGATGTTCGTCACTCCTGTGGTGTCACACACAGCGATGTGTGCTGCTGCAGGAACGAGGAACAACATCGCTAATTAGAAGAAAACGATTTTTTGTTTTAGGACGACCTCGCCGCGGCAAACGATTTTTGCCACTTTTGCGATCGTTTTAGGTCGCACATAAGTGTCACACACTGCGATATCGTTAATGACGCCGGATGTGCGTCACAAACAACGTGACCCCGACGAGAAAACATTAACGATATCGTAGCGTGTAAAGCCTGCTTTAGTCTTGGAGACCACCTGTAAAGAAGAAAGCAAAAAAGTGGACTCTCACATAATAATGATAGTGAACAGATGACGGAAAAACAGAAGATGCAGTGTACAATAATTTTTAAAACGTGGCAGCCAAGAAACTAAAGACTGATTGGCACTAGGCAGAGATGAACATAGTACTCAGTAAAATTGAAAGGAAAAGAAGACAAGGCTGGCCAGCAAAGAGATAAATAGTAATGACCACAGGTGTAATGAACTAATAATTTGGGCCCTACTATTGAATCTGATTGAAACATCCATTATCCAGCACTCTCAGATTTCTATGGTAATGGCTGGCCATTTATTGTGCGTGAAGGCCACCAGATATTGAATTTCAATGCCCGTTCCTTTTGTTCTTTTGTAAATTAATCCACCGAGATAAATGTCCTTGGTTAAAGGCTTGGTCCTTTCCAAATTGAAAATGCATGCACATTATGGCAATTATTAATGTGTATAAACATGTGTAGAGTTTCTATTTTACACCAATACCTTTCTCCAAGCAACCCATCTATTGAAGACAAGGACCAAACAGTGTACAGCTATTTCCTAACGGCACATACCCATCCATAAGTTATAAATAAAATAGTATTTACTTCATCTTTCCATGACCAAATGAAGCTGTCTGCAGAGCTATGAAATTTCTCAAAACAATAGATTGAGATCAGGTATCTATTATCACAGATAATGATGTCTATGCTGCGGCCCAAAATTTCCCCTCTTGATTACAAGTGTTTCCAAGGTTACCACAATGTTCATTCAATGAGTTGACGTTGGTATCAAACATGGTTGTCAAAAGTTGGCCAGAAAAATGACATTGTTTAAAATAATGACCAAATGAAGGAGTCCGCAAAGATATCAAATTTCCCAGAACAACACATTGAGATCAGGTATCTATTATCACAGATAATGATGTCTATGCTGAGGCCCAAAATTTCAGCTCTTGATTACAAGTGTTTCCAAGGATGCCACAATGTTCATTCAATGCGTTGACGTTGGTATCAAACATGGTTGTCAAAAGTTGGAAAGAAAAATGACATTGTTAAACATAATTATATAAAATAAAGAATCACTGCGTGTGGTATTCGGTAACACTAATAAATGAAATGTAAAATTACCGGAGGTACAACAATATTGCATAACTAATTGAATTTCTTGAGTTTATTTACGGGACCTTATGGAGTACACCTTTCCTTCCTCCGGGTCTTTTATTATGTTTAGCTATTGCCATGGTTCCTACTCATATTTCATACGTGGCTTACATACCAAGTCATCAGATCACAGCAGACACCTCACTTTTTGACAAATCAATACTTTTGTATGACATTTTGTTATTACCAAGAACCAGGTTCGAACAGAATATTTTTATCATTTCTTATTATACCATATTATACAGGTTACTTATTCATTTGTGTAGTCTATGGGTTAGTAATCACAGTATAAACTCTGCTGTTTTATAAAATATTCCCCATCCAGATGCTGACATTATCAGTCATTTTTCGTTGTCACTAAAAGATTGTGTTGACAAGGAGTTTTTTGAGACGTTTAGGGATGAGCAAACCCGGACTGTAAAGTTCGGGGTTCGTACCAAATACCAGGTGTCTGGGTTCCAGATCCAAACATAGACTTTTACCTGTATGTCCAGTTCCTGTTCGGGTTTGTCATCTAAATAAAGCTTGTTGAAAGGTTGCAGAGCAGCAAATCAGCAAGCTTTTTCAGTGTGGGCATTTCTGGCCCCATCACTGCCATGTCAAGTATTGGTACAGCTGTGATTGGCCAGGGAAATCACTGTAAAAAAAATTATTTGTGCTCCCTCACTATGTTTCGGTAAAACAAAGGGCTACAGGCTGCAGCCCCCACCGGTGAGCTTTACCTTGGCTGTACAGTGGAGCCTTGGTTAACGAGAACAATCCGTTCTGGGACTGTGCTTGATAACCAAGTTACTCGTTCAGCAAAGCAAGATTTCCCATAGGAAATCATTACAATGCAGACAATTCCTTCCACAACTTGTTAAATATCCCATCCTGGTCCCCTATTGTGCCATTCCACACACATATAAACACGTACAAACACACACAAACACGCACAAACATACTGTATTATGCTCACCTTACCTTCCGTTCCATCGCCGGTCTCCTGGATCTTGTAGTTCGCCGGTACAGGCTGTGTATTGGGTAACCATCGCGACAAAGGAGGACCTTCCGCTGCTAGAGCGCTGACGTCAAAGGCAGGAGCCGCTTGCCTCTGATTGGCCATGACGCTGCCTTTGAGCAGCGGCTGGCAGCGGAAGTTCCTCCCTCGTGGCGATGGTTACCGATACACATCCTGTACCGACACACTACAAGAACCATGAGGCCGGCGATGGAACTGAAGGTAAGGTGAGCATAATATGTGTGTGCACGTGCGTGTTTGTGTGTGTTTGTGCAGACTGCAAGAGCGGGTTAGAGCGCGGTGAATGTACGGAACCAGAAGTGTGTGCGGTGAGTATTTGCTCGTACGGCAAAGCTTGCTCATAAACTGAGTTAAAAATTTACAGCAAGCTTTGCTTGTTAAGCGAAATACTCGCTAACTAGGTTACTCGTTAAGCGAGGTTCCACTGTATATCAAAATAGAGAGGATCATCTGCCAGGTTTTTTTTTTAATTATTTAAATAAATATTTTTAAAAAAGGCATAGAGTCCCCTCCATTTTTGATAACCAGCCACGATAAAGCAGACAGATGGGGGCAGGTATTATCAGCATAACAGGAGCCATGGATATTGGCCCCCCCAGCCTAAAAATACCAGACCACAGCTGCCCAGAATTAGCACATCACATTAGATGTGCCAATCCTGGCGCTTTACCCTGCTTATCCCAATTGCCCTCTTGCAGTGGAAATTGGTCGTAATTAGAGATGAGCGAATCGGTCGTGGTTCGGCTCGAGTACGGTTTGCCGAACGGAGGTCTCGTTCGAGTTCGGTTCGGCGAAAGGATCAGAGAACCACTCGAACCGCATAGGAAACAAAGGGAGGCAATCACAAACACATAAAAACACCTAGAAAACACCCTCAAAGGTGTCCAAAAGGTGACAAACAACTCACAACACAACACAAACACATGGGAAAGTGACAAGGACATATACTCATGCGAAAAAAAAAGAGCTGGACAAGGAAAAAGAGGAGGAGACACAGATATATGAGTATATGCAAGGAAACATCGATGCCATTACTGTGCAACTTGAGCCCTGCTCATTTTAGGCTTCCAATCTGGATAAATTGCCTGAGCTTGCCACGTACGCCTTGGGGATCTTGTCGTGTCCTGCAGCCAGCGTTCTCTCGGAACCTGTCTTCAGTGCTGCTGGGGGTCTGCTGGCAGATAAGCACACGTGTCTGTCCACTGACAATGTGGACATGGCTCTCAGAGGACTTTTCTTCCCCTGGGTCATCCAGGGGAGGCGAAAGGCACGCGTATTTTTGAGAGTGCTTCATGCAAAGCATCTTTTTTATTTTGAAAAGGGGGATCAACTGATGCCAGTCAAGTGGGGTGTGTGTGGCCCAATTAGTGGAAATGAGGGAGACTGTGGTTGGAGTCCCCTTGCTGTGTTTCTAAAAGAACCAAGATGAACAAGTCATGGCTCTCAGAGGACTTTTCTTCCCTTGGGTCAGCCAGGGGACGCGAAAGGCACGCGTATTTTTGAGAGTGCTTCATGCAAAGCATCTGTTTCATTTTGAAAAGGGGGATCAACTGATGCCAGTCAAGTGGGGTGTGTGTGGCCCAATTAGTGGAAACGAGGGAGACTGTGGTTGGAGTCCCCTCGCTGTTTTTTACATGATTTTCGAAGTGCATGACATGCCTAAGAGGTTTAGTTTCGGCATCTCAAACTTGTTGGCTCCAGAAAGGCTGCCTTTACACCCTTTTGTGACTGAGGATTTTCGAGACCTTATGCCCATTGCAGTGCCCCAAGAGCCGATGGGCATTTGCCACTCCTTCTCCAAGAAAGGGGTGCCCGCGCTAACACAGCAGGTCGCACACAACATCACCGCTTCCTTGAGAAACTCTGTGTGTGACAGGGTGCATTTCACCACAGATACTTGGAACAGTAAGCATGGACAGGGGCGTTACATGTCGCTGACTGGGCACTGGGTAACTATGGTGATAGATGGAGAAGTGTCTGCTGTACAAGTCTTTCCGTCCCCACGAGTTGTGTGTTTCAATTCTTCCTCTGTATGTACAAGTTCCTCCACTGCTTCTGCCTCATCAACCTCGTGTTGTTCCTGAACCTCAGCCCAAACCGTGTGTGGTCAGGCCACCCTTCCTTGTAACTGCGCCCAAGGAATCCCACACACTTCCTTACTATGCTGGCAGCAGAGCTCAAGGCCATCAGGCGGTCAAATGTTTACTTTGAAATGTAGGGGAAATGTGAGACACTGCTGAGGAGTTGTGGACGGTTAGCTCTGTAGAGTGAGACCGAGTTTCATCAATGGTTGTCTCCACTCAACCAGCAGCCAGGGAAGGTCGGGTGCGACAATTATGCAAACCAGTCTGCGACCCTTCTTCAGGGCAATGTGACACACGTGCCTTGTATGGCTCACATGTTGAATCTGAATCTCCAGCAATTTTTAAAACACTATCCCGGCCCAAGTTGATCAATGCCTGTGGAAGGCTGCAGTTCCAGAGAATAGTAGTCATGCAGGGTCAAAACATTAATTGAGGAAGAGGAACAGAATGGGAGGGACAGGACTTAATCAGAAAACAAGCAGAGGTGAAATGCAAATCGGCCAACGAGGTACCTAAACAGCAAGCAGGAAAAGTAGTCAGGTAACAAGCACACAAACTCATAAAACTAAACTGGGGGTAACAGTAACCAGAGGTTCATAGCTATGTCTGGCAGTGGTCTTCAGACAGGAGGGGCATAAAAAAGGGTGTTGTGTCTTCCCATTGGTTGTAGCTGAATTATGGTACTTCATCTGTGAGATACACACCACCTGCATTCAGCCTGTGGTTCTGCATCTGTCAAGGTAACGCAACCCAGTGGGTGAGCATAACCTGTGTCCACCTGCGCCGCTGGCGTCGACTCCTCTCCCATCATCAGCACTATGCACGAAAGGAACACGTTGTCACCTTGCAACAGGAGTACAAATTGACGTAGCGGACTACGGTGGTGACTTAACAGCCGTGTGCGGCAATGATGCAAACATAGCAGCGTGCCTTCGTCAGGCCCATGTGACACACGTGACTTGTATGGCTCACGTGTTTAATCTGATTCTCCAGAAATTTTTAAAACATCCCGGCCTACATGGCCTTGTACAGCGGGCACGCTCACTATGTGCTCACTTCCATCGTTCGCACCCAGTAGCTCAACAACTTTCATCTCTCCTGAAGTCTTAAGGTCTGGTGGTTAAACGTCAGAAATGCGATGTTCCGACACGCAGGAATTTTAATCTGCACATGTTGCAGCGTCTGTGGCAGCACCGCAGAGCCCAGCTGAAATACGTTATGATGTATACCCTGGCTAACTTGATCCAGAGGTGGTGCAGATCACGCTGCTGGAGTGGTGTCAGATCAAGGACCTATGCACCCTTCTACACAGTTTACAAATGTCGACGCAGATGTTTAACACTGGCGATGACATTCTCAGCGTGACAATTTTGGTCATCTACATGATGGAACACACTGTAAGTATTATTCGGAGTCAGGTGTTGGTCCAAGAGGAAGGGAGGAAGTACTGGAGGAGTCATATGCGGAAGGGATAACAAGATCTACAAGGTCCAGACGGTCAGCGGCACCTTGGTGGCAGTCATGGTATGGTGGGGGAGAGGGATTATCAAGGGAGCATAGTATCAGCAAAACAGTTGAGGAAGGTGCAGGAGCCCAGGAAGAAATGGAGGACGAACTGGCGATGGGCATGGAAGACTCAGCAGATGAGTGAGAGCTTGCTCACATTTTGGTTGTGCGAGGTTGGGGGAGAGGGCAGAGGAAGGAGGCACGATTCTCACCTCTCCGCCACCAACACACCAAGTACTTGGTCCTTCTGGATGCTCAAGACACATGAGCGCCTTCTTGCTGCACTACCTACAACATGACCCTCGGATTGTACGAATTCCAAGTCATGCTGACTACTGGGTTGCCACACTGTTAGATCCCCGGTACAACACAAAATTTTGCGAAATAACTCCTGCCATAGAAAGGGACGCACGTATGCAGGAGTATCAGCAGAAGGTGGTACGCAATCTTACATCTGCCTTTCCACTAAACACCAGTGGTGCACAGAGGGAATCTCAACGCTTTTTCATCGATAGGAGGAAATGGTCTTACTTGTCCACATCTGTGGGACCGAGGGCTGGCTGCTGTGCTGAGACGGCGTTGAGTACGGTGTCTCTGCAGAGTTGCATTTTTGGTTATATACAAACTGAGTTGAAAAAGGACAGATGCTGGTGGAAAGGGGAACAGGTGTGTTGGAAAGGGTAAAAAAGTTTGTGTCTGTGGGTTTGGTGGTTAAGCAACATTAACATTTGCTGAAGAAACAACATCTGGTATGGTGGGACTGGCAGATTTTGATAAGGTGGTATATACTATGTTACCGCTATATCAAAAATATTAAGAAGAAAAGAAAGAGAAAGGTAGATATCCCAATCGCCATTTGGTGTCCACCGTGCTCCCAGATGGAAAAGGAGAGGTTGGCAACTGGAAGGTTAGGTGGAGGATACAGAGCAGGTTGACTCTCAAACAAATAGTAGCCTGAACCGAGTTAGACGCAACTCGGATCTGGAGACTTGGAGCCCTGTTAGCGTGACAGGGTCCACACGACCACCCAGCCCCGGAACTCCCTGTTAACAACACAGGGGCCATTGGTTACGCAGTCCGTGTGCGTAGGGGACACACCTGTGGACAGCAGGCGCATCAGCAGCAGCAGGCCTGTTTATGCCACTGGGCTGAACTAGCAGGACTGGTAGCACAGGAGCTGTTCTTAAACGTTCTACGTTACCAACTGTGGTGGCGGCCTGCATCGATGACCTATCCCTGCCTACCTCTGGCCTAAAGCCGCAATGGGTTCAATACATGGAGGTGTGCTCTTTCGGAGCATAATAGAAGACTGGGCACCTTCTTCTTGGCTCCAGCCCCTTTTATAACCTGGGTCCGCCCGAAACCAGGGTGGACCACAATGCACCTCCTGGAGACAAAAGCAGAGTGACACGTCATGAGTGGCATAACTAGCGTCCTATTTTGAACCGCCACTTGAATGATGACCTCATGGCTGCCCCGACACAAACACCTCACCAGTCATCGTCTGACCAACAACAATGAGGTGACAAGTCATAGGGGCGGCCCTCTGCAAGCCTGTTGGGAGTGGCCTGGCCAAATTGTCAGGACACCTGATGCCCTGTGGTCTATATGGGCTCCCCACATCAGGGGCAGGGCCAAAGAGTTCATTACCCGACCTAGCCTATGATGCAGTAAGTGCCTGAGCATGCTCAGTAGCATGAAATACAGTTTCTGAAAAAAAGACTATCTACTTCAGCATGCTGCCTAGGTACAACACAGGACTTAGACCCGGCACGGATTGCAAGTACCTGTGCAAAGAAGCTTTTCTCAGTCAGTGTGAAGTCCCACAGGAGTTGTGTTGGTGCATTACCTTCAGGGACTCCACGTGGAGGAAGAGTCTGGTCACACTTAGGTTGCTTCTTTATATGTATTTTCGTGACGCCACTCTCGGTATTGCAGTCAGTGGGGACCGCCACTGCAGTGTAAGGGGACACCTGGGGCTGATGTTGTGTGCAGTTAGTTTTAGTGGCCTTCCGAGAGTGAGTCAAGCACCAGGGCCCTGTGTAAGTGTGTTGAGCCGCAGGTCGCAGAATGACTCAGGCACAGTCCAAACGAGCATGCGCTGTAGCCCAGAATTAAGACTTTGCCTCAGGAATGACACAGTCAGGCAGAGAAAACTCAGTTGGCGAAACACTGGAGTTAGGCGGCGGCTGGGGTAAATTGGCACACAGGAAGGAGCAACCGCAGAAACACTTCGTTCAATTGTGAGGGGAGTCATTTTGGAGTTTTGTGAGGAGTACCGTAACGCCAGTAAGCAGCATCCTGTGCCACAGACCAACATTTTTCCGGTGCTGTCTATACTGTTAACCATGATAGGAGCGTAAAGTCTGTATTTATGGCAACTGGACATCACATTACCCGGGTACGGTAGGCTGTGCCCAGACAGTAATGCGTGCACGCAACACTTTGTTTTATTATGAAAACACATATCTGTTCTGGGTAGGACGACTATATAGACAATCACACTTGCTGCTTCTGCACTGTCAAATTGTCACGTACTGTTTAACAGAGGGACAGCGACACATGTTTGCATTGAATGTTGCTTTTCAATATTTACATGACTGTGTTGCAGAGCTGTGTGGTTTGCATTCACACTGTTATCATCTGCCTTATCTGTGAGGCTTCAGCTAACAAGGGTATTCAGGGTGGGTGATGTGCTTTGTCTATGTTTAGGTAGATAACTGGGAAGCTCTTGTGATGCGCCACTAGTTAGTTGTCTTCGCACACACACACACACACGCACACACACACAAACACACAATTACTGCTGCTACGCAGAGGGATTAGCAAGCAGTAGGCCACTGATTAGATTGTTCTATTATTTCAATTTAATGCATGGTTCTTATTGTTTGTTTTGGGAAAGTGAAAGAATCATTTATGAACCCAACTGCAAACAGTGCTTTTCATGTTGTGTGGTTTTGCTGCATACTGGGGATCCCACCAAATACAACACTTAAAATGAAGCATAAGTCGCAAAGGGAATTTCACTGTGCTACAATGAGGCCTAGCGGGGCTGTGCAACCACCGCCTGCACCATCAAGTGCATCTGCGTGCTCTTCATCTTCTGTGACTGTGGGGACAGCAGTCACACATGCTTTTTCACGATGAACTTCCACCCCTTTACCCGTAAGCGGGAGTGTGATTGCCAGGTCGTCACTTGTTTTGGAAGTGGAAACAGATGGTATTGTTGAGCTGTCAGACATCGAGAGAACCACCATTGGATGAAGGCCACATTATATCCACGCCTGCACCTTCGTGAAAGATTGGCTGGACTACCTGCAGTTAATTATTGCATTCCACAAATGGAAAGGAGTGTAGAATGCACATGTGTTGTACCTTGCTTGGCAGCAAAGGAACACTAAAGGCTACTTTACACACTGCGATATCGGTCCCGATATCGCTAGTGTGGGTACCCGCCCCCATCTGTTGCGCGACACGGGCAAATCGCTGCCCGTGCCACACAACAGCCGTCACACATACATACCTGTCCGGCGACGTCGCTGTGACGGGCGAACCGCCTCCTTTCTAAGGGGGCGGTCCGTGCGGCGTCACAGCGACGTCACTGAACCGCCGCCCAATAGCAGCGGAGGGGCGGAGCTGAGCGGGACGTAACATCCCGCCCACCTCCTTCCTTCCTCATAGCGGCCGGGAGGCAGGTAAGGGGAGCTTCCTCGTTCCTGCGGCGTCACACGCAGCGATGTGTGCTGCCGCAGGAACGAGGAACAACCTCGTTACTGCTGCAGTAACGAGATTTGAGAATGGACCCCCATGTCGCCGATTAGCGATTTTGCACGTTTTTGCAACGATGCAAAATCGCTTATCGGTGTCACACGCAACAGCATCGCTAATGCGGCCGGATGTGCGTCACGAATTCCGTGACCCCAACGACTCCGCATTAGCGATGTCGCAGCGTGTAAAGCCCGCTTAACTTAGTATTCCAGACAATTTTAGGATGGCAGAAAAAGAGTCAGCTCTTTGGGCAAATTAAATAGCGTGGCAAAAGTGGACAGATGGGTACAGTGGCCGTGTTCTGTGTGTACCAGGACAGTAAAGGAAACCTCACTTTCTATCCCTCCTAATGGTGAAATGCAGCAAGGAATTCCATGAGTTTGCTATAAAAATAGCGTAGCAAAATGTGCAGGAGGGTGTCATGCAGAGGTGCTAGAAATAGCTTGGCACCAGTGGGACACAAATGGAGTACAACAGCCACTTTTTGGATGCCACTAACTGACAGCATTTTATGCTATTATTATAGCTTATTAAAAACAGAGCAGGAAGGTGTCATGCAGAGGTGGTGGAAATAGCTTGGCACCACTGGGGCACAAATGGAGTACAACAGCCACTTTTTGGATGCCACTAACTAACAGCATTTTTTGCTATTATTATAGCTTATTAAAAACAGAGCAGGAGTGTGCAATGCAGTGGTGCTGCAAATAGCTTTGCACCATTGGGACACTAATGGAGTACAACAGCCACTTTTTGGATGCCACTAACTGGCAGCATTTTTTGCTATTATTATAGCTTATTAAAAACAGAGCAGGAGGGTGTCATGCAGAGGTGTTAGAAATAGCTTGGCACCATTGGGGCACAAATGGAGTACAACAGCCACTTTTTGGATGCCACTAACTGGCAGCATTTTTTGCTATTATTATAGCTTATTAAAAACAAGCAGGAGGGTGTCATGCAGAAGGGCTAGAAATAGCTTGGCACCATTGGGGCACAAATGGAATACAACCGCCACTTTTTGGATTCCACTAACTGGCAGCATTTTTTGCTATTATTATAGCTTATTAAAAACAGAGCAGGAGTGTGCAATGCAGTGGGGCTGCAAATAGCTTTGCACCATTGGGACACTAATGGAGTACAACAGCCACTTTTTGGATGCCACTAACTGGCAGCATTTTTTGCTATTATTATAGCTTATTAAAAACAGAGCAGGAGGATGTCATGCAGAGGTGTTAGAAATAGCTTGGCACCATTGGGGCACAAATGGAGTACAACAACCACTTTTTGGATGCCACTAACTGGCAGCATTTTTTGCTATTATTATAGCTTATTAAAAACAGAGCAGGAGTGTGCAATGCAGTGGTGCTGTAAATAGCTTGGCACCATTGGGACACTAAAGCCTGCTACACACGCTTCAATATATCTCACAATCCGTCGTTGGGGTCAAGTTGTAAGTGACGCACATCCGGCATCGTTTGTGACGTATCTGCGTGTGACAGCTACTTGCGATCAGGATTGAACGCAAAACCGTTGATCGCAAACACATCGTATCATTCTCTAGAATTGAGCGTTTTGTTGCACGAACCTAGTCAATTGTAACGTGTGACATCCCTCATACGATTTTGGTGTCTGATGCTATGTGCGCAGGTGTGCGCTCTGCACCGCAGCTTAAAAAAGGTCCGCTTCAGAGCGCAGCTGAAAAGCTGCGTTCTGAAGCGCCTCACAATGTCTGTCATTCACTAATCTCTGTCAGTCCGTCACTATCTCTGTCCCTCACTCTCTGTCCATGTCAGTCTATCCCCCTCTCTCATATACTCACCGATCCCCGGCGCTGCACGGCGTTCACACTGCTCCGGCGGCTTTTACTGTTTTGAAAAAGCCGGCCGCCCATTAAACAATCTCGTATTCCCTGCTTTCCCCGCCCACCGGCGCCTATGATTGGTTACAGTGAGACACGCCCCCACGCTGAGTGACAGGTGTCACACTGCACCCAATCACAGCAGCCGGTGGGCGTGTCTATACTGTGTAGTGAAATAAATAATTAAATAATTTAAAAAAACGGCGTGCGGTCCCCCCCAATTTTAAAACCAGCCAGATAAAGCCATACGGCTGAAGGCTGGTATTCTCAGGATGGGGAGCTCCACGTTATGGGGAGCCCCCCAGCCTAACAATATCAGCCAACAGCCGCCCAGAATTGCCGCATACATTATATGCGACAGTTCTGGGGCTGTACCCGGCTCTTCCCGATTTACCCTGGTGCGTTGGCAAATCGGGGTAATAAGGAGTTATTGGCAGCCCATAGCTGCCAATAAGTCCTAGATTAATCATGCCAGGCGTCTATGAGACACCCTCCATGATTAATCTGTAAATTACAGTAAATAAACACACACACACGAAAAAATCCTTTATTAGAAATAAAAAACACAAACATATACCCTGGTTCACCACTTTAATCAGCCCCAAAAAGCCCTCCATGTCCGGCGTAATCCAGGATGCTCCAGCGTCGCTTCCAGCGCTGCTGCATGGAGGTGACTGGAGCTGCAGCAGACACAGCCGCTCCGGTCACTTCCACGCAGGTAATGAAGACAGCCGCGCGATCAGCTGCTGTCACTGAGGTTACCCGCTGTCACTGGATCCAGCGGTGGATGCAGCGGTGGCCAATGCATACGTCACAGAACACATGATCTAAAGGATCGCACATAAAATTGACCAATTTAACAAAGACTACTAACGCTCGTGTGACAGCAAATGAACGACCAACGTGCAATCTCATAAGATCCCGTATGCAACCTGGGCGTGTCACATCGCAAATGCGATTGTACAACTAATTGCAACGTGTAAAGTGGGCTTAATGGAAGTCCAACAGACACGTTTAGGATGCCACTAAGTTTACTCAGTGTTTGCTAGTATAATGGCTAAGGGCTGCTTCTCACTTGCGAGTTTCTCGCAGCAATGCGAGAAAAACTCGCATTGAAATCGGACACATGTTAGTGAATGATTCAGCTCTCATCTGCGATTTTTTTCTCAGTCCAAATCGGACCGAGAAAAAAATCGCAGCATGCTGCTTTTTTGCGAGTTTCTCGCACCATTTGTCCCAATGATTTCCTATGGAAGGGGATTAAAAGTAGCATCACACACGCGCACAACCGTTCACATTTTCGAGTGTGGCAGTAACTTCGCTCATTAGATGAATGTGACAGCACATTCCCATAGGTTAATTAAATGACACATGTGTAATAGCTTTTATCTAATTAAGATGTTGCATGAAACTAGCATCGCAATCGCAACACACACGCGAGCAAAAAGCATCGCACTTGCGTTGCACTCGCACCTAACGTGAATTAAAATCAGCCGAGTATTTTTCAGCCCAGTCGGACCGATTTTACTTGCATAGATGTGTTTCCAGCCTTAGTAACAATGAGCTTGCAAAGGGCAGGGTTGTGGGTCTGGGTAGAGGAATGGAAGCCTGCCTTTCTATCCCTCCTAATGGGGAAATGCAGCGTGGAAATCCCTGACCTTAGCTACACAGACGCTGTTATCTGTAGCTGTTAAAATCTGTTTCCACGGACCTGACTGTCACCTATGGCTCGGAGCCTGCTGTAATTAGCCCTTACAAGGGCTGAAAGAAACGTCTATCCCTATTCTGTATAGCGCTGTGTATAGAGCGTACACAGCAGTATCGGAGATAGGAGCTACGCCAGCGGTGACTGACACCCAGACACAGAAGGCAGATAATTGCGTCCAGACGGGCAGATGCCCGCTTTTATAATGCAGGGACATGTAACATGGACAGCCTATGACACATGCCCTTGCTTCTCTGGCAAAAAGTCCACTTAGCTGTGTGTGTGTCTGGGATTGGCTGACATGCTGGCCCGCCCCACTACACGCGCGCGCTTAGGGAAGGAAGACAAGGAAAAAAAAAAAATGGCGATCGCCATTATCCCAGCAGCAGTGATCTGAATGCGCTGTTCCTGCACACTATACGCTGAAATTTCATAATAGTGTGAGTCACAGAGTGACTTACACTATTACAGTGGAAAGCCAGCTAGTAATTAGCTTGGCTTTTTGCTGCTAGAACCGTTCTCGAACGTAACTAGAACTATCGAGCTTTAGCAAAAAGCTCGAGTTCTAGTTCGATCTAGAACACCCCCCAAAATCACTCGAACCGCAAACTGGAGAACCACGAACCGCGCTCAACTCTAGTCGTAATATTACAGCTATGATTTGTCTGGACATAGGCCAGCAAGCAAAGGGGTGCCCAAAAAGATGAGCGGCGAGGTGAAAGTTAGAAATAAACCATCCGTTTCCTCCCTTTCCATGACCATATCAAACTCCATGCAGTGTTGTGAAATTTCTTTTAATAATAAAATGAGATCAAGTGTCTAAAATCACAGATACCGGAGCCCAGAATTTAATCTCTTGTTTACAATAAAGAAACGTAAAAATTTATTGGCACAGATGAAAATTACACTTGGTAAAATTAAAAAGAAAAAAAGAAGGCTGACCAGCATGAAGATAAATGGATGGTCATGGAAATTACAAACACACCTCGAGAAAATATAATTTGGGCCCTACTATTAAGTCTGATCCCATCTGATTATAGAAAATCACTTGATCGGTAAAGCTGTCTGACAAGTAACATTAAAATTTGCAATATAGACAGGATTGGTTGGATTTCATTTAGGGTGGCTTTACACGCTGAGACATCGCTAGCCGATGCTAGCGATGGCGAGCGTGATAGCTCGCGCCCCTATCATTATGCCGATATGTGAAGATCGCTGCCGTAGCAAACATTATCGCTACGGCAGCGTCACACGTACTTACCTGCTCAGCGACGTCGCTGTGACCGGCGACCCGCCTCCTTTCTAAGGGGGCGGTTCGCTCGGCGTCAAAGCGACGTCACTAAGCGGCCGCCCAATCAAAGCGGACGGGCAGAGATGAGCGGGACGAACATCCCGCCCACCTTCTTCCTTCCTCATTGCTGGCGTGTGGCAGGTAAGGAGAGGTTGCTCGTTCCTGCGGCGTCACACATAGTGATGTGTGCTGCCGCAGGGACGAGGATCAACTTCGCCCAAGCGACAGCAGCGATAATTGGGAGAGGACCACCATGCCAACGAGGAGCGATTTTGGATGTTTTTGCAATGATCCAAAATCGCTCCTAGGAGTCACACACAACGAGATCGCTACAGCGGCCGGATGTGCGTCACAAAATCCGTGACCCCAACGAGATCACTGTAGCGATCTCGTAGCGTGTAAAGCCCTCTTTAAAGGGAACCTGTCATGTGAAAAATGCTATTACCCTGAAGATTTGAGGTTAATCTGCAGGCTAACAGCATATGAAACCTGCTTAGTGGCTGTACACTGAACCCCGCTGCCAAAAGGAAATTAACTAATGGGACTTCTTATGGTGTGCTTTCAAAAAGAGCATTCTTCTTGCCACTCTCCCATAATGTGTAGAGTATACGACTACTAGTTGTCTTGTAAACAGTTTCTCCACCTGAGCTGCGGATATTTACAGCTCCTCCAGTGACCATGGGCCTCTTGACTGCTTCTATCATTAGCGCTCTTTTTCCTCCTTCTTTGGACGTCAGTTTAGGTGGATGACCATGTCTTGATAGGTTTGTCGTTGTTCCATACTCCTTCCATTTTTGGATGATGGATCGAACAGTGGACAATGAGATTTTCAGAGTTTGGGCCATTGTTTAATAACCTAACCCTGCTTTACTCTTCGCCACCACTTTATCCCTGACCTGTCTGGTGTGTTCCTTGGTTTCATGATGCTGTTTGATCCCTAATGTTCATAAACAATCCTCTGAGGCCTTCACAAAACAGTTATAGTTATACTGAGAATAAACTACACCCAGGTGAACTCAATTTACTAATTAGGTTACTTGTGGAAGCAATTGATCACTCAAGATTCTATTTAGGGGTATTACAACCCGTGGCAAAAATTCTGGCCTCCCCTAGCTCTGAGGATGTTCATTCAGTTGTTTAGTTTTGTGCCATGTCTGTGATCTGCTTTTTTGAAACAAAAGTAAAGTCATTTCAAATGGCAACTTTCTGGCTTTAAGAAACACTAAAAAAAATCATGAAAACATAATGTGCTAGCCAGTAACGGTTACCTTTCAGGACCAAATTGGGGGAAAAATTATGGAACCACTGAATTCTGAGGTAAAAATTATAGAATCATGAATAACAAACAAACAAAAAAACACTCCAATACATCACTAGTATTTTGTTGCACCACCTCTGGCTTTTATAACAGCTTGCACTCTCTGAAGAATGGACTTAATGAGCGACAAACAGTATCTTCATCAATCTGGCTCCAATTTTCTCTGATTGCTGTTGCCAGATCAGCTTTGCAGGTTGGAGCCTTGGCATGGACCATTTTCTTCAACTTCTACCAAAGATTTTCAATTGGATTGAGATCCGGACTATTCTCAGTCCATGACATTGACCTTATGTGTCTTTTTTCAAGGAATGTTTTCACAGTTTTTTCTCTATGGCGGGATGCATTATCATCTTGATAAATGATTTCATCATCCCCAAACATCCTTTCAATTGATGGGATTAGAAAAGTGTCCAAAATTTCAATGTAAACTTGGGCATTTATTGAAGATGTAATGACAGCCATCTCCCCAGTGCCTTTACCTGACATGCAGCCCCATATCATCAATGACTGTGGAAATTTACATGTTCTCTTCAGGCAGTCATGTTTATAAATCTCATTTGAACAACACCAAACAAAAGTTCCAGCATCCTCACCTTGCCCAATGCAGATTTGCGATTCATCACTGAATTTGACTTTCATCCAGTCATCTACAGTCCATGATTGCTTTTCCTTAGCCCATTGTATCCTTGTTTTTTCTGTTTAGGTGTTAATGATGGCTTTTGGTTAGCTTTTCTGTATGTAAATCCCATTTCCTTTAGATGGTTTCTTACTGTTCGGTCACAGACATTGACCCCCGTTTCCTCCTATTCGTTCCTCATTTGTTTTGTTTTGCATTTCCTGTTTTGGAGACATATTGTTTTAAGTTTCCTGTCTTGATGCTTTGATGTCTTCCTTGGTCTACCAGTATGTTTGCCTTTAACAACCTTCCCATGTTGTTTGTATTTGTTCCAGATTTTAGACACAGCTGACTGTGAACAACCAATATTTTTTGCAACATTGCGTGATGATTTACCCTTTTTTAAGAGTTTGATAATCATCTCCTTTGTTTCAATTGACATCTCTCGTGTTGGAGCCATGATTCATGTCAGTCCACTTGGTGCAACAGCTCTCCAAGGTGTGATCACTCCTTTTTAGATGCAGACTAACGAGCAGATCTTATTTGATGCAGGTGTTCGTTTTGGGAATGAAAATTTATAGGATGGTTCCATTATTTTTACCTCAGAATTGAGTGATACCATAATTTTCCCCCTGTTTGGTCTTGAAAACTAACCATTACTAGCTAGCACATTATGTTTTCATTATTTTTTTTAGTGTTTCTTAATGCCAGAAAGTTGACATTTGAAATGACTTTAGTTTTGGGCCCTGTCTGTGACCTGCTTTTTTTAAACAAAAGTAAACAACTGAATGAACATCCTTAGAGCCAGGTGACTCCATAATTTTTGCCAAGGGTTGTAGACTACTTTCACCAAAGAATCCTATCTACTTAACACAAGGACCAAACACTGTTACAGCTCTCCTAAGGGCACCAAGCCTTCAATAACTTCCAAATAAAATATTAGTTCCGCACCTTTTCATGACCATGTCTGGCTCCCTGCAGAGCTATAAAATTTCAAAAAAACAATACATTGAGATCAGGTATCTTTAATCGCAGATATTGATGTTTATGTTGGAGCCAAGAACTTCAGCTCTTGATTACGTGATCCCACTCATGTCACAATGTTCATTCAATGAGTTTACACGCCTATCAAGCATGGTTGTCAAAAGTTAAAGAGAAGAATCACATTGTTACCTATAATTATATAACAAAAAGTCAGTGCGTGTGGTATTCGGTCAGACTAATGAATGAAATGTAAAGTTACTGATGGAAGAATAATATTGCATAACTAATTGCATTTTTGGAGTATATCTGAAGAACCTAGTAGACTAAATCTTCCATGTTCCAGTGTCTATCCTCCTCAGCATTTTTGGCATTGACTAGACCACAATGTTATGATGTCACGATGCAAGTCACAAGATTGCATGACATCATGATATCACAGCCTACTCAACACTACAGGCACCAAAGATACCAAGCACTGGAAGATGCCAAAGATAAGATGGCACAGTGAAGACCAAATTGGTGAACAGACCAATAAGACAGGAGAGGACTGGGGGATTTTTTTACATTTTTTTGTTTTTATCTCTTTCCCAACCATTTTGTTAGATTTGCATGGATTGAATCACAATAAATTTGGATTCTGGTGAATCCAATTTTTCTCCGAAATTACAGATGAGCTGGATTGACCTCTAAGTGATCCATTCATTCTTACTTACAGTGGTTCCTACTCATTTTTCACGCCTTTTTTTGACAAATCAATACTTTTGTATGACATTTTAATAAACCAACTTCTTCCCATTCATATTAAAAAGCAGGTTCTTATAGAATATATTTATCATATATGAAATCCTTAACATGAGATTGTAATTCTAACTCATCTTTACCGATCCCCAACAGCTCCAATTCCGGTGCTTCTCTCTGGTCACATGACTATGTATTGGAAATACCTGGCTCATTCACCATACAACCTACCGCTACTGACAGGGCGACATATATTTGTCCAACCGCAATGAGGCACAAGAAATAAGGAGGCTCATTACCACCTCCAAAATAGTGGAATTGAGCACTATGATAAGGTATTGGACTGCAATAGATCCATATATTGGTCTGAAACAGGGGCCATAGTTGATAATGGACTGGAATGATTGACCATGACAATATAATTACATTGATACCAAACTTGTATAGTAATGAATATGATGAATACAAATTTTGAAATATGAAAAAAAATTATATTTGTGGCAATGGAACTGCTGAATAGATTTTATGAACACCATCTTGACAGACATACAGTACTTTGACGACCTTTTTTGCATTTTAAGTGGGAGGTGCAGCAGCCAAAAATGTAAGTCTTGATTCAATTTTTTGGCATTTACCTTATGGGTTAAATAATTTTATAGATTGGGTTTTTAAATGAATAAAGTAAAACCTAATAAGCTTATTTTTTATGTGTATTTATTTTGAAAAGGGTGATTTGAATTTTCAAATATTTTTCCTAAAAAATTTTATGCTCTATACTGTACTTTTTAGTTCCTATAGGGAACTTAAAGATGCGAGCAGGTGCCACAACACACATGATATGCAGGGGCCACAATACAAAGGAGGGCACTGGTGCTAGGAAGAGGGGAGTGGGGTCACCACCTGCACTCACCTGAGGCTGTACCCTGTACTCCCTGGCATCCTATATGGGTTCTTTCACCCCATTGCCGATCACGTTCCTAAGTCCTATAAACTCACCCTGGCTAGTGAGCAGGCCAGCGAGAGCCCAAGTTTTGCCTCTGCAGTAAAGAAACACAACGGTTGGAAAACAGACAGGGGACATTGACACAAAAAAGGAAAAACACCCCAAGCAGCTATTATACAGCTACCTGTGATGCTATACCTGGGTGCAGTTAGAAGCTAACGCATCAGGGTAGAAACACTAGGTGGTGCATCACCTAGTGAAGAGTAGTCAAACAGGCCAAGGTCGGTGCACAGAGAGGTAACGTCAGGTCAATAGGGAAAGCAGAGACAGAGTCAGAGGGCTTAGCCGAAGTCAGTACATAGAGGGAGCAAGTCAGTAAGTAGGGATGATGTTAGTCCACAGAGAAGGGAAGGTGTGGAGTGGGTGCATTAGTCAGAGGGAGGTATACGGAGGGAGCGGGTAAGAACCCTGGGCCAGGCAGGACGGAATCATGGGATGAGATAGAAAAGTCAGGGAATGCAGACACAGGCAGTAGGAGGAAGACTGGAGAGGAGGAGGAGGGGAGTGGAAGTGGGACAAAGACCAGAGCCGAGTACTTGCCAAAACCGGAAATATCACTGGCGACGCTGCGGCAGGATCGGCTCCATGATAAAGCAGAGAGGGAGTCAGAACCGAGGCCCGGAGGAAGACCCCTCTCCCGCAAGACCAGGAAAAGACTGAAAACCCAGAGAGGACCAAAAAGGGTAAGTTGGCTCTGCAGAAAGATGGAGCTTGCAGAGCAGGATCGTGACTCTACCACCACTGCTACAAATGACATGAAATAAAAGGCTTCTTCCAGAGCCAGGCTCCTTCCAAAGTAAACCACAAGAAAATGAAGTTTCAGATTCTATCACCAACATCATATGATCAGACAAATGATTTTATATAGTGAAGGGGAGTGGTATCAAAAGAGCTGCACTTGGGATTAAAGCTACAGGCAGCAGCCAGACAGGAAATGGTGCTTAACCTTTACGGTACTACAAGCAAGTAGATGTCATTCAAGTTTGTGACCTTCTGATTCCAGACTCGCCTGAGATCTCCCTCGGCAGAACACACTCATGAAAGACTACAGCTGGAATCGAAATTCAACAGCAAACTGCACTCGCATCACAGGACCATAGATGCCTGAACAGACCACGAATTGCGTATTGTGCAGGCTCAGCTATTCCGCATGCTACATACACCTCCACTCGACATAGGACATATTAGTATACACCAGTATGTTGGGAAAGGTGTATAGGGGTTTATCAGGTTACAAAAAACACGGCACCTTTCAGACCGAAACAGCACTAGATTGATCAATGTGTTGTGATGAAGTAAATAGGACTGACCTCTACAACCACTCACAACCGGAGGCAACGTTTTTGGAAAATTGTCAATAAGTCATTATATGATGGAAAATAAAGTGTAAAAACTTGCGTGCCTTTCATATTAGTAAGATAAGACATTGCAGAAGTTTGAAATTTTGGCAAATTTGTGTGCTATAATGTGACGACCACATGTGTTGGAGTTTTGTAACTCTTTTCAGTGTCACCTGGTTTATGCTTTTTTTGTACTTTCCTGTTAGTTATATCTATACGTCCTTGTCTCAAACATTTTTTTCCTACACCTTTTATTAGTTTTTCTTGACATTATGCATTACTAATCATTTTGCAATGTCTCCTGGTTTGTGGAGGATTTGTACCTCTTTGTGATTTTTAGCTATGTTTCCGTCTTTGTCTTAAAGGGGTTTTCCATGAATGGAAAAAAAAAATAAATAGAAGTAATTATAAAATAAATTCCTACATACATTTAAATAGAAAATCACAGTCATTGTGTCTAAGGATGTAATAGTCTCTTTAGAATAAAAATGGCTGCCAAATTGTTACACTGACAGAAACTTGTCTCAAAATATTTATAGGGCAGCTCCCACTGAGCCTGTGCAGTAAGAAGCTCCCCTCCCTTCATGTGTAGAAAGTGCTCCCAGTGGGTTTCCAGAGCTAATAATGGAGATACCAGATGTGCTGTGGTAAGAAGAGGCTGCTCATACTGCTGACCACCCTGTCTGTCTGATCTAATACTGGAGATTCCAGTGATGATGAGGTAAGAAGTACCTGCTCACATTGCTGTCCATTCTGTCCATCTGATCTAATATTGGGGATACCAGGAGTGATTAGGTAAGAAGAGGCTGCTTTCTCTGCTCTCCACCCTGTATATCAAATCTAATGGTGAAGATACAGGGGTCATGAGGTAAGAACAAGCTGCTCACACTGCCATTTATCTTGTCTATCTGATCAAATACTGAAAATACCAGTGGTGATGATGTAAGAAGAGGCTGCTCACACTGCTGTCCATCCTCTCCATCTGATCAAATACTGGAGATACCAGGGGTGATGAGGTAAGAACAGACTGCTCAAACTGCTGTCCACCCTGTCCATCTGATCTAATGGTGCAGATACCAGGGGTAATGAGGTTAAAAGAAGCTGCTCACACTGCTATCCATCCTGTCCATCTGATCTAATACTGCAAAAACTCATGTCATACATTAAATTAATTAAGGTCTGCTTGTAAATAGAATGCCTTAAAAGAAAGTACAGTGTATTAAGGTTGGGTACTCTTTTTCTATTGTGCCTGTTTACACACCTACCATATACACTGTTGTTTGCATGCATTCTAACCTTAGAGTAGTTCTAACATGGACAGTTTTACATACTGACTAATAAAAAGTATTTTTAAGGGTTTTTCTAATATTGACGATACCAAGGGTGCTGAGGAAAAAAGAGTCTTCTCACACTGCTGTCCTATAATTTCTATCTTATGTAATACTGGAGATCCTAGAGGTGATAAGGTAAGAAGAGGTTCTCCCACTGCTGTGCACCCTGTCTATCTTATCTAACACTGGAGATTCCAGAGGTGATAAGGTAAGAAAAGGCTGCTCACACTACTGTCCTCCCTGACTATATTATCTATTACTGGAGATCCCAGAGGTGATGAGCTAAGAAGAGCCTGTGCACACTGCTATCCTCCCTGTCTATCTTATCTAATACTGGAGAACCCAGAGGTGATGAGGTAAGAAGAGGTTACTCACACTGCTGTCCACCCTGTCTATCTTATCTAATACTGGAGATTGCAGAGGTGATAAAGTAAGAAGATGTTGCTCACACTGCTGTCTAGCCTGTCTATCTTATCTAATACTGGAGATCCCAGAGGTAATGAGGTAAGAGGAGGTTTCTCACAATGCTGTCTAGCCTGTCTATCTTATTTAATACTGGAGATCCCAGAGGTGATATGGTAAGAAAAGTCTGCTCACACTAACCTCCCTGTATATCTTATCTAATACTGGAGATCCCAGAGGTGATGAGATAAGAAGAGACTGCTCACATTGGGGTCCACCCTATCTATCTTATCAAATACTGGAGATCCCAAAGGTGATAAGGTATGAAAAGACTGCTCACACTACTGTCCTCTCTTTCTTTCTGAGCTAATACTGGAGATATGAGGGGAGCTGAGGTAAGAAGAGGCTGCTCACACTGCTGTCCACCCTGTCTAACTGTTCTAATACTTTTGCAATGCCAACAAAATAGTTTCTGAAACCTCATTCACTTGCTGCTTATTTTTTTTTTTTTGCAGGTTTGAAGTATCAAAGCATTTATTTTTTTTTTCAAAACAGCAGCATGTCACTTTTTGATTGCTTTTGCATCATTTTTCATCTATTCAAATTATTTGAAAATAAATGGATGTAAAAATGTGTCAAAGATACAGCAAAAACAAAAAAAAACTGTTGCAAATACTCAACACTGGCACATAACCTTAGGAGTGCTGTAGTGACAGCCAACAAGGGGAAGACACATGAACCCTTAAAACAAAAGAACATTATTCACTAGCATATTTATCTCATGAGTAAACTTTGACAGATCTGCAGAGACTGAGTTTTTTTTGTGCATTTATTTTAAAAATTTGGGTTAAAAAGTGTCATGTATTATTGTAAAGTCAGGTCTCTTCGAAGCCACATATGCTTTTTTTTTTTACACCTGACAGTTGATAAAATGTATTTCACATTTTCTTATATTTGACATTCCGATAAGATCTCTAAAAATGATAACTAAAATGGAAATACAGACAAAACTGGTCCATTGTTATTTCTTCAAGATTCAAGTATTTGCTTGACAATGGAAATTTCTTTTACTTAGGTCACGCTATCATTTAAAATGAGTTCATGAAAGTTTACAGAACTGATATGATGGAACACATCAAGGATCCCAATTTCAATATTACAATAATTCAATTTTTCTATAAGTAATATATAGTATGTTGCAGCATTTCTGCGCCTATTTTGTAAATTATAGGTGACTTTCGGTTTTTAAATTACGTTTTCGAGTACGTTTTTATATGCGCTTTTATTGCATTTTTGACACTGGGTTTTTTGTCTCTTTTATATTTTTAATTTTATTTTTTTTTTTAAATTAAATAAATAAATAATATTTTAAATGATGCCGCTTTGTTTTTGAGATTTTTCTGGTTTGGCTTACAAATACTAATGTAAAATAATGATCAAATACTGAACGTGTGAACGTGGCTTAAATTTCCTTTTGTTTTATTCTTATTCTGCCATTTCCACTACCCCAAATTTTAAGCCCCCAGATTTCTGAATAGCTAAATATAGAAACATCCAGACCCTTATTTCGCTTTATTTTTAAAAACAAAAAATATGGGAAACTGTGTTACACCTCGTGGCTCTCCTGAGGGAGTCTCCCATTTCTTGCCTGCCATGAGCGCTCCTGCTCAGCAGCGCCGAAGGTCTGCCAGACTGTGCAGTGTGCAGGAGATACCTTCTCAGAGAGGCAGCAGAAGGGTGACACCTAGTGGTTCTCCTGTTACAAGGAGTGAAGCAGTCTCCCATTCCTGGCCTGCCGCAGGCCCTCCTGCTCAGCGGCCCCGAAGATCTGCAAGGTTGCGCAATGTGCAGAGGTTTACTGCTCAGGGAAGCAGTGAGACTCCCGTTATCCCTGCACATTGTGAGACCGAGGATCCCGCCTCTATTTCCCAGAGGCAGGAGGGTGAGCATGTGCAATGCGTGGTGGGTTCTGATTCGCCCACTGACGTCACACGGCTTGATGACAAGGCTGGTGACGTGGTGAATCCTGACTGGCCAGGCTGGGACGTCATGGACCCTGATTGGGTCAAGTCCGTCATCTCCGCCTCGCGCCCACCCTTGGGTGGAACTACACCTCCTTAAAAGCTCCTCCTGCCATCATGGCGGCGTGCGACCGTCCTTCTATGTTTGGATGTCTGGCAGCGTGCTGCCACGCCACTGCTCAGGCATTACTGTCTTTTGTGGGCTTGGTCCTTGCTGCTTAGGCAGTACCTGGTTTGCAGGCCGTGTTCCTGCCTTGCTGCTCCGGCAGTATCCCCTTCAACAGGCCGTGTTCCTGTCCCAGGTGAGCTCCTCAAGTCTCCACCGGACTCACCTGGTTATTGAAAGCACATGTGCGTGGGCACCTCTGTGCTACCCTTGTGCCATATTCTCGTGACTTCCACTGGCACACGTGCGTGGGCACCTCTGTGCTTCCCCGTGCAACAGGTACACCGAGCCGTGAGATCCGTGCCATACAACCCTCACGGGTTAGGGCAGATCGGTGTACATAGATCGTCTGTGACATTCCAGACGATCGCTAGCAGCAACCCGCTCACTCTTCACCCACCATAGCGGCGGTCGCTTACACCGCACAGTGGACCTTGACCGGCGGAAGCTGTCCATTTCCCATCTTGGCACTCTTCCCCGGGTCCCCCTCGTAACAAACTGTATATTCAAATAATTTTGCACTTTTTTACATTTTTTACATTTAGTTATTGGGACCTTCCCAACCTAAAAATAGCAGCCTCCCCTGAAGTGGCGCATCACACTAGATACAACTATTCTGGTGCTTCACCTCGGCTCTTCCCGATTGTCCTGGTGCAGTCGCAGTCGGGGTAATGGTTTATGGGACTGATGTCAGCTATGTAGTATCAGCTGGCATCAAGCCCAGGGGTTAATAATGGAGAAGTTTCTATCAGACACCCCAATTAGTAACGCAATATGTAAAAACAAAAAAAACCACACACAATAATGATTCACTTGCATTAGGGAGTCTTGTCCGATATACACCGCCAAACCAAGCATATTGCAAATTTTTTTCCTAGGCCCATTTAAGGCCTGAAACACACATCCGTTAAACACGTGTGTGTTTGGTCCGTTTCCGTATGTAACGGAGACACGGACAAACATGCACCAATGTTAATCTATCATTGAGGTCACACGTGCGTTATTCCATAAGGTCCGTGTCCGTGATCCATATGTGTTTCCGTTTTTCACGGCAGCATGTCCGTTTTCTGCACGGAACACGCACACACGGACCCCATGAAAGGCAATGGGTATGTGTGCACAATAAAGTGACATGGATGCATCTCTTTATGCTCCGTGTACGTTTTGTGCTTTTTTGCAGCGATGTTGGTCATTCTTTCTTTTCCTGTGTATGTCGGTCAATCTCCCTCAGTCCGTCGGTCGGTCTATCTCTCTCTGTCTGTCCCTCTCTCAGTCTGTCGATCAGTCTCCCCCTCTCTCATACTCACCGTTCCCCGATCACCGGCGCGGCGCTGCACGGCTGTCACACTGCTCTGGCGGCTTTTATTATTTTAAAAATGCCGGCCGCTCATTATGCAATCTTGTATTCCCTGCTTTCCCCGCCCATCGGCGCCTATGATTGGTTGCAGTGAGAAACGACCCTACGCTGAGTGACAGCTGTCTCACTGCAACCAATCACAGCTACCGGTGGGCGGGTCATTACTGTGCAGTAAAAAAATAAATAAATAATTAAAAAAACGCCGTGCGGTCACCCCTATTTTGATACCACCCAGGGTAAGCTGAAGGCTGGTATTCTCAGGATTGGGAGCTCCATGTTATGGGGAGCCCCCCAGCCTAACAATATCAGCCAGCAGCCGCCCAGAATTGCTGCATCCATTAGATGCGACAGTTCTGGGACTCTACCCGGCTCTTTCCGAATTGCCCTGGTGCATTGGCAATCGGGGAAATAAAGAGTTAATGGCAGCCCATAGCTGCCACTAAGTCCAAGATTAATCATTGCAGGCGTCTCCCTGAGATACCTTCCATGAGTAATCTGTAAGTTACAGTAAATAAACACACACAACAAAAAATCCTATATTTGAAATAATAAACACTAAAAAAAACCTTCGTTCACCAATTAATTATGCCCCAAATACCCATCCATGTCCGGTGTAATCCACAGAGGTCCCGTGTCGCTTCCAGCTCTGCTACATGAAGGTGACAGGAGTGGCAGAAGAACACCGCCGCTCCTGACAGCTCCACGCAGCAACTGAGGTGAGTATCGCGATCAGCTGAGCTGTCACTGAGGTTACTCGCGGCCACCGCTGGATCCTCCAACTGTGACAGCAAGTCGCCCGAGTGACAGCGATGAAGTCACAGGTGACTTGCAGTCACGGGTGGAGGATTCAGCTAGCCGCGGGTAACCTGAGTGACAGCAGCGCTAATCGCACTGCTCACTGCAGTCACTCAGGGGATTAGTGGTCACCGGTGAGACCTTCACGGGTGACCGCTAATCAGTACGCGACACAGACAGAGCTGCGGTATGACAATGAAGTCGGGTGAAGTTCACGCGATTTCATTCTCAGCGCGCGACTCTGTCTGCTGTCAGCGGGTATGTAGCAACGACATTGTGCGTCACACACGCAACATTTCACACGGACAACACACTCACATGTCAGTTATGTATCTCACGCACACACGGACATTCCACATGCACACACGGCTAGCATACACAATTCACACGGACCATAAAAACGGACACAAAAACTGGACACGGACCCGAAAAATGGACCTTAGCAGACGTGCGTGCATTTTCACGGATGTGCCTCATTGAATAACATTAGTGCAAGTGAATGTGATTTTTTTTTTTCTCTCATTGCACTCATCTAATTTATACATAAGTGTGGGTGAGGTCTTCAAGAGGATCTTTCACGAAATTTTTCATGTTGAGCTGGACACATGATGTGATAGTGGCTGCAGAGTGGAATAAAACTTTTTGCTTGTTTTTTTAATTTTACTTTTCCATTGTGGAAATATTAGCAATCAAAGATTTTGTTACCTAATGCGTTAACTTGCATAAAGGCCAAACATTTCGGAAATGCATCGCTAATTAGACGAGATGTGGCATCACGCACCCATCCTGCTCCAGTTCTGTCCATCTCAAGTTGTCCAAAAATTGTACAACTTATCAAAAGTTTTTCGTCCCCGATTTCTGGTAAAAACACTTTGATGATTCGCGGTCGTAATGCCTATACAGTGATACTTTGGAGACTTACAAAAGGTGCAAACATGATGGTAAAAGGTCTATCTTGATTGCTTCTGTATCTTTCATCTACTATAGAGGAGACCATATAATTAGGGCTGTATGAGGTGCAAACTAAGACACAGGACATTGTCGTGAATGTGCTGCCCTCGGATGAGACATTGTGTTTTAGTACCCTATAATGTGGTAAGTTGACCAATAATGCTTTAGTATCTAGTGACCAAGTCTCATCCACCATAACCCATTACACAGGTGCTCCGGTCAAATAGTGAAGATTGATGTTTCTCCTTCTCAAGGTATTAGAAGAACTGCTTGTCTTGGTGTACTGTCACCTTCTCAGGGCACTCCCAAGTTGCTCTACAATGTGGTCAAACCACGTCTGGATTAAGGGATCTATGACAGTATGCAAAATATCCATTGAACATGTTTTTTAACTCTTACATGCCAAAGGCAATGAATATTCTTGCCATTAATCTCAACATTCTGAGAAAAGTTGAAAGATAACATTTCGATATAATTTCTTGGTCTCTAAGTCAGGGGTATGTCTAGGGGGGCAGGTGGTGGCATTTGCCTAATGTGGCGTTTCTAGGTGTCTACCAGGCAGCATTTTGTTGCCCCCCGGGAGTGGGGTTTGGACGTTTTCCAAGCAGCTGTCAAGCTGAAGATAGGCTCAAAGAACATGTTAAACACTGGCTCCTTGCACTGAATTGTACTTGCGTCTTTCATGGACAAGTACAATTGAAGCTCTGACCGTCAGCACTTCCAGATCAGGGTGACGTCAGCAACATGATCAGATCGGCTGATGATGCTGTTGATGTCACTCCTGCACTGCAGAGGAGGTTTTTTTTCGATAAGCTAAGCGCTCCAATGGAGGGTAGGGGAATGATCTTGTGTGGGGACTGTATGAAAGGGGAAATGTGTGAGGAGACAATACAGGGGGGAAGTGTGAGAGCACTGTATTGAAGAGGGGGTGTGAAGGGACATTATGGGGAAACTGTGATGGTTTACAACAGCAAAAATACCAATGGTATATCAAGTATCATTCAAATTTGAGAAAAACAGCATAATGACTAAAATGTAACCTTTAATAAATATACATAAAAATAAGTTACTAATCCCTCCAAGTAAACATATACCTTCAAGCTCCTTAGATAAACCCTATCAAACAACAGACATAAAGCCCATTTTACACGCTGCAATGTATCTTACAATGTGTCGGTGGGGTCACGTCGTAAGTGACGCACATCCGGCATCGTAAGGTACATTGCAGTGTGTAACAGCTACGTGCAATTGCGATTGAACGGTAAAACGTTCATCGCACACACATCGTTCATTCCTTATGAATTGAACGTCAGGTTGTTCATCGTACCCGGGGTAGCACACATCGCAGTGTGTGACACCCTGGTAACGATGAACAGATCTTACCTGCGTCCTGCGGCTCCCGGCCAGTAATGCGGAAGGAAGGAGGTGGGCGGGATGTTTACGTCCCGCTCAGCTCCACCCCTCCGCTTCTATTGGCCGGCTGCCGTGTGACGTCGCTGTGACGCCGAACGACCCTCCCACTCCAGGAAGTGGATGTTCGCCGCCCACTTCGAGGTCGTATGGACGGGTAAGTACGTGTGACGGGGGGTTACTCGTATGTGTGGCACATTCAACAAATTGAACGTGCCGCACATACGATGGGGGCGGTTATGATCGCATACAATATCGTATGCTGGATCGTAAGGTGTAAAGCAGGCTTTAGTCAGAAAAACAATCAGTCTAACCCTAGAGAATAGTAGAAGATGGGTCACTCAGGCAGCCACTAATAGTGTTCATACAAAAAAACACAATAAACCAACAAAACAGACAAAAAGGCTGGACAGTGGTCCAATGCACAAAAAAAAAGGAAAAGGAAAACACAATATACTCAAATATATCTCACAGTAGCAGTGGTAATCCGTATGAAAATAATATGAGGTAAGAGAAAGTGAGATGGACCATTTCGTGGAAAGTGTGAGGGGACCATATGAGAGATAAAAGTATGAAGGGACCTGATGGAGGATTATGAGGGGACAGTATGAGAGCAAAGTGTGAAGGGACAGTAGGGGAGCAAAGAGTGAGAGGACAGAATGCAAGGAATTGCAAGGAGACACTATGGAGAGAAATGTGTGACTTGACAGTATGAGCAGAGAAACATGTGAGAGGATAGTATCGGGGGAGTGTAAATGTATAGTATGAGGGGAATATTGTGAGGTCTTAGTATGGTGGGAGAAAAATGTAATGGAAAACTATGGAGGAGAAAACTGTGAGGGAACTGTGTTGAGGTAGGGTAAATAATGTGAGAAGACAGTATGGGGGAATGTGAAGGGACAATATGGGTACAGTTTGCGGGGTAGGTGTGAGGGGAATGTATGGGTGAAGAAATGTGTGACAGGCACAGTATAGAGATTGGGTAGAGTGAGTGGCAATATAGAGATGGGGCAGCATTGGGGGACAGTATGAGGGCACAATATAGGAGGGACAGTATGCAGATTGGAAGTGTGAGGAAGGATGTTACATAGTATATAGACTGGTCTGTAAAGGGGAGACACAGTGTGAGGGGGCATTGTAAAGAGGGGGCTCAGTGTGGAAAGGAGCGGGCAGTGTGAATACCACGCACCATAAGAGGGATAAGATGGGGGTAATATTTTGTGCAGGGAAATTCAAGGGTACAACTTAGAGAAGTTAATTTTAAAGCATTATAGGATGATCCGTAATAGTGAGATCACAGACGCCTAGGCAAGCATCGTGCAACGCACGTTGCACAAGTCTGGATTGGTTGTCCAAAAAAGGTGAAGATGCCCCGGCTTCAATATTGCATTAAGAAGCTTCGGCTGAAGTTTGCAAAAAAGTGGACAGTAATAGATTGGAAATGGGTGATTTGGAGAAATAAGGCAAAATTTAATAGACTACGCTCTGGTGGGTGCAAATGAGTCTGGAAGAAACAAGGGAAAAAGGGGCTAAGAGATCGAGAAATTGAAAGAACTGCCAAGTTCAGTGTAGGAAGCCTGATAGTATGGAGGGAGTTTCACAGCATAAAGCATTGGATACTTGACCAGGATCGATGGTGGTCTCAATGCTAACCTATGTGTGAGTATCCTACAAGACGAGTTCTCGTACACTCGAGTACAAGGACGACATAGTGTTCCAGTTGAAAATTTGTGGGTAAAGTTAAATAAAAAACTGTGTACCTACCCAAGTGAGCTGATCAGTTTGCACCAACATTGAGAACCTGTAGAAGAGACCTGGGATCAGATTTCAGTGAAGACATGCTTGAATCTGATCTAGAGCCCAGAAAGATTCAGGCAGTGTTGAACGCAAAGGTGGACTTACAAAGTACTAACAAAATAATGAAAAATAAAATTTAAATTTTTAGGAGCAAAACGGTAACATGACTCTACCCACAAGTTTTCAAATGGGATGAGGTCTGAGACTGTGGGGACAATCCAACTCCTCTACTTCATTGTTATTAAACCATCTCTTCACCAATCTCGACATATGCTTCTGGTCATTGTCCTGCTGGAACACTATGTCGTCCTTTTCATACTCATACTCGTACTCGAGTGTATGAAGTAACTCATCTTGCAGGATCCTCACATAAAGCTCAACATTGAGACCACCATTGATCTTGCTCAAGTATCCAATGCCTTTTGCTGTCTGCTTAACTTATCAAATGCTATAAATAGTTGAAATTTATCAAATTTATGTATGAAATAGCCAAGATGATTGTCTATATAATTAAGGTTGTCTCATACTCAAAGCTGTAGTGAATGATGAGATATTGAGCCTGAAAGCCAAAAGTTCAAAACATTTTTACCCTTTTGCTTGTCAGTGTACATACACAGCATCGGTGAGATGCTACAGTCTATGGATCTATGGCGCCTAGTTGTGCACATTCCGACACACAGTGTTGCAGTGTTCTAGTGGCTGCGTCATCCAATGTCCCTTCCTCATTGGCGGGTCAGTGCTAATATTCTGATACAATCTCTTAAACTATAAGATTACCAACTTCCTTTTGCCAATTCTGTTGTGGGTTCATTCATGCAGAGGTCAGAGCAATCAAACAGTTGAAGCCAGAATACATAAGGTCATTCTTTATTGTGTTAGGCACGGCAAAGCTGTGGAAAGATAAGGCGCAATAGGGTCTTACCCGGTAGACAAAGGGTGGTGAATGTCAGGAGAAACACTCACCTGGTAGGGTTGTGATAGTCACAACTCCTTTGAAAGCATGTAGATAACGTGGACGGCAGCGGACCCGCAGCAGGAGTGGTTTAAATCAGCAGGGGAAATGCAGGATTAGAATACCGCGCCAAACCACAGGAGTCCAGGTGGAGATAGTAAAACTCTTTTCTTTATTTTCACAGGTCTTTACACAGGTCTTATTGTGTTAGATGAGAGGACTAGAGATGAGCGAACCGGTCCCGGTTCGGCTCGAGGTCGGTTCGCCGAACGGAGGTCCCGTTCGAGTTCGGTTCGTCGAACGTTCGACGAACCGAACTCGAACCGCATAGGAAACAATGGCAGGCATTCACAAACACATAAAAACACCTAGAAAACACCCTCAAAGGTGTCCAAAAGGTGACAAACAACTCACAACACAACACAAACACATGGGAAAGTGACAAGGACATATACTCATGCGAAAACAAAACAGCTGGACAAGGAAAAAGAGGAGGACACACAGATATAGGCATGGCACGCCCTTCTAAAATCATGTAAAACACCGCAAGGTGACTCCAAGAGGAGTCTCCCTTTTTTCCAAAAATTGGGCCCCACACACACCCACCCCTTCAGTGGCAGCAGTTGTGCCCCAGTTGTACACTTCACAGCTAGATTTGCATCAAGCACATTCAAAAATACGCCATAATTAACCGTCCCCAGGATGACACCAGGGTAGGTAGCAAAGTCTTTCCTGATCCCAGCTCTGTTCATCTTGGCTTCTTTTAAAAACACAGCAAGCAAGGGTTACTCCAAGCGGAGTCTCCCTTTTTTTCCAAAAATTGGGCCCCACACACACCCACCCCTTCAGTGGCAGCACTTGTGCCCCAGTTGTACACTTCACAGCTAGATTTGCATCAAGCACATTCAAAAATACGCCATAATTAACCGTCCCCAGGATGACACCAGGGTAGGTAGCAAAGTCTTTCCTGATCCCAGCTCTGTTCATCTTGGATCATTTATAAAAAAACACAGCAAGCAAGGGTTACTCCAAGCGGAGTCTCCCTTTTTTTCCAAAAATTGTGCCCCACACACACCCACCCATTCAGTGGCAGCACTTGTGCCCTAGTTGCAAACAGGATGTTTTGATTTGCATCAAGCACATTCCAAATCCACAAGCATTTACTCTCCCCAGGATGACACAGGGGTAGTAAATTCCTTCTGGATCCATGACTTGTTCATTTTGATGAACGTTAGTCTGTCCACATTGTCACTGGACAGACGCGTGCGCTTATCTGTCAGCACACACCCAGCAGCACTGAAGACACGTTCAGAGACAACGCTGGCAGCTGGACACGACAAAATCTCCAAGGCGTAACTGGATAGCTCTGGCCATTTTTCTAGTTTTGAAGCCCAAAATGAGCAAGGCTCCATTTGTAAAGTCATGGCATCGATGTTCATTTGGAGATACTCCTGTATCATCCTCTCCAGCCGTTGACTATGTGTCAGACTTGTTGTCTCTGGTGGCCTTGCAAAGGAGGGTCTAAAAAAATTATGAAAAGATTCCATAAAATTGCTGTTACCAGCACCAGATACGGTCCTACTGGTATGGGTAGACTGTTGAAGATGACGAGACCGTACCATGTTTGTCAAGTTACAACTGGGAGATTCACTCCCTGCACCTGCACGGTTGTTTGGTGGAAAAGCCGAGCCAAGATCGAGTAACAGCTTCTGCTGATACTCCTGCATACGTGCGTCCCTTTCTATGGCTGGAATTATGTCACAAAATTTGGACTTGTACCGGGGATCTAATAGTGTGGCAATCCAGTAGTCATCATCACTTCTAATTTTGACAATACGAGGGTCATGTTGGAGGTAGTGCAACAAGAAGGCACTCATGTGTCTTGCGCAGCCATGCGGACCAAGTCCACGCTGTGTTTGTGGCATAGAGGTGCTAACCTTTCTTTCTTCCTCTGACATCTCCCCCCAACCTCTTTCAACAGAAATTTGACCAAGGTCTCCCTCATCTGCTGAGTCTTCCATGTCCATGGACAGTTCATCCTCCATTTCTTCATGTTCTCCTGCACCTTCCTTAACATTTAGCCTGCTACCATGCTCCCTTGTCGATCCCTGTCCCCCATGGTCCCATGCCTGCCGCGTTGGTGATGATGAACGTGTGGACCTTGGTGATGTTGTTGTCCCTTGCGCATATGAATCCTCCTGTAGTTCCTCCCCTTCCTGTTGTCCCACCCCCTGACTCCGAATAGTGTTTAGCGTGTGCTCCAGCATGTAAATGACTGGAATTGTCATGCTGATAATGGCATTGTCAGCGCTAAACATATTCGTCGCCATGTCGAAACTGTGCAGAAGGGTGCATAGGTCCTTGATCTGAGACCACTCCATCAGGGTGATCTGCCCCACCTCTGCATCTCGTTGGCCCAGGCTATACGTCATGACGTATTGCACCAGGGCTCGGCGGTGCTGCCACAGTCGCTGTAACATGTGGAGAGTTGAATTCCAGCGTGTCGCCCTTCGCATTTCAGGCGATGAACCGGCAGGCCGAAAGACTTCTGGAGCGATGCAAGTCGCTCAGCTGCGGCGCTTGAACGGCGGAAGTGAGCAGACAGTTTTCGTGCCCTGTTCAGAAGGCCATCTAGGCCGGGATAGTGTGTTAAGAATTGCTGGACAACAAGGTTCAACACGTGAGCCATACAAGGCACGTGTGTCACCTTGCCCAGGCGAAGGGCCGCACCCAGGTTTGCAGCATTGTCGCACACGGCCTTACCAGGCTGCAGGTTGAGCGGAGACAACCATTTATTAAACTCGGACCGCAGAGCTGACCACAACTCCTCAGCTGTGTGACTCTTATTCCCAAGACATGTCAAGCTAAAGACCGCCTGATGCCGTTGCGCTCTGCTGCCAGCATAGTAATGAGGCTTGCGTGATTCCTTCTGCGCAGTGAGAACACTGGTGGCCTGACCAGGCAGGCTTGGGGCGGAGGTGGAGGACCCAGATGAGGTGGAGGAGGCAGAAGCAGTGGCGGAACTTGGACAGACAGAGGATTGACACACAAGTCGTGGGGACGGCAAGACTTGTGCAGTAGACCCTTCAACATCTATCACCATAGCTACCCAGTGCCCAGTCAGCGACATGTAACGTCACTGTCCATGCTTACTGGTCCAAGTATCGGTGGTGAAATGCACCCGTTCACACACAGAGTTTCTCAAGGAAGCGGTGATGTTGTGTGCGACATGCTGGTGTAGCGCGGGCACACCTTTCTTAGAGAAGTAGTGGCGACTAGGCATCTGGTACTGGGGCACAGCAACAGACATAAGGTCTCTAAAATCCTGTGTGTCCACTAGGCGGAAAGGCAGCATTTCGGTAGCCAAGAGCTTACAGAGGGATAGAGTCAACCTCTTAGCTTTGTCATGGGTCGCAGGAAGTGACCTTTTATTTGACCACATCTGAGGGACAGAGATCTGGCTGCTGTGTGTAGACGGTGTTGAGTAGGGTGTCCCTGGAAAAATGCAGGTTTGTGAGGAAAGTGCAGGCGGAGACCTGATGTTGCCTTCATCCAACGTTGGTGCTATCGATGTCTGAGAGAGCTGTACACACTCACTTGTTTCCCCTTCCAAACCAACTGACGACCTACCAAGCAAACTGCCTGTTGCGGTTACAGTGGTAGAAGTTGTGCGTGGAAAAACAGGTGTGACAGCTGTCCCCACAGTCATAGAAGATGAAGAGCGCGCGGATGCACTGGAAGGGGCAGGCGGTGGATGGTTCGCTCTGCTAGGCCGCATTGCAGCAAGGTGAGCTTCCCACCGGGACATATGATATTTATTCATGTGACGATTCATATAACAGAGAGTAGTAGAGAATGGGTTTCACAGCCGCGCCAAAAGACTACTGGATTCTTCTCAGATTAATGTTTCTTTTATTTCATAACAGGTCAAGTCTACGCGTTTCAGAAGGACACAGCTCCCTTCTTCAGGACAAACCAGCAAAGAATCATCAAATCAGAGATTTGATGATTCTTTGCTGGTTTGTCCTGAAGAAGGGAGCTGTGTCCTTCTGAAACGCGTAGACTTGACCTGTTATGAAATAAAAGAAACATTAATCTGAGAAGAATCCAGTAGTCTTTTGGCGCGGCTGTGAAACCCATTCTCTACTACTCTCTGTTATCTGCCTCTTGGGGACCGCTGCCGGGACTTGGTGTTACATGCTGCTATAGGTGTTGTGACTGTCACAACCCGAATTGGTGAGTAGGATTATTCTTTGCTTCACCCTATATATATTGGGGTAAGACCCTATTGCGCTTTCTTTTTCCACAGTTTTCACTTATGTGACGATTCATGGAAGAAGTTGTCAAACTGCTGAGGTTTTGACCTCTACTAATAGAACCATGACAAATTTTACAGATCACATAATTTGGGCGATCTTTTGCTATGTCAAAAAAGGACCAGTCTAGGCAAGGCTTAGAGGGCATGCGACCTGTTGATCCACCCCGACTAGTGCTCAGAGGCAGAGTGGTGGCTGAGGATGCAGTTGTAGACGTGCTACTAGTACTCCGACTCTGTCCAGGAAGGCGCAAGGTAACTTCGTCATCAGTTGTATCCTCCTCCACCACCTCTGTTGACCTCCTCGAGTGCCTGACTGTGAGTTGACAGTAGGTGGGATCTAGAACTTCATCATCAATTGTTGTGTTTGCACTCCCCTCCCCCTCAGACCGAGCCTCTTCTTGCCCTGACCGAATATTTAAGTTGTCATCCCAATCGGGTATCTGCGTCTCATCTTCATCAGTATGTTCCTCATTGTCTATAACCACAGGTGTTACAGTTTGTGACAAAGGGTCAACATTATGCTCAGAAACTTGGTCCTCACGGTCTGAATCAGAGTCACAAAGGTTCTGGGCATCACTGCAGACCATTTCATGTTCTGTACTCACTGTAGCTTGGGAGCAGACCTTTGATTCCCAGGCTATAGTGTGACTGAACAGCACTGCAGACTCAGCCATCTCAGTTCCACCATACTGTGCAGGGCTGATGGAGACTTCAGAGCTGGGAGAAAGCAAGTTTGATTGGGATGACAACTCAGAGGACTGGTGTTTTTTGGATGCGGTACTTGAAGTGGCTGAGAGGGCACTTGTTGGACCACTTGAGATCCATTCAAGCATTTTCCTTTTTTGGCCATCATCTACCTTTGTTCCTGTTGTTCGTGTCCGTAAAAAAGGGAGCACATCGGATTGTCCACGGTAAGTAGTAGACATCTTACTTTTGCTGGTAGATGGTCTATCTTCAGCAGATGATAATGGAGCTTTGCCACCTTCCCCACGGACAAAACCTTTTTTTCCTTTTCCACCATGCCTCTTCCCCTTTCCACCAGCATCTGTCATTTTGCCACTCATGTTGATTGCGACAAGATTGTGCACTGAAAATGTGGTAGTAAAAATTGAGAGGTGGTGTAGATTGCAGCGGTGGTCTAGCTTTATTAACAGCAGAATAATAAAGAATAAATATCCCTGACAATGCAACTACGGCCCTTAAACTGGCAGCATAAATTGCTAGTATAATGGCTTAGTAACTATGAGTTGGAGTGTGCAATGCAGGTAGAGGTGCTGCAAATATCTGTGCACTACTGGGACTATACAGAAGTCCAACAGCCACGTTTAGGATGCAACTAGGTACACTGAGTGTTTGCTAGTATAATGGCTTAGTTATAATGAGTTGGAGTGTGCAATGCAGGCAGACGTGCTGCAAATATCTTTGCACTAGTGGGACTATACAGAAGTCCAATAGCCACGTTTAGGATGCCACTAGGTACACTGAGTGTTTGCTAGTATAATGGCTTAGTTATAATGAGTTGGAGTGTGCAGAGGACAGGAGGGTACAGTGCCAGGATTGTGGGGCTCTGGGTAGAGGAAAGGAAGCCTGCCTTTCTATTCCCTCCTAATAGGGAAATGCAGGGACGAAATCCCTGACCTTAGCTACACAGACACTGTCTCTGTTTTCAGGACCTGTCACCTATGGCTCTGACCCTGCCGGTACGAGCCCTTAAAAGGACTGATGGAAAGTGCTCTCCCTAAGCTGTCCAGCGCTGTGTATGGAGCGCATACAGCAGTATCGGCGATAGGACAAAGGACGGAGCTGCGCCAGTGATGTCTGACACCAAGGACGCAGAAGAGATAATGGCGTCCGGACGGGCAGATACTCGTTTTTATAATGCAGGGACATGTGACATGGACATCCTATCACACATGCCGTTGCTTCTCTGGCTAAAAGTCCACTTAGCTGTGTGTGTGTCTGGGATTGGCTGCCATAATAGCCCTCCCCACTACACGCACGCGCTTAGGGAAGGAAGGCAAGGAAAAAAAAAAAAAAATGGCGATCGCCATTATACAAACAGCAGTGATCTGAAGGCGCTGTTCCCGCACACTATACACTGAAATTTCATAATAGTGTGAGTCACAGAGTGACTTACACTATTACAGCGGAAAGCCAGCTAGGAATTAGCTGTTTTTTTGCTGCTAGAACCATTATCGAACGTTTCTAGAACTATCGAGCTTTTGCAAAAAGCTCGAGTTCTAGTTTGATCTAGAACAGGCCCCAAAATCACTCGAGCCTAGAACTGGAGAACCTCGAACCTAGAACCGCGCTCAACTCTAGAGAGGACTAAAACAAATTTATTGAATAGTGATTATGTATAGACTAGAAGGTGGCCCGATTCTACGCATCGGGTATTCTAGAATTTACGTATTGTGTAGTTAATGTATGATTTTTGTTATATATATATAGATGCTGTTGTCTGTAGTTACCAAGTGTTTGTGTAGGGGCTGTAAATGTTCTGGGTGTTGTCTGGGTGTGGCGGGGGGTGAGAGCGGTGTTGTTTGTGTGTTGCGTTATTTGTGGAGTGCTGTGTGTCTGTAGCGTTGTGTGTGTGTGTTGCGCGGTTTGTGTGGGTGTGGGGTGTGTGTGTGTGTTTTGGGGGAGGTATGTTTTGTGCAATGTGTGTGTTGTGCGGTATGTGCGTATATTTGTGTGTGCCGTGGTGTTTGTGTGTTGGGTGTTGTGTGTGTGCGGCGTTGTCTGTGTGTGTGGGTGTCTGTGTGTGTGGTCTGTTGTGCAGTGCGTGGGTGGCAGTGTGTGTGTGTGTGTTTTGGGGGGAGGTGTGCACCCCCCATGGTGCTCCATCCCCCATGCTGCGCACCCCCCATCGTGCAACATCCCCCATGCTGCGCACCCCCCATCGTGCTCCATCCCCACTCCCCATCGTGCTCCATCCCCCATGCTGCGCATTCCCCATCGTGCTCCATCCCCCATGCTGCGCACTCCCAAACGTGCTCCATCCCCCATGCTGCGCACTCCCAAACGTGCTCCATCCCCCATGCTGCGCACTCCCCATCGTGCTCTATCCCCCATGCTGCGCACTCCCAAACGTGCGCCATCCCCCATGCTGCGCACCCCCCATCGTGCTCCATCTCCCATGCTGTGCACCCCCCATCGTGCTCCATCCCCCATGCTGCGCACTCCCCATTGTGCTCCATCCCCCATGCTGCGCATTCCCCATCGTGCTCCATCCCCCATGCTGCGCACTCCCAAATGTGCTCCATCCCCCATGCTGCGCACTCCCCATCGTGCTCTATCCCCCATGCTGCGCACTCCCCATCATGCTCCATCCCCCATGCTGCGCACTCCCCATCGTGCTCCATCCCAAATGCTGCGCACTCCCCATCGTGCTCCATCTCCCATGCTGCGCACTCCCCATCGTGCTCCATCCCCCATGCTGCGCACTCCCCATCGTGCTCCATCAACCATGCTGCGCATCCCCCATCGTGCTCCATCCCCCATGCTGCACACTCCCCATCGTGCTCCATCCACCATGCTGCGCACTCCCCATCCTGCTCCATCCCCCATGCTGCGCACTCCCCATCGTGCTCCATCCACCATGCTGTGCACCCCCCATCGTGCTCCACAGTCACACATCAAACAGTATACACGCACACATCTGATCGCATACACTCACACACACACCCCACTTCTCCCTGTGCCCACCGGTGGGCGGTCCCAGCAGCTGTGCTGCACGCCGTGCTCCTCTGCCGACACTCACAGATCCGATCGCATACACTCACACACACACACACTCACACATCAGAACACACTCACACACATCCAATCGCATACACTCACACACACACACTGACGATATCGCACATACGCGCTCACACAATCACAACATCCGGAGATACCACATGCTTCCGGCGATGTGATCCTCCGGCAGGTCCTGGAAGGTCACTGCACAGTATCGCCGCCGAGAAGCAAGCGATATCACGGGATGTTGTGAGTATGTGGATGCGATCTGATGTGTGTGTGAGGTGTGTGTGTGTGAGTGAGTGTGATCTGATGTGTGTGTGTCTGTTCTCACCTGGGAGTCGGGTCTCCGTATCGGTTCGTGGAATGCGTGCGGGGGGCGGGGCCAGAGCGAGCGTGCAATGTGTGAGGGGGCGGGGCGTGGCCGAGTTGCCAATGCGTGCAGGGGGCCGGGGCGAGAGGCCAATCCGTGTGGGGGGCGGAGCCTAGGCGAGCGGCCAATCCGTGCGGGGGGCAGAGCCGAGGCAAGGCGAACGGCCAATCCGTGCGGGGGGGCGGAGCCGAGGCGAGGCGAGCAGCCAATCCGCTGCTTGTCACCGTAAGGACACAATGTTGGAGCAAGACAGACAGACACAGACAGACAGACAGAATAAGGCAATTATATATATAGATGTGGTCTTCAACAATGTCCTGGTACTTTGATTGAGCTGTCAATCAAAGTGCTGCGGCATGCCTACAGTATAGTGAGCGATAACTCAAGCTGCTCCATACATGTCCTCATAACTGAAAGCCAGTGGTTCCCGGGAGGAAATTAGTTGATTTTCTTCCTGCAGCCACATTTTCTCCAAGGTGGCCTGACAGCATTGTAATGTTATTTACTGGAAGACTAACCCTATTCCTGCTATTAACTATTCTGTTAGGAGACAGGCTCCCTTTAAAAGCTATATAAGCTATAAGCTGCTATAAGCTGCGGCTGTGTCGCCCTGGGCAAGCCAGGGGACACGGGTCACAACACCACCACACCCCACACTCCAGGTAGGCACATCAATGCTAACCACAAATCCTTGTTGCCTTCCTCCAGGAGTTTGATGATGCACACCAGGGGGTGGGCCAGGCGGTTGGCTCCACCCACCGAGGAGCTCACAACTCTGGAGGCAGGAAGTTCCAGGCAGATTAGCCCAGGCAGGGCTCGAGTGAAGTGGAGTTTAGGGGAAAGCTCAGGGAGGAGCAGGAGTGAGGAGCTAAGGGAGAAAGTGAACAGCTAAGTGAAAGTGAAGGAAGAAAAGCAGTAAAGGAGGAAAGCAAGTGAAGTGACAGTAAAGAAAGAAAGCCTGAAGGTCCAGCTTTGTGTAGGGCCAGATCAACAAGGTCAGCGACGGCGGTGACTGTCTGGAGGGGGACCGTTTGGAAGTTCCTGGAAGGACCCCGTTGGCTGTGTGCCCGGTGGTCTGGAGCAGTGTTCCGAAGGACAGTCAGCACCAGGGCAGGGGCCTCTCGGACCCCGGCAAGGCTAGGAGTCGCCAAATTTGCCGAATCCGTCAGTGACGGGGACGCAGATCCCCCAACAACCAAGTCCCGATTGAAGGCAACAGCCCAACCCGTATTGGAGAGACACCGCCACCGCCACGGCACCAGTTTCTCAGGGCCAGCGCCTGCGGGCAAAGTGTAGAGCTCCTCTGGCCCAGATTGCAGTCGGGGAGCGGGTAACCGGAGGGAATCCACCGCTACCACAAGTCAAACATAGGTGCAAGGAAGAGGGACATCACCGTCACCTACCGGGAGTGCAGGTGCAGCCGTCTGTGGGACCGTCCTACCAGCTGTTTGGTTTACCGTACAAACTGTGTCCGTGTCTCAGGCTGAGTGAGTACCACAGTGCCGCAAGGCACAGCGCTGCCCCCGCGTCCCTGCGCCCACCAGGCCCCGCACCTACTTCCCCATCACCGGGCCCCGGGATCACCAACCCCTACCCACGGAGGGGCAACACAACACCTGGCTGCTCCGCATCACCATCCCCGGGAGCCCCGTACAGAGCAGCGGTGGTGAAATCACCACAACCGTGGGTGGCGTCACGAACTATAACAATCCCCACACCCAACCACAAACCCCCCTTTCACTCACGGGCGAGGAGTGTCGCTCGAGGAACCCCGGGATCCGGCCCACGGCTCGAGCCACCACTGAGCAGCTGCCGGACCCGAGCAGAAGGGGTGAGCGCGGTGTGCTGACACCCTCCTCCCCGCCCGCGACAACTTGGCGTCACGAACAGGATCTTACCGCTCTGCCGTCAGGTAGAGGTGCGCCTTGTTACCGCCGGAGGTATCCGGCAGAAAAATTTCAGAAGCCGCCATCTTTGGCGCGAAAAGTTCCCGCTCGAGCGTCTTATCGAGCAGTAGAGGCGCGAAGGCCAAAACCCCGCCCCGAGAGAGGAGGGGCCGGAAAGAGCTAAGGGGGACGGAAACAAGATGTCTGCGCCCGACGGAGCCGCTGGAGGAGCGGTGGTCGCAGCCGCAGCGGCACCCGCGGATGAGAATGGGCCTGCCCAGGTCCCGGCCGTACCGGCGGGAGGTGCCGCGGCCCCCGCGCTTGCTCAGGTCATGCCGTTTTCCTTGCCCTATGCGCCTGGAGCTGCCTGGCTACCGCGGTATGACGGGAAACCGGATGCCCTACAGGCCTTCCGGAAAAAGCTTAACCCGTTGCTAGAGCTGTACCCCCTGACTGATAAGCAACGTGCAGCGATAGTGCTAGGCCAGTTAACCGGTGCGGCGGAGCAGGAAGCGGAGACCTGGGCCGAGGGGGACCGGCTCTCTGTAGCCACCATCTTCGAGAAGCTACAGACTGCCTTCGAGACCCGGACTGAAGCTGAGCTAAGGATGCAGTTTTACCAGTGCCGGCAACGAGCTGGGGATAGCATTCGGGACTATGCTCTATGTCTGCAGACCGCCCTCCGCACACTGAAGCGGGTGAACTCTATTAATGAGGCGGATAGCAACAAGATGTTAGTGGAGCAATTTGCGCAGGGGATGAGGTCCCCTGAGGATCGTAAACAACTCCGGCTGTGGGCCCTGGAACACCCTGATGTGGACTTTGCTGTGTTAAAGGAGCGGGCTATCAAGGCACTACAGCCCCCAGCTGCTGAAGTTCTGGAACCCGTCCCGTGGCCCGTTGAGACAGCTCCCGTTGTGGCGGCCCCAGCCAAACCAACCTCCTTAATACCTGCAGCCCCGAGCAGCACAGTGGAAGAACTGGCAGCCCAGGTCCGTCGCATGGACGGAGACCTTGCCAAGATCCTTGCTGCGCTACAACCTCTGACCAGATCTCAGCCTCCAGCACAGATACAGCTTGCTGACAGTCCCGAGGATGTTCCCTGGATGCAGCGGAAAAGTGCTAACAACCCGCGGAGCAGACCTCCAATCTGCTACAAGTGCCGTAAGCCGGGTCATTACTACCGACAGTGCCCGTTAAACGAGCAACCCCTGGGGCCCCGGGCCAATCCTCAGGAGTAGAACACCGTGGCCCCTCGGACTGGCGAGACCGATATATCGGGGCCCGCCCTATCATCCCCGTGGCTGTGGACGGCATACCAGTGATGGCTCTCTTGGACACTGGATCACAGGTAACTACCATACCGTACACGTTGTATCAGCAGTATTGGGCCACAGACGAGCTGGCGCCTCCAGACAATAGTATAAATTTGATTGCCGCTAATGGACTTCCATTGACCCAGTTGGGGTATAAACAAGTGGCTATGACAGTGGGGCAAGCTGAATTGCAACACCAGGGTATGATTGTGATCATGAATGAACCCAGTGATCATAACCCGAAAATAGTGCTGGGAACCAATGTGATGGAACACTGCATGGCTGATGTGTTGAACTTATTGCAACAGCTAGCCGCCACAGCGGCGGGGAGCCGGCAGAGGGCTGTGCAGCGTGAGATCCGCGCCCTGATGTACCGTCAGCATGTAAGCTCAACAGGAGGGGAGATTGGTGGAGTGAGAGTGATGGATGTTGCTCCATTGACTGTGCCCCCTAGGAGTGAGATGATGATCTGGTGTAGGGCAGCAGTAGGGCCTCAGGGGCGTGACTACCCTGCGATGATGGAGCCCATGCCTTCCGAGCACTGGCCCACTGTAGTGGCCGCCCGCGGGGTGGTAGATGTGAAGAAAGGGAGAGTGCCCGTAAGAGTGTTGAACTGTGGGGAGGAAGAAGTCAGGCTCCCCCGGTATGCCACCATTTCCAAGCTGCTCACCCTGGACCCTCACACTATCCATGAAGCCAGTCCATCCACACCCCCACCTACCACCAGCACTTCCCCACCCCAGGGGGACACAAAGGAGTGGCACCAACAGCTACATATAGGCACTGATGATACCCCTACACATCACAGGGCAGGGGTACATAGGGTGGTGCAGGAGTACGAACAGGTTTTCAGTAAGCACCCCCTAGACTTTGGGCAGATCAAGGGGGTCCAACACCACATTCCCACGGGTGAACATCCCCCTATCAAAGAGAGGTATAGACCTATTCCCCCTGCACATTACCAGTGTGCCAAGGATATGTTGAGGAATATGAAGGAGGCAGGGGTTATTCGGGACAGCTGTAGTCCCTGGGCCGCTCCGTTGGTACTGGTCAAGAAGAAGGATGGTACCATGCGGATGTGTGTGGACTACCGGAAGATCAACCAGATAACCCATAAAGATGCCTATCCCTTACCTCGTATTGAAGAGTCTTTGGCTGCACTGAGAACTGCAAACTACTTCTCGACCCTTGACCTCACCAGCGGATACTGGCAAGTGGCCGTGGCCCCAGAGGACCGGGAGAAGACCGCCTTCACCCCCCCGATGGGGCTCTGCGAATTCAATAGCATGCCGTTTGGGCTGTGCAATGCCCCCGGGACCTTCCAACGGTTGATGGAGTGCTGTCTGGGACATTTAAACTTCGAGACCGTCCTGCTGTATTTGGATGATGTGATTGTTTATTCCCAGACGTATGAAGCCCATCTGGAGCACCTGGCCGAGGTGTTCACGTCCCTTGTCAAGTACGGGATGAAGTTGAAGCCCTCAAAATGCCACCTGCTGAAGCCCAGAGTGCAGTATCTAGGGCATGTGGTGAGTGCGGATGGTGTCGCCCCCGACCCTGAGAAGATTACTGCCATCCAGAGCTGGCTGAGACCAACTACAGTGAGGGAAGTAAGGCAGTTTCTGGGTCTGGTGGGGTACTATCGGCGCTTTATAAAGGGGTACACGAAGATGGCTGCCCCCATGCAGGATCTCCTCGTGGGACAGACCAAAGGTGGTAGACCCATTGGAACCCCACTGTCGTGGGAGGACAAGCATGAGGAGTCCTTTTGCCAGTTGAAGGCGGCCTTGACCGGAGAAGAGGTCCTGGCGTACCCTGACTATGGGCGCCCGTTCATCCTCCACACGGACGCCAGTAACGTGGGGCTAGGAGCGGTCCTATCCCAGGTCCAGGATGGAAAGGAGAAGGTGATTGCCTACGCCAGCCGAAAACTCCGGCCGACCGAAAGGAATCCCGAAAATTATAGCTCCTTCAAGCTCGAGCTATTGGCGTTGGTATGGGCTATCACGGAGCGGTTCCGCCACTACTTGGCGGCAGCAACCTTCACCGCGTTTACGGACAACAATCCGCTGACCCATCTAAACACGGCCAAGTTGGGCGCACTGGAGCAGCGGTGGGTAGCCCGGCTAGCCAACTATGATTTCACCATAAAGTACCGAGCTGGTCGTGTCAACATAAATGCTGATGCACTCTCCCGGATGCCCCATTTGTCAGAAGAGGGGTGCGAGGATGACGACCTCGAGGAGATCGAGTTGCCTGCGTTTCACCAGCCGCCTACTGAGAGGGTGCAAGTATGCCAGCAGAGGGTAGATCTGGACCCGCGGCCCAGTCAAGAGTGGCAGGACGCCCAGGACCAAGCGCCGGCTGTCCACCTTGTCAAGACTCTGGTGGAACAAGGTGCTATGGGAATAGACCCTGCCGCTCCAGCCGAAGCCCAACGCTTGTGGAAAGAACGAAAACGGCTTTACCTACACCAAGGGAGGCTGTACCGTGAGCTGATCAACCCGAAGACCCATGAGAAAATATGCCAGTTGATCGTTCCTCAAGCTGAGGTCGCTACTGTCCTGCGGGCATACCATGATGGTGCTGGCCACTTCGGGTGGAAGAAGCTGGAGATGCTGTTGAGGGAGCGGTTCTATTGGAGTGGGATGCGTGAATCGGTGGAAGCCTGGTGTCGAGAGTGTGGTCCTTGTACACTGAGGAGAAAGGACGAGGCTAGCCAGAGGGCACCGTTACATCCCATAGTCACCCATCAGCCGCTGGAGCTGGTCGCCCTGGACCATGTCAAGCTTACCCCTAGCCGAAGTGGGTACACCTACGCATTGACCATGGTAGACCACTACTCACGATTTATGGTGGTAGTCCCCGTTAAGGACCTAACTGGTCGAACCGCTGCTCGAGCGTTCCAGGCTTATTTCTGCCGACCCCATGGGTACCCCGAGAAGGTGCTGACTGACCAAGGCCCGGCTTTTGAAGCAGAGGTGTTTCACGAATTCTGCCAGTTGTACGGCTGCAAGAAGATCCGGACCACTCCGTACCACGCCCAAACCAACGGCATGTGCGAGAAAATGAACCACTTGGTCCTGGGGCTCCTCAAGACGCTACCACTGGAAGAACGGAACATGTGGCCGGAAAAGCTACCTGACTTGGTCGACATGTACAATAATATCCCGTCTAGCTCGACGAAGTGCACCCCAGCGTATCTGATGAGGGCTCGGCCTGGCCGCCTGCCGGTGGATCTGGAGATGGGGTTGGAAGCCCCGGAAGCACTTCCTTCAACGGCGGAGTGGGAAAGTCGGAGGAGGGCACAGTACCGGCAAATCCAGGAGTATGTGGAGAAAAACCTCAGTCGAAGTCGAGAGCAGCAGGAGCACCGGTTCAATCAGAAGGCACCCGCAGGTCCTTTCCAGCCAGGAGATGTGGTGCTGAAACGGAAGAGAAAAGCCCACAAGCTGGATGATCAGTGGGAGCAAGTCCCTTACGTCATACAACCCACAGAATGGGAAGATGGGAAGACCTACCAGATCAGTCGTGACCAAGGGGGCACCCTAGCCACAGTTTCTCGGGACCATCTAAAAAAATGCCCCCCAGCGTTAAAGACAGAGGCTGAAGTACCGGTTCCTCCACCAGTGGAGAAGGCAGCAGAGGTAATCCACACTGTAATGGGTGACTTCCCAGTAAACTGGCCTACACAGAACGGCGCGGTGATTCTTCCAGTGATACTGTTCCCACAACCCGTGGATGAAGAAGTAGTGGAAGCGGTTAACCGTGAGCCAGAACCAGTGCCAGTGCCCAGGGATGAACCTGTACCCAGCCCCCCTACACCTCCGCCTGCCCCACACTGTAGCAGGGAGGAGGAACCGATTGTTCCCTCTACCCCACTGTCTAGCACCACTGACACCGGGCCCCGAAGGTCCACTCGTTCCAACCTAGGTAGACCCCCACTTAGGTACAGGGAGACCGTTCTATGAGTAAAAGGGGTCCGCAAATGTGAAAGAGTGTTGTTGTTTGTTTGAAAAGTTGAAATGATGAAAAATGAAAATAACCGAAGTTTTAACCTGATTTGCTTGTGATTGAACCGGCTGGAGCCGGCACCGTTGTCCCCGTGGGGACCGTTTAAGTTTTGCATGGGAACTATCCATGGACAAGCCCGTGAACTTGCAGGGCACCAGAAACGTTAAGTGGCTTGTAAATATGTTGGTTACCGTTACCGTTTCCGCAATACCGTCTCCGGAGAGGCAGGTTGGAGGGAGGGCCCTGAGCGGAGCAGGCCAGGGCCCAGCCACCAAAGGAGCCGGTGGCCACCCTCTGGAGGGGAAGGACAGATCCCGCTCGGGTAACTTGTGCTGGACTGTGGGTCAAGGGGTGCTGCCTGGGTTTTAGGGGCAGCATCAGGGCCAGGTTGCTTGGGTGGGAGAGAGCGGAAACCGTGACCGTAAACCGTTGCAACGTTGAAGTAAATGTGCCTCCTGTCTTGGGAAGAGTTTTGATTAAAAATGTTATTTATGTTTTCTTAATCCTGTTACCCCCTTTTACAGAAAAATAAAACCGGTGTAGGACGGCAGCCCGCGGACGGTCTGCATTTTGCTAAGGGGGAATGTGTCGCCCTGGGCAAGCCAGGGAACACGGGTCACAACACCACCACACCCCACACTTCAGGTAGGCACATCAATGCTAACCACAAATCCTTGTTGCCTTCCTCCAGGAGTCTGATGATGCACACCAGGGGGTGGGCCAGGCGGTTGGCTCCGCCCACCGAGGAGCTCACAACTCTGGAGGCAGGAAGTTCCAGGCAGATTAGCCCAGGCAGGGCTCGAGTGAAGTGGAGTTTAGGGGAAAGCTCAGGGAGGAGCAGGAGTGAGGAGCTAAGGGAGAAAGTGAACAGCTAAGTGAAAGTGAAGGAAGAAAAGCAGTAAAGGAGGAAAGCAAGTGAAGTGACAGTAAAGAAAGAAAGCCTGAAGGTCCAGCTTTGTGTAGGGCCAGATCAACAAGGTCAGCGACGGCGGTGACTGTCTGGAGGGGGACCGTTTGGAAGTTCCTGGAAGGACCCCGTTGGCTGTGTGCCCGGTGGTCTGGAGCAGTGTTCCGAAGGACAGTCAGCACCAGGGCAGGGGCCTCTCGGACCCCGGCAAGGCTAGGAGTCGCCAAATTTGCCGAATCCGTCAGTGACGGGGACGCAGATCCCCCAACAACCAAGTCCCGATTGAAGGCAACAGCCCAACCCGTATTGGAGAGACACCGCCACCGCCACGGCACCAGTTTCTCAGGGCCAGCGCCTGCGGGCAAAGTGTAGAGCTCCTCCGGCCCAGATTGCAGTCGGGGAGCGGGTAACCGGAGGGAATCCACCGCTACCACAAGTCAAACATAGGTGCAAGGAAGAGGGACATCACCATCACCTACCGGGAGTGCAGGTGCAGCCGTCTGTGGGACCGTCCTACCAGCCGTTTGGTTTACCGTACAAACTGCGTCCGTGTCTCAGGCTGAGTGAGTACCACAGTGCCGCAAGGCACAGCGCTGCCCCCGCGTCCCTGCGCCCACCAGGCCCCGCACCTACTTCCCCATCACCGGGCCCCGGGATCACCAACCCCTACCCACGGAGGGGCAACACAACACCTGGCTGCTCCGCATCACCATCCCCGGGAGCCCCGTACAGAGCAGCGGTGGTGAAATCACCACAACCGTGGGTGGCGTCACGAACTATACCAATCCCCACACCCAACCACAAACCCCCCTTTCACTCATGGGCGAGGAGTGTCGCTCGAGGAACCCCGGGATCCGGCCCACGGCTCGAGCCACCACTGAGCAGCTGCCGGACCCGAGCAGAAGGGGTGAGCGCGGTGTGCTGACACCCTCCTCCCCGCCCGCGACACGGCCACCACCAATGAGCAATTATATACAGCATTCCAAAATACTGTATATAAGAGCCCAGGCCACCCTGTACAAAGTAAAAAACATTTTTATATACTCACCTGCGGAGCGGTCCGGTCCGATGGGTGTCACTGCTCTCCAGTTCGGTGCCTCCTCTCTCCGGTCCAGCGTCTCCTCTCAGCAGCGATTGCGTCCTCCTTCTTTTGAGGCTCATGTGAATTATGTATCCTACATCATTCACACATGCCGGCACTGAGGTTCTGAGCAGGCACACTTTGATCTGTCCTGCTCAGGGCAGATCAAAGTATTGTAGTGCGAATGTGTAGCGCCCCTGAAGCCATCAGGGTGCTACAAGGTTCTGCATTCCCACCAGGATATGTTATATATTTGACCAAAAAGCACATCTCAATCATTATCAAAGTTTTTCAAAGAGATTACTCCATTTTAGCATATGAAACCAGAAAAGACAGGAGTTTTTATAAGGCAAAAATGAGAAATGTATTTATTGATGCAAGAAAATCACACAAGTTTAAAAGCATGTATTAATAGAACATACAGATAAAAGTAGTGCTATAGAGGGGAAACACCCAAAGATAAGTGGGGCAGAGAAGCACGCTCATAGGTTTATCACAGACATGGGTATATACAACAGGCCCTCATAAATAGAGTACAAAAACTGTAAAAGTGAATCAAGCCTTAAGTCAAATGCTCACCCATTCTTAAAAGAGCGTCGCAACTGCGTCCCACAAATCTTTTTGATTTGACAGGTTCCCTTTAAACAAATTTAGTAAGATCATATAGTGTGTCCAAGGGATTAAGTTTGGTGCGCAAATGAAAGTAAAGGCTACTTTACACACTGCGATATCGGTCCCGATATCGCTAGTGTGGGTACCCGCCCCCATCTGTTGCGCAACACGGGCATATCGCTGCCCGTGCCGCACATCGCCCACAGCCATCACACATACTTACCTGTCCGGCGACGTCGCTGTGACCGGCGAACCGCCTCCTTTCTAAGGGGGCGGTCCATGCGGCGTCACAGCGACGTCACTGAAACGTGTCCAGTAGATCCCTCCAGGGACTCAGCTGTCAGTAGTGTGTCACTATTAGTGGTTTGTTCAGTGTCAACTGCAAACATTTCAAATGGTGTTTTTGAAAAAACCCCATAGCCAATATCGAGGGGTTGCCATGGTCGCACAGGCAGAGAAAAAGATCAGCGAGGTTGAAGCTGGTAAAGGAAGAGTTAACTTATTAGATAAGGGTGAAGTGAGGTGATGTAACGCGGACAGCTGAGGAAACTGGTTTGAACCAGCTGTTGCGCGCCTTTTTTACTGTAATATGATTGGTGGTTAGTGTTTTTGTGCGGGAGATTTTCGGTATATATATGAGTGACTAACCGGTCAGCTGGCAGTCCAGCTGATGAAGATTGAAGAAATACATCATGGAAGACCTCCTGCAGCAGCTGTTGAGAAGAGCCGGAGAGCGAGGCGGCGAGGAATGGCTGAGATCCTGCCTGAAAGCCGCTGATCCGTCGGCATCGTTGGAGCCAGCTGAAGCGGAGCGGCCGGCGGAGTCGCCGCCGGTCGTGAATCCTGAGTCGGCAGCGGAGGAGTCGGCGGAGAAGACGCAGCGGAGGAAAAGGAGAAGAAAAGAAGCATACTCACCGCCGACAGCGCCATCGCGGAGGAGTGCTGTGGAGCGGAAGAAGACGTCGGGTGTCAAGTCTCGAGGGGCGTCATCGCGAGAGCAGCAGCGTCATCAATCCGGGTCCGGAGCGACCGCGACAGGAAGTCGCGGTGAGTCAGCTGACGTGATCAACAGGAAGAAGATGGCGGCGCCCATGGAACGGGGGCGCAGCAAAGGCCGGGGTGTTCAGCCGCTGCCCAAGCAAAAGAGCAGCTCTAGGGCAGCGGCGGCACTCAGGGCTTGGGTAGGCGGTACGCCTGCTCCAGCAGCGGGGCATGAAGAGGAGCGCGGAGGTCGGTGTTGCCCTGAAGAGGATCGGTCGGCTTCTGGGACTGGGTCCAGCGATGACGGGTCGGATGCAAGTCTTCAGGAACAGGACGGCAGGAGGGGTGAGATGCCTACTACCCCTTTCCCTGTGCAGAACATTTTCCCTAATAATTTAAAAGATGTGGTGTTTAAAACATTAGTGGATATTTTAAAGGGTAATAGTCAGGAGTTATCTGTAGTGAACTCCTTGAATAGTACTAGAACTCAGGGCATTCCTGACTCTTTCCTTAAGGAGGCAATCACATGTGACTTATCGCCGCTTGGCTTCCATTTGAGCGCTTCTGTTAAGGAAAAAATCTGGAATGGCGAGTTTATTGATTTATTTACATTATAACCAATAGGTAGGGAACAGCAGCATAGGTCGGATAAGAGGGATGATAAACAGGAGGCTGATGACAAGAAAAGCCTTTTAAATCATTTAACAACTGGATCCAGGCTTTTTCGATTTATGCTGCTGTTCTAGGGGAAAAAAGGTCTGAATGGTGTAGCGGTTTATTTCAACATGTGGACATCATACTGGAAGCCTACCGCAATTTTGGTGGCACAGCATGGTTGATCTATGATGAATCGTTCAGACAAAAGATGGCGGTTCATTCACACATTAAATGGGGAGTAAAAGATGTTGGGCTCTGGTTGAATCTGATGCTCCCACAAAGAAATAATCCGGTTAAACATAATTCTCAGGGTTTGAAAAAAGGGGTGTGTTTCGCGTATAATGAGACGACATGTAAATGGTTAAACAATTGTCGATTTCGACATGAGTGCTCATTTTGCGGGGGAACACATCCCATGGCTAAGTGCTTTAAAAAGATTGCCCAAACCAGTGCCCAAGGAGCTTCACTTAAGGAACAACTTAGTAAAAGTGTTGACGCCAGTGAGGGTGGAAAAAATGCGTCCATGGCTCGACCTTTTCCCAGACAAGGTGAAGCGTGATTTAGTGCTGAATGGTTTTACAGAGGGATTTTTTGTACCGGAATTTAAGGGTTTAGGTTGTTGTATGTTCGAAAATTTGGCTTCGGTTAAGGAGCTTCCTCATATTGCGAAAGAAAAAATTGAAAAAGAGGTTGAGGCCGGCAGAGTTGCTGGGCCGTTTAGTGCTCCTCCGTTCGCTAATTTTAGAGTCTCCCCATTAGGATTAGTGCCCAAAAAAGAAAAAGGTAGTTTTAGACTTATTCATCACCTGTCATACCCGGCGGGCGGGTCTTTAAACGATGAGATTGATACTGCTAGTACGTCTGTAAAATACGCGTCTTTCGATATGGCGGTAGAATTGCTCAGACGTTTCGGTAGGAATGCTTTATTGGCAAAGGCAGATATTAAAGCGGCATTTCGTTTGTTGCCAGTGAATCCTTCAGGTTTTAATTCTTTAGGTTTTTGTTTTGAAAGCAAGTTTTATTTTGATATGTGTTTACCGATGGGTTTTTCTTTATCTTGTTTGTATTTTGAAGCTTTTTCTTCGTTTTTGCAATGGGTGTTACAATATGAGATGTCAGTAGGGGGAGTTATCCATTATTTGGATGATTTTTTGTTCATTGGTTGTAGTCAGTCGTCAGGGTGTTTGGAGTTATTATTAAAGTTCATGGATATTGCTAAGTTGTTTGGGGTCCCACTTGCGGACGAGAAGACGGTGTTCCCGTGCCGCAGGTTGGAGTTTTTAGGCATCGTGATAGATTCTGAAAAAATGGAATGCAGGTTACCTGAAGAAAAAGTTACTAAACTTAAATACTTGATTGGTGATATGTCAGCAAAAGAAAAGGTAGTGCTAAAAGACTTACAGTCATTACTCGGGTCTTTGAATTTTGCCCTACGGATCATTCCGATGGGCAGGGTGTTTTCTCGGAGCCTTTACGACGCTACAAAAGGGGTAAAATCCCCTAGGGCTCATATCAGGCTTTCTAGGAACATGAAAGAGGATTTGGCTATTTGGTTGGATTTTCTTCAGGATTTTAACGGGGTAGCTTGTTGGCAGGAACAGTTTCAGTCATCCGAAGCTTTGTCCTTTTTTGTTGGTGTCAATAGTTCTCTGGGTTATGGGATTGTTCTACATAACCACTGGTCGGTTGGTTGCTGGCCCGAGTCATGGGTTCAGAACAAGGTGATTCAGAATGATACGGTTTTGGAGCTGTTTGCAATTCTTGTAGCAGTAGTGATCTGGGGTAAAATTTTAGCAAATAAAAGGATTGTTTTTATTTCCGATAAACAAGGGTTAGTTTTCTGTATCAACACATTATCTTCAAAATGTGGTTGGGCGTCAAAGATATTGAGGCATCTCGTTTTAATTTGCTTAAAGTTTAATATTTGGTTAAAAGCAACATTTGATATGAAGAAGAATAGGAATACGGTGGCTGATTGTCTCTCTCACCAGCAGTTGGCGAAGTTTCGGCATTTGGTTCCCGATGCCGATCAAGACGGCACTCCTTGCCCTCGTCATCTGTGGGACATTCTATGAGTCAGATTAGTGGGGCAATTATGAATTCAGTGGCTAGTAGAACATGGGCTGGTTATTCAGTCGCATGGAAAAAATGGTGTGATTTTTGTGTTCAAAGGAATGTAAAGGTTGATGCAGTAAATATGGATGCAGCTTTATTATTCATAAGTGGTTTATTAAATGAGAATATTAGTTATGCTTCACTTGCAAGGGTTATTGCCGGTGTTTCATTTTTTCTAAAATTACAAGGCAGCCCCCCTCTGAATAGTTTCTTTGCAGTGAAGCAGGTTTTAAAAGGTTTAAAAAGAGCAGGGTGTCACCCCGATAAAAGATGTCCAATTTCTTTTGATTTACTCGGGAAACTATGGGAAGTACTACCATTTGTTTGTTTTGACTCGTTTGAAACATGTTTATTCAGAACGGCCTTCGTCCTGATGTTTTTTGCAGCGTTGAGGATCAGTGAGTTGGTAGCTCGTAGTAAGAATCGGTTATCTGGTTTACTATTGAGCGATGTAGTGTTATCAAATGAACGACCATTGATCACTCTTCGGAGATCAAAAACGGATCAATTGGGTAAGGGTCGTGTCATTTCATTAAATAAAGTGCTGGAGTCAGAGGTATGTCCGGTTAGTAATGTTCGTGAATGGTTCCATTATCGTGCTATGGTGCCTGGCTCGTTTTTGGTCCATGCCAATGGGGAGCCAGCTACCATATTTCAGTTTAATAGTGTTCTAAAGAAATGTCTTGCTAAACTGCACATTGGCTCCCAAAAAATTTCCTCTCACTCTTTTAGGATAGGAGCTGCCACTGAAGCGGCAATGCTCGGGCTAGGCGATGACACAATTAAGTGTATTGGCCGCTGGGAATCAAAGAGGTTTAAGGGGTACATTCGTCCTAATTTATTGTTTTAATCATTTTTCAATTTTTTTAGGACCTTTGACAGTATGGATTGTAGGACACTCTTACATTTTTTGGGCTCAGAAGAGAGCCAAGCACAGGACCTACACTGAAAATTTATCATTCCAGCAGGAATCTATTCAAATTTTTTGGTTCGGATACAGGGGTCTACGGTGGTTAAACTTAGTTCATGTTTTGAATGATTTGATCTTGAAGGCCCCTCTTCCAGATTTAATCATTATTCATTTAGGAGGAAACGACATTGGAAAAATTAATACTCTTGAAATGTTATTTAGAATGCGAAGGGATTTAATGAGTATAAAAAATGTTTTTCCAGACACTACTTTGGTGTATTCGGAGATGATACCGCGGTTAGTATGGAGTCAAGAGGGGTGTTTGTTCATGAATAAGATTAGAAAGAGGATTAATAGGGAACTAGAAAAATTGTTTAGTGTTTTGGGTGGTTTCTCTTATCGGCACATTGATTTGGAGGGCTTTACTCCAGGGTTATTTAGGTTTGATTGGGTTCATCTGTCTGAGATCGGTTTAGATATTTTTAATGTGGGTTTACAGTCTGTGGTTGAGAAGTGGCTGAGTGGTTTGGGGGGGGCCACGACTGTTTAGTCGTGTCCTTGTGGAAAAATCACCCAGCTCGCCTGGGTGGATTTGCTTGGTAATGGTTATTTGGGTGACATCATGCAATTTTGTTTAAAATGTATTTATAGGTTTTTGGTATCTTTAATGTTTATTTGATTGTATTGGTTACTCTTAATAAACCATCACGGCCACTTTTCATCCACATTCTGTCTGTGTCTATTTATTTATTTATATAAATTATTTAAGTTATGAATTTTAAATGTTATTTGAATATGCCTTGTGCTACCATGAAAAAACCCCATAGCCAATATCGAGGGGTTGCCATGGTCGTACAGGCAGAGAAAAAGATCAGCGAGGTTGAAGCTGGTAAAGGAAGAGTTAACTTATTAGATAAGGGTGAAGTGAGGTGATGTAACGCGGACAGCTGAGGAAACTGGTTTGAACCAGCTGTTGCGCGCCTTTTTTACTGTAATATGATTGGTGGTTAGTGTTTTTGTGCGGGAGATTTTCGGTATATATATGAGTGACTAACCGGTCAGCTGGCAGTCCAGCTGATGAAGATTGAAGAAATACCCGCCCGCCCGCCCACTGTTTTTTCGTATATACAGTGGTTTTCATATGTCGTGATGTGTTATTAGAGGGAAAAATCACCCAGCTCGCCTGGGTGGATTTGCTTGGTAATGGTTATTTGGGTGGCATGATGGTGGAACATCATGCAATTTTGTTTAAAATGTATTTATAGGTTTTTGGTATCTTTAATGTTTATTTGATTGTATTGGTTACTCTTAATAAACCATCACGGCCACTTTTCATCCACATTCTGTCTGTGTCTATTTATTTATTTATATAAATTATTTAAGTTATGAATTTTAAATGTTATTTGAATATGCCTTGTGCTACCATGAAATATAATTCAAAGCCATGTCAGCCGAGGGATCAAAGAGGAGAGGAGATGGAGGTCATTGTATTTCATTACCTACAACACCACCTACAACATCACTGAACCCGAGAGGCAAGTTCTCTATAAGCTGTAGCTCATCTGCAATCAAATATAGCTCCAAAGGAACCACGTCCATCAGTAGTGGAACCAGAAGCTCTGGTTCAGAGTTGTGTAAATGTGGTGGACTATGGCTGTCGCATTTGTACCCCTAAAGATACTGATTGCGTAATTGTCTTGTGATGTGAATAATGTCTTGTTTAAATATTGTGTCTTGTGTATTGTACTGTACTGTAATGTGTAACTTGTGAAGTGTAGTGTTGATGATGTCATGAATAATGTAAGATATAGTGTATAGTAAGTAATGCATGTGGTAATGTGTTGCATAAGCACTTGTCCAGGAAGTTGTCAGACTCTAGGGGTCAGCAATAGTTGTGTTTGGACTAGCCCACCATGGGAGTGGTCAAATGAAAGGAAAAGTGACGGTTCATTTTGGAGGAGTCAGTGAAGACCTGGTGAGCAAAGGGGATGATCGTGTCAGTCTGTTGTGAAGGTCACATACAGTGGGTGGTATGTGGCATTGATAAAAAAGGAGAGAAGACAGAAGGTGAGATGACGTGAACCTTGGGTGTTGACGGGGACATGGAGAGTGAACATCATTGAAAGGAGAGATAGATCCCCCAACGGACTGGCCCCAGATGATAGGAGCCGCAGGACAGGACTCTAGTAGATAGACCCCTTAACTGTCAAAGTACCATGTTAAACTTAACTGGCATGTGAACGTAGACTACCTGAGAAGTTAACCTCTAAGCTTCTGGGAGTGCCAAGCTTTACGCCGGTCATGATGGGACCCGTAAGGGGACTGGATGCAGGATTGCAGGTAGGGAAGCTGACCATCACAGTGTATGCTCTAACGCTGAGGTGCGCAGGGACTAACAGGAGCAGTTAGATCTGAACCAACCCAGAGGGAACTTGAACTGTGTCTGATGATGCTACACATAACCATGACATGGTGGAACATAGGTGTACGCTATCTAGAGTGTAAAGTTGCTGCTGAGAATGAACCGGTGAGTAAAGTGTTGTTTGAAACAAATTTTTGGTCTCCTTGCGAGTATGAGTTGACATCCGGTTCTGGCCAGCCCATGTCAGCAGTTGTATCCGGCCTACATGGGTTCACAGCCCACACAGCCAGCCAAGACCAGGCATTTCATTTATGTAGCATGTCGGAGTGTCTGGAGTCAATTCCTCGCTCATGACTTTCTTCCTGCGACACTCTACACTTGTACATTGGAGATGGTAAACTTTAGGGAGGAGGGGAGCTGGGCTCTTCAGATAGATGCACTGGGAAAGGTTCATTCTAAGGAACTTCTTCAAAACCCCAGCACATCTTGAAAATAACATGGTTACTATCTGGACAAAAATGGGATAGGCAGTGTCTGCTCAAGGAAAGGCTTGAATAAGAGTAGCATATAGACAAGGCAATGTTCCTTTGATACATTGGTCTGAGCATGTTGGGATTCCCCTTTGTTGCCAGCATATGACGCTCTTTCACTTGGTGAAGTAGAAGACCCTCCAAGACCATATAGACCATTCCATATACAGTTAGGTCCAGAAATATTTGGACAGTGACACAATTTTCGCTAGTTGGGCTCTGCATGCCACCACATTGGATTTGAAATGAAACCTCTACAACAGAATTCAAGTGCAGATTGTAACGTTTAATTTGAAGGTTTGAACAAAAATATCTGATAGAAATTGTATGAATTGTACACATTTCTTTACAAACACTGCACATTTTAGGAGGTCAAAAGTAATTGGACAAATAAACCAAACCCAAACAAAATATTTTTATTTTCAATATTTTGTTGCGAATCCTTTGGAGGCAATCACTGCCTTAAGTCTGGAACCCATGGACATCACCAAACGCTGGGTTTCCTTCTTCTTAATGCTTTGCCAGGCCTTTACAGCCGCAGCCTTCAGGTCTTGCTTGTTTGTGGGTCTTTCCGTCTTAAGTCTGGATTTGAGCAAGTGAAATGCATGCTCAATTGGGTTAAGATCTGGTGATTGACTTGGCCATTGCAGAATGTTCCACTTTTTTGCACTCATGAACTCCTGGGTAGCTTTGGCTGTATGCTTGGGGTCATTGTCCATCTGTACTATGAAGCGCCGTCCGATCAACTTTGCGGCATTTGGCTGAATCTGGGCTGAAAGTATATCCCGGTACACTTCAGAATTCATCCGGCTACTCTTGTCTGCTGTTATGTCATCAATAAACACAAGTGACCCAGTGCCATTGAAAGCCATGCATGCCCATGCCATCACGTTGCCTCCACCATGTTTTACAGAGGATGTGGTGTGCCTTGGATCATGTGCCGTTCCCTTTCTTCTCCAAACTTTTTTCTTCCCATCATTCTGGTACAGGTTGATCTTTGTCTCATCTGTCCATAGAATACTTTTCCAGAACTGAGCTGGCTTCATGAGGTGTTTTTCAGCAAATTTAACTCTGGCCTGTCTATTTTTGGAATTGATGAATGGTTTGCATCTAGATGTGAACCCTTTGTATTTACTTTCATGGAGTCTTCTCTTTACTGTTGACTTAGAGACAGATACACCTACTTCACTGAGAGTGTTCTGGACTTCAGTTGATGTTGTGAATGGGTTCTTCTTCACCAAAGAAAGTATGCGGCGATCATCCACCACTGTTGGCATCCGTGGACGCCCAGGCCTTTTTGAGTTCCCAAGCTCACCAGTCAATTCCTTTTTTCTCAGAATGTACCCGACTGTTGATTTTGCTACTCCAAGCATGTCTGCTATCTCTCTGATGGATTTTTTCTTTTTTTTCAGCCTCAGGATGTTCTGCTAAACCTCAATTGAGAGTTCCTTAGACCGCATGTTGTCTGGTCACAGCAACAGCTTCCAAATGCAAAACCACACACCTGTAATCAACCCCAGACCTTTTAACTACTTCATTGATTACAGGTTAACGAGGGAGACACCTTCAGAGTTAATTGCAGCCCTTAGAGTCCCTTGTCCAATTACTTTTGGTCCCTTGAAAAAGAGGAGGCTATGCATTACAGAGCTATGATTCCTAAACCCTTTCTCCAATTTGGATGTGAAAACTCTCATATTGCAGCTGGGAGTGTGCACTTTCAGCCCATATTATATATAGAATTGTATTTCTGAACATGTTTTTGTAAACAGCTAAAATAACAAAACTTGTGTCACTGTCCAAATATTTCTGGACCTAACTGTAGTTCTCTATGTCAATGTAATGCTTTCAATCTCCTCAGTTTGTCATGCTATTTAGCGAAGAGTCCTTCAGGTCCAGTGAGACGATTGCTCCCATTGGTTTTATGCACTCTCTTTACATTGTGCCAGTAGCTTCAATTTTCTTCATTTGCAAATGATGCCGTCTTGAACTGATGAATATACAGAGATTGGAGTATGAGTTTCTCATGCATGATAAATCTCTCCATACAGATTTAACCAATTTTGGCCAATATTGACAGGTTCAGCCATTTTTCTTATATATATGGAGGCCCCAGAAAGATTATTCTCAAGGGAGTTAATCCAACAGTTTGATGATCCTTTTGTTATTCCTGAGATATTCCTGAGATAGGCCACCGCTGAACATGTCTGGCAGTGCCTCCTTCATAATGAACATGGGATCGATCGGCGGAACGAGTGCTCCAATGTGTGGGATATAACTGCTGGCCAAACCTTTGGTTGAACCATCAACTGGCAAACAACCATCAAATGTCTATGATGGGTTTAAGAGTCATTTCAGGAGTGTGAACACCTGCATACCCCGGAATAGTCTTGGACCTGAACACAGTCTTTTATCAGTATGCACGGTTCCTGTTCGGGTTTGTCATCTGAATAAAGCTTGTTGAAAGGTTTCTGAGGAGCCATACAGCAAACTTTTCCATTGTGGGCACTTCCGGCCCCATCACAGCCATGTCAAGTATTGGCATGACTGTGATTGGCCAGAGAAATCACAGTAAAAAAAATGATGTAAGCTCCCGCCCTATTTTCACAGCTAGCGCGTGTAAACAGCTATAGGCTGCAGCCCCCAAATATGAGCTTTACTGTGGCTGGATATCAAAAAAGAGGGGATCTTACGCCATTTTTTTTTTAATATTTAAAAAAATCATTAAAAAAGACATAGGGATCCCCCTATTATTCGCAACCAGCTACAGTGAAGCAAACAGGTGGGGGCTGCTATTATCAGGATGGAAAGAGCCATGGATTTTGCCTCCCCAGCCGAAAAATAACAGCCTGCAGCTGCCCAGAATTGGCACATCACATTAGATGTACAAATCCTAGCGCTTTACCCAACTCATCCAGATTGCCCTGGTGTGGTGGCATTTTTTTGTTAAAAAATGACAGCTGCCATCAAGCCCTGGATTAGTAATGGGAGGTGTCTATGCGACCCCCCCATTGCTAGTCCTGTAAGGGAAAAGAAGTAAAACACAAACATCGAAAAAATCCTTTATATGAAATAAAATACACACACCCTCTTTCACCCCTTTAGTAACCCCAAAAACTCTAAGCCATTTTTTCCCCTCTATTTTGATATCCAACCACGGTACAGCTCAGAGGCAGGGGCTGCAGCCTGTTGCTGATGTTTTACCCGCTCTGGCTATCAAAATATGGCGGGAGCCCATGTCATTTTTTAAAATTGTTTATTCATTTATTTTTACACTATCATACAGCAAACTGACTTCAACCAATCAAAGATGGGGACACAGGGTAGGGGTCGTGTATAGTAGTCTGCAACCAATCACAGACACTAGCACAGAGGGTGGGCGGGGGAAGCAATAAATATTAATGAACCTTAATTAGCTGGCCCAGAAAAGAGTCTGACTGCAGTGTGATCCTCCAGGAAACATAGTATGCTTAATTATACTGTCTTACTACCATAAAACTTCCATTTGTAGCACCCTAGCGCTTCCTACGGTCACTTTAAAACCCAGAACTTCTCGTTCCCATTGACTTGTATAAGGTTCTATGTCCAGGGTCAAGTTCGGGGGGAAATTCGGCTGCTGAACCCGATTTAATTTTGGTCCGTGCTGGTTTGGCAAACCTGAATATTCACACGTTTGCTGAACATTACTATTAGGCACGGTCCAGAATACCTGTTTCACTATTTAGATTTCCCTTCCAGCTTGGATCCACTGAAAGTGCCTCATGGTCACTATCTCTGCAGCTGCCCTCATCAAGAATATGACTAACTTCACTTATATTTGTGTCGCCCAGGGAATGGGGTACTCGGTCCCGGGCAGTGTACAACTGGGGAATGTCACTTTACTCACGGCAAAAAGGTGCAGCCGCCTGGTACTGTCTTCTACCAAGGTGAACTTCAGGGAATCCCTTCTTCTCAGACCCCCATGCCGGTACCATGTCAGATGAACCCTTCCTGCACCTTCAGTTTCACCAGCGGTTAACAGATTGAGCTCAGCCCAGGTTCTGTTATCAGCCCCAGGCTACACACAGGTTTTCAAGCAGCTTCGGCTCCTGCCAGTGTGAAGCCCCTCCAGTGTTGTGTCGGTGCATTACTTTCAGGGACTCCACGCAGCTGGATCTTGTCACAGGTAGGAGATCTTCTATTTAGGATTGTCGTGACGCCACTCTCAGAATTGCGGTCAGTGGGGACCGCCACTGCAGGTTAAGGGATGCCTGGGGCTGATGGTGGGTGCAGCCAGTTGTTATGGCCTCCTGAGAGTGAGGCAAGCCCCAGGGCCCTGTGTAGGTGTGTAGAACCACAAGGCGCAGAATAACTCCACACAAGCAGAATGTCTTTCAGGGGTTTTACTCACTGTTGATGGCAGGGTGAGTAACCCGGGCGTAGCTGGGATGAACCAGGCTGGAACCAGGTATCCTTCAGGCTGACTGATGAGGGTGGCTACCGACTCGCCTTCCTTAGCCCTTCTGTGGTTTGTGGTAACCCCGACTTTTAGTCCCTATGGGGGTCACCCAGGGAAGTAACTGCTCCCCTCGTTTGTTTGCCGTTTGCTTGTCGCCTGGACCAGATCACTCCAGCTGCTTGCCTCCTGTGAACTATGGGCCCTAACTGTGGCTACGTGGCTGCGGCTTTTGTGGTGTTGTGGCGTGGGCTTTAAGGGCCCCACACCGGCAGGTTTAGCAAGGAAAGGTGGATCTATCCCCGCATCGGGATCTGCCGCCCGTTTGGGCCTGGTACTCCCTGACAGTCTCCTTACTTTCCACTACACTGCTCTCTCTCCAGCTGTGTGTGGTGTTCGGGCAGCACTCCCAGGTGACCGTTCTCCCCCGTCGGTAGTCACTGCGCGGACGCTGTTAGACTGCAACAGCTCCAGGGTCTGCTTCTCCTGAGCTGCACACTAAACCGGCTCACTCGTGGGACTTGCACTGCTGCTCCTGTCTGAGCTCCACTTCCATGCTCCTCACTCCTCCACACTCTGCTTCAGACTCCTCTCTCCTCCTCCTTCTCTTTTCCCTTTGTGCCTGCCTACGCCACCTAGCAACCAGGCTCTCTACCACACCCCTTGAGTGGAGATGGAGGCTTCGCCCCCTCCACTCCTCAAGTGGAGGTGAAGGCTTTGCCCCCTCCTGGGATCCCCAGGGGTCCTCCCAAAGGTACATGTGTGAGACCTGATCACTATGCGCCTGTGTAGTCACACCTCGGTCAGCCTTCTGGATTACCTGTATTGTACTGTCCCCAGCATGGGTGCAGTACTCAGTGGTGCCTGACCAGGTCAGGGGCGCCACATTCCCCCTTAGTTATCACCAGCACGTCCTCGGGCTGCAAGACAACATTTTAAAATGCATAAAACATTAAAACATCGTAAAACCTTTTAAAACCACCAGGTACCATACATCACCACCCTCCACCCACAAGTCCGTTAACCCACCCAAAACCCTCTCACGTTGGCCGCGCCTTCAGCCACTTCTGGCAGGATGTAGAGGCGGCTTTCATGGTCTGGTGGTCTTCAGGGTATACCTGGCCTGGTGGAGCCGCGCCTTCAGCCACTTCTGGCAGGATCCAGAGGCGGCCTCCACAGTTGGTGCTGACCAGGTACCCTCTTTGTGGTGGAGAGCCAGGCCCCATAAACAGGCATGCTCTCTGGTTGCAGGTAAGCCAAGGCCCTATATACGGACGTGCCCCCTGGTTGCAGATGAGCCAAGCCCCTAAACAGGCTGACTCTGGTGGTGGTGGTGCCCTCTGGTGTAACTATTTACACTGCGAGAGTTTGTGGCTATAGCCAGTTCATAGCCTTAAGGTTTATTTCTCACAATAGTTTTTGTGGGCACATTCTTGAACTTTAAAACGTTGCAAAACAAACTTTCCAAACTGGTCAAAACTTGCTGTACTTTACTTAAACTTAGGCAGATTCCTCTTCACCAGGGCTTGGGCCTGTAGGGCTGCGGCACCTGTTGCTTTCTTGACCTTTTTCCTCATCTGTAGTTGTCTCTTCATTAGGTCTTTGGTCTTTTCTTTCTTTATGGCTGTCTTTCCTTTCTTCTTTGGGACATGGCACTACATCTAGCGCATACCAGCCTCTTTCTCCTTGATGCAGGGTAAACTGTACGGAGTCTCCCATCTTTAAGTTTCTGCCAGGGTGTCCTCTGGGCAGATGAGCTCTCACATCTCTTCTATTGACGAAAATGCCTTCTTTGATACCAGGTGCTACGATGAACCCGTATCCTGACTTGAGGCTGAAGTCCTCCACTACTCCTCTGCAAAGGGGTCCTCGGACCTGTGCTTTGGCTCTTCTCAGGAACCTTTTTTCTTGTAGGTCTCTGGCCGTGATGTCATCTCTCTGCTCTGGGGATGGCGGTGCAGGGGAAAACTGGGTTCTGCTGCGGCGCTGTGTCTTGCGGGCTGGATTCTGCGAAGTGCAGCTTACAAGCTCCCAGGTGGGGCGGTTGGGCAGGTCTTCTTCAGCAGGAGGTGTCAGGTCTTCCTCGTCCCAGCGGGAATATGGCAGCATCTCCGGCTCTGGGACTAGCACTGCTGCTGGCTCCTGAGTCAGCTCCTCAGCTTCCTGGCCTCCCCTCCCCCTTAGTTCTTCTAAGCACTCCTTTGGTGGCAGTGCTGGGGATGGACTTTCTTCAGCAGGCCCAGGCGGGGGACTCTTTGGCGTGGTTGCTGCAGGAGTTGTCGGAATCCTCTTGGGGGTGTGCGGAGGGAGCATGTACTGATCCACCATCTCCGGTGGGAACTTGGCCTCCATATCAGCCTTCAGCTGCCAGTATGCAGGGTCCTCACCTACCAGGGACTTCCTAGCAGGGACCTCCTTGGACTGGGGAGCGGTGTCTGCTCTGGCCTTGCAGGCCGGGGAAAATGGTGATGCAATCTTATCTTGGCGGGCCGCGCCTGACATGGCGGCGGCCTGGTCTTGGCGGGCCGCGCCCTGCATGGCGGCGGCCTGGATCGGCGTCGCTGTCGCGATAGGATCGGTGCAGGCTGGGCTGGGCGTCGCTGCAGCGATCGGAGCTTGGCGGGCCGCACCTGGCGGGGCTGCGGCCTGGTTCAGCACCTCGCTTGCGGCGCGGACGAGCGTTGCTGCTGCGGTGGGGTCTCGGCGGGCCGGGCCTAGCAAGGCGGCGGCCTGGGTCAGCGTCACACCTGCGGCGTGGATGAGGGTCGCGGTGGCAGCCGGTTCTTTGCGGGCCGGACTGGGCGTCGCTGCAGGGACCGGGTCTTGGTGGGCCGAGCAGGGCATCGCTGCGGCGGCCTGAGCTTGGCGGGCTGCACCTGGCGTGGCTGCGGCCTGCTCCAGCGTCGCCGCGCCGGACGCCTCTTCAGGGACCGCGGACGTGGCAGCAGGGGTCGGGGCACTCGCGCTGGCAGGGGCATCACTGGACTCACCCATCGGTGGCAGCATCGGGGTCTGAGTCGTCACCGCCCGGTCTGGCACTCGGCGCGCGGCTCTCCCTTCATAGGCCTGAACCGCCGCTGTCATCCACAGAAACTCCGTCCGTCCCTCTCTGATCAGCCTTCCGACCCTGGCCTCCAGTTGATCGCAGAACTCGGCGAGCTCCCGACACCACCAGGCAGCGGAGCCTGGCTCTGTGTCTCTGCATTCAGACGCCATTTTCTCTAGCAACAAGCTGCTGGCTTCTTTTCCGTTCCGCCGTCTCTGGACGCTTCCGCTCTCTTCACAAGCGAGGTCAGAACTCTGCAGGGGATCTCTGGGTAGCCACACCTCTTCGTGGGCGGTAACTTCTCCCAGCGCGGGCTGCTGTTGTTTTTCAGCGCGCTTTTCATGGTGGCAATATGGCGGCGCTTCCAATTTTCCAAGCGGACCGCCCAGGCACATGGTCACCTGTCTGAACAGGTCTAGTCCTTATCCTGTTCGTGACGCCAGATGTGAAGCCCCTCCAGTGTTGTGTCGGTGCATTACCTTCAGGGACTCCACGCAGCTGGATCTTGTCACAGGTAGGAGATCTTCTATTTAGGATTGTCGTGACGCCACTCTCAGAATTGCGGTCAGTGGGGACCGCCACTGCAGGTTAAGGGATGCCTGGGGCTGATGGTGGGTGCAGCCAGTTGTTATGGCCTCCTGAGAGTGAGGCAAGCCCCAGGGCCCTGTGTAGGTGTGTAGAACCACAAGGCGCAGAATAACTCCACACAAGCAGAATGTCTTTCAGGGGTTTTACTCACTGTTGATGGCAGGGTGAGTAACCCGGGCGTAGCTGGGATGAACCAGGCTGGAACCAGGTATCCTTCAGGCTGACTGATGAGGGTGGCTACCGACTCGCCTTCCTTAGCCCTTCTGTGGTTTGTGGTAACCCCGACTTTTAGTCCCTATGGGGGTCACCCAGGGAAGTAACTGCTCCCCTCGTTTGTTTGCCGTTTGCTTGTCGCCTGGACCAGATCACTCCAGCTGCTTGCCTCCTGTGAACTATGGGCCCTAACTGTGGCTACGTGGCTGCGGCTTTTGTGGTGTTGTGGCGTGGGCTTTAAGGGCCCCACACCGGCAGGTTTAGCAAGGAAAGGTGGATCTATCCCCGCATCGGGATCTGCCGCCCGTTTGGGCCTGGTACTCCCTGACAGTCTCCTTACTTTCCACTACACTGCTCTCTCTCCAGCTGTGTGTGGTGTTCGGGCAGCACTCCCAGGTGACCGTTCTCCCCCGTCGGTAGTCACTGCGCGGACGCTGTTAGACTGCAACAGCTCCAGGGTCTGCTTCTCCTGAGCTGCACACTAAACCGGCTCACTCGTGGGACTTGCACTGCTGCTCCTGTCTGAGCTCCACTTCCATGCTCCTCACTCCTCCACACTCTGCTTCAGACTCCTCTCTCCTCCTCCTTCTCTTTTCCCTTTGTGCCTGCCTACGCCACCTAGCAACCAGGCTCTCTACCACACCCCTTGAGTGGAGATGGAGGCTTCGCCCCCTCCACTCCTCAAGTGGAGGTGAAGGCTTTGCCCCCTCCTGGGATCCCCAGGGGTCCTCCCAAAGGTACATGTGTGAGACCTGATCACTATGCGCCTGTGTAGTCACACCTCGGTCAGCCTTCTGGATTACCTGTATTGTACTGTCCCCAGCATGGGTGCAGTACTCAGTGGTGCCTGACCAGGTCAGGGGCGCCACACCAGCTCTGGGGCTGCCGCGCCACCAGAGCAACTGGCCTCTCTGGCCCCTCACTGCTCTTGTCCTCTGCTCCTCTCTGCCCGCTCCTCTGGTCCACCCGACATCGGTGGCCAGGCCGGACCCCAGTCCTCACATCGCCCAGACTGTGGGTCCCACAGAACTCTCCCTTCAACATTTTGTTCTTCTCACACCTCACTCCTGACTCAAACTAAAACTACTTCCTGCCAGATCCCATCTACCACACCACTGTTCCCTCCCCTGCTGAGTCTCTCCCCCCCATTTGGCTGCCTGTTAGCTCACAGTGCCCAGCCCTGTCACCTGGCTCTAAGGGAGCCCCCCAACCTGGTTTTGGGTGTATGTGTGTACCTGATGGTGCTGGTGTGTTGTTATTGGCTTTCACCGACACAGGAGTCCTTAGAATTCAGGATGGGTATCACACCTCCAGAGATGCATTACCCCGTAGCAACTAGGTGTCTGTCTCAGGGGCGCTACATATTGCTTTCTTTGGTCTGCGTGCCATGATCTCCTTGAGCATATGAGCTTAATTGGTAAAACAATGATTCCTTTCTTTGTCCTGGGTTTGACTCCTGAATTTGAGCCTTCATAGTTATGACATTTGCGTGTGTATGTTCAGCACAGAAGGAAACACCACCCGTTTCGTCAGGTTACTGGATTGGCTGGTCTTGTTGTAAACAAAGATGCATTGCTTGTATGAGGTACTTATGTGATTGTTCCCCATTGTATATATTAAACATATGTATATATTATTGTGCGTGAATACACTGATTTATTCCAACATTTTTTTCCCTCCCCCCCTCGTTTATTTTTGTTTTCTTCCCTTCTCTTCCTGCTAAGCTCCCTCCCCTCACCCGTTTATTTGCCATCCTCTTCACCCCTCTTCTCTTCCTTTTCTTTTGCTACTAGCTTCACATTCTATTAACCTGTCTTGATTACATTTTCATTTGTTTTAGATTTTTATTATTTCGTACTTTGAGCACTTGCCAATGCATCATGCATCTAAGCAGATTTCCACTTGGGGGGGGGAGGCAAAATGTTGGGAATACTATTTGGTGAATTTTCCGGAGTTGAATTAAGTAAAAAACAAAGCAACCTAGTGCAATCTATCTGTTTCATCTACTTCAGCTGTGATTACATCACAGTTAAAGGTAATCTGTCACCAGGTTTTTCCCTTATGAGCTGCAGACATCACCAGTGCGCTCTTATATACAGCATTCCAGAATACTGTATATAAAAAGCCCAGGTCGCACTGTATAACGTAAAAAAACACTTTTATAATACTCACTTAGGGGGCGGTCCGGTCTGATGGGCATCACTGCACTTTCAGTCCGGCGCCTCCTCTCTGTGGCGATCTCCATCCTCCTTCTTCTGAGGCCCGTGTGCATGACGCGTCCCATGCCATCCACACTGGCCAGCATTGAGGTCCTGCGCAGGTGCATTTTGATCTTCCCTGCTCGGGGCAGTTCAAAGTATTATAGTGACCATGTGCAGACAGTTTTTAACCTTTCCTCACTCCTGCGCATTACAGTACTTTGATCTGCCTTCAGTAGGGGAGAACAAAGTGCGCCTGTTACGGGGGGCTGTCTGATAATAACCTAAAAGGAGTATCAGACAGTCAGGGTCCACCGTGCAAAGACTTTGCTGCAGACTATGGCAGAGTGCAATACCTCTGTTAACTCACAGAAGGATATAATAAGTAAGTAAAGCAATTCCTCCCTTACTTGGAGGGTGTGTAGAATGATCTCTGTTAATAATCACAGAGACAAAGGCAATGTGTGCGAAATGGCACCTACCTAGGTCCGCTCTTCTAGTGGTGCAAAAGAGACGAACAGCAGCGTAAGCCGCACAAAGCTCCTACCTGCGTTCGCTCCACTAGTGTGCGAGGATACGAACCACTAGATATGGCACCTGCCTAGGTCCGCTCTTCTAGTGGTGCAAAAGAGACGAACAGCAGCGTAAGCCGCACAAAGCTCCTACCTCTGTTCGCTCCCCTAGTGTGCGAGGATACGAACAACTGCCAGACGCAGTATAAGGAACGTTACCCTAGCGGCAACGTCCACCTACGAGTCGAATCACAAGGCCCAGCCAGACCATGTGCCTCAGGCACCTGCCTATGTCCGCTCCCCTAAGAGGTAAGGATACGGACAGCAGCCGAAGCTGTAAGGTATAAGAACGCTACCCTGCCGGTAGCGCTCACCTAACATAGACAGAGGAATGCCTAGAGGAACGCGCACAGAGCGTCTACTCTTATGCATGAACCAAGAGGACTGAGCACCATGCGGCGTGTGTCAGGGTCTTATATAGACTCTGTGCCTCATCCAAGATGGAGGACACCAGAGCCAATCCGCTGCCAGAACGACAGGAGTGACGTCATGCTGCCCTATCACCGAGCAAGGCGTCACAAGCACATGACCAGCGACCAATCGGCATAGAAGGTGTCAGAGACATGTGACCTCGTGTCAGCGATGATGTCACCCGCACATGTGCAATGGCTCCAAGATAGGACTTAGTCTCCAGCGCTCGCACATGTGCAGTAGCAAGAAATCTGGACTTAGTCTCCAGCGCTCGCACATGTGCAGTAGCAAGATATCTGGACATAGTCTCCAGTGCTCGCAGCAACCGTAACAGTACCTCCCCCTCAACGGCCCCCCTCCCGGCGACGCAGGTAATCGGCAACTAAGTCGGGAGCATGGACAGCCTCCTCAGGCTCCCAAGAGCGATGTTCCGGGCCGTAGCCCTCCCAATCTATCAAGAAGAACCTGCGCCCTCTAACCATCTTAGAACCAACTATGGCTCGTACCTCATAGCTAGAGCGAGAGGAATCAGAGGCAGGAGAGTGCACTTCACGAGCGTGAGGTAAAATAGCCGGCTTTAGCAGTGAGACATGGAATTTGTCATGAATCCTAAGATGGACAGGTAACTTCAATTGGTAGACTACAGGATTTACCTGTCGAAGAACCTCATAAGGACCCAGGAAGCGAGGAGCAAATTTGACAGAGCTCACTCTAAGTCTCACGTGTTTTGCAGAGAGCCACACAAAGTCCCCTGGAGAAAAGACAGGAGCCGGGCGACGAAACCGATCGGACACCGTCTTCATACGGTCCTTAGCTGCTTGGATCGACTCTTGAGTCCGATCCCAAACCTCTCTGGCATTAGTTGCCCAGTCGGCCACAAGAGGAGGAGGTGCCGCAGCGGGAAACGGTACCGGTACCCTAGGGTGTTGCCCATTATTGAGTACGAACGGTGTCTGCCCAGTGGCCTCAGCCAGCGAATTGTTAAGGGCAAATTCTGCCCAGGGTAGGAGGGAGGACCAGTTATCGTGGTTCTCAGCAACAAAGTGTCGAAGGTATATAATCATAGATTGATTGGTACGCTCAACCAAACCATTGGTCTCCGGATGGTATGCCGAAGAGAGATTCAACTCAATTTGCAGAAGGCTACAAAGATCTCGCCAGAAACGGGAAGCAAATTGCGGACCTCTATCCCAAATGATACGATCTGGCATCCCGTGAAGCCTAAAGACATGCTTGAGGAATAGTTTGGCTAGTACCCTGGAAGATGGGATTCTCGATAACGGTACGAGATGAACCATCCGGGAGAAATGGTCCGTAATGACCCACACAAATCTATGTCCCTGAGAACATGGAAGATCACCCACAAAGTCCATGCCTACCACCTCCCATGGTCTATCTGGCACCGGTAAAGGATGCAAGAGCCCAGCCGGTCTCTGCCGTAATGGACGGTTGCAAGCACACGAGTAGCAGGAACCGACATATCTCTTGACGTGGCTGGCTAAGTGTGGCCACCAATACCACCTCTCCAGTAACTCTCGTGTCCGCCTAATACCAAAATGCCCACCTACCTTTGAGGTGTGGGCCCATGACAGTATATCATTCTGTCGATCAGGCGGAACAAAGGTCTTGCCCGGTGGGATTTGGTCTAACGTCACAGGGGAGAGCGTATGAAAAACCCTGGAGGGAAGGATAAGACGAGGTTCGTCAATCTCTTCCTGGGTAGAAAGCATAGAGCGAGACAGGGCGTCTGCCTTGTTATTCTTACTCCCAGACAGATAGTTGATGGAGAAGTGAAAGCGGGAGAAAAACAAGGACCAGCGGGCTTGGCGAGGATTCAGACGCTGAGCGGTTTGTAAGTACGTCAGATTCTTATGGTCTGTATAGACCTGGAAAGGATGTTTCGCTCCTTCCAGCAAGTGACGCCACTCCTCCAAGGCTAATCTCAAGGCGAGCAGTTCCCTATCCCCAATGGTATAGTTTCTCTCTGCCGGTGAAAAGGTTTTAGCAAAGAAGAAACACGGCCTTTTTCTACCTGCACCGTTCTTTTGATACAAGACCGCACCAGCACCCACTGAAGAGGCATCAACCTCTAAGAGGAAGGGCTTACTCTCATCGGGTCTTTGAAGAACGGGAGCAGTTGAAAAGTGTCTTTTTACTGCCTCGAAAGCCTGAGATGTCTCAGTAGACCAGGCTTTGGGATTAGCACCTTTCTTAGTCAAGGCCACCAAAGGGGCCACCAAAGTAGAAAAATGGGGTATGAACTGCCTGTAATAATTTATGAATCCTAAAAAGCGTTGCACCGCCTTCAAGGAATGAGGTTCGGACCATTGCAGGACAGCAGAGAGCTTCGCAGGATCCATAGCCAGGCCCTCTTGTGAGATAATGTAACCCAAAAAAGACAATGAGGACTGCTCGAATACACATTTCTCGAGTTTAGCAAACAATGAGTGCTCCCTTAAACGGGAAAGGACACGAACGACATCCTGACGATGAGTCTCCAGATCAGGAGAAAAAATCAGGATGTCGTCCAGATACACCACTACTGAGGATAACAGTAAATCCCTGAACACATCGTTTACGAAGTCCTGAAATACTGCGGGTGCATTACATAACCCAAAAGGCATGACGAGGTATTCATAGTGACCGTCTCGGGTGTTAAAAGCGGTCTTCCATTCGTCACCCTTTCGAATTCGTACCAAGTTATACGCACCCCGCAGATCCAACTTCGTAAAAACTTGAGCTCCTCTCAGTCTGTCAAAGAGCTCCGAAATTAAAGGTAATGGGTATTTGTTCTTTATTGTAATTGCGTTGAGACCCCTGTAATCTATGCAGGGACGCAAATCACCCTCTTTCTTCCGAACAAAGAAAAACCCAGCTCCCGCGGGAGAGACAGACTTACGAATGAACCCCTTCTCTAAACTCTCTCTTATATAGGTCGATATGGCCTCCGACTCAGGTATCGACAGGGGGTAAACTCTGCCTTTAGGTGGAACCGAACCTGGGATAAGGTCTATGGCACAGTCATACGGCCTATGGGGTGGAAGAACCTCAGCACCCTGTTTGGAGAACACGTCAGCGAAATCCAAATAGGGTGTAGGTATGGGAGAGAGATCAGTTGATGCAACCGCAACGACCTTAGGTGGTAAGAGAAGACATCGGGACTGACATTTCGAACCCCAACTAATAATGCTGTCAGACTCCCAGTCAATGTGAGGAGCATGAGTCCGAAGCCATGGAAGACCCAGAAGGACGTCGTCTATACCCTCAGGCAAAACAAGAAAAGAAATCTCCTCTATGTGACCCTGAGACAGGGAAAGGCGCAAGGGAACTGTCCTCAATGTAATGGAGTCAGACAACATAGTTCCATTAACAACACGGACAGGAATAGGCGCCTCTAACATGATAGAGGGAATATTGTGTCCCTTTACAAATCCTGAGGACACAAAAATCCCGTCAGCTCCGGAATCCACAAAAGCCATAATAGGCCATGTATTCTCAGATAACGAGAGCTGACCTGGGATACAACACTTAGAGGGTGCAGAAGACGTCTCTAGTAACCCCCCTCTAATGGTTACTAGGCCAGGGAGTTTCCCTGACGACTAGGACACTTGTTGGCATAGTGCCCAGCCTGACGACATACGTAACATATAGGAGGACCAGACTTGCGTAGTCTGGAGGACGTATGACCTAACTCCATAGGAGTGGGAGATGTTTCAGATGCTGAGGAAGATGGTAGTGGACCCTCAACAACTGGAATAGCCCGATGCTTAGGGCGTGAGGAAGAGACCTCGAGTCTACGTTCCTTATGGCGTACATCGATCCTCGTTGCTACTGTGATCAAGTCCTCCAGAGAAGCAGGGACCTCACGAGTAGCAAGAGCATCCTTGACATAGCCTGCCAACCCTCTCCAGAAGATAGGAATCAACACCTTCTCTGGCCAATCTAGTTCTGCCACCAGAGTTCTAAAAGCAATGGTATAAGAACTAGTGGATAACGAACCCTGAGATAGATCTAACAGTCTCAGGGCCGCATCATGGGTAACCTGCGGACCCATGAATACCGCCTTAAGAGCATCAAGAAAGTCTTGATGTCTCAGAGTAACCACATCAGAACGCTCCCATAGGGGAGTCGCCCATTCTAAGGCTTTGTCCTGAAGTAAGGAGATGATAAAGCCTACTCTGGACCTCTCCGTAGAGAAGCGAGAAGAGTTGACCTCTAGGTGTATCTGACACTGACTAATGAAACCACGACATGATCTGGCATCGCCAGAATATCTGTTTGGCAGAGCAAGTCGAGGATCATGTGCAGCTGTCACCATGGTCTGAGGTTTATCCTCTATACTCTTGAGCCGTGACTCAAGTACTTGTATGTAACGGTGTAACTGCTGATATTCTGCCATAACTGCCAGACCCTTGGCTCAGTCCTAATGTTACGGGGAGCTGTCTGATAATAACCTAAAAGGAGTATCAGACAGTCAGGGTCCACCGTGCAAAGACTTTGCTGCAGACTATGGCAGAGTGCAATACCTCTGTTAACTCACAGAAGGATATAATAAGTAAGTAAAGCAATTCCTCCCTTACTTGGAGGGTGTGTAGAATGATCTCTGTTAATAATCACAGAGACAAAGGCAATGTGTGCGAAATGGCACCTACCTAGGTCCGCTCTTCTAGTGGTGCAAAAGAGACGAACAGCAGCGTAAGCCGCACAAAGCTCCTACCTGCGTTCGCTCCACTAGTGTGCGAGGATACGAACCACTAGATATGGCACCTGCCTAGGTCCGCTCTTCTAGTGGTGCAAAAGAGACGAACAGCAGCGTAAGCCGCACAAAGCTCCTACCTCTGTTCGCTCCCCTAGTGTGCGAGGATACGAACAACTGCCAGACGCAGTATAAGGAACGTTACCCTAGCGGCAACGTCCACCTACGAGTCGAATCACAAGGCCCAGCCAGACCATGTGCCTCAGGCACCTGCCTATGTCCGCTCCCCTAAGAGGTAAGGATACGGACAGCAGCCGAAGCTGTAAGGTATAAGAACGCTACCCTGCCGGTAGCGCTCACCTAACATAGACAGAGGAATGCCTAGAGGAACACGCACAGAGCGTCTACTCTTATGCATGAACCAAGAGGACTGAGCACCATGCGGCGTGTGTCAGGGTCTTATATAGACTCTGTGCCTCATCCAAGATGGAGGACACCAGAGCCAATCCGCTGCCAGAACAACAGGAGTGACGTCATGCTGGCCTATCACCGAGCAAGGCGTCACAAGCACATGACCAGCGACCAATCGGCATAGAAGGTGTCAGAGACATGTGACCTCGTGTCAGCGATGATGTCACCCGCACATGTGCAATGGCTCCAAGATAGGACTTAGTCTCCGGCGCTCGCACATGTGCAGTAGCAAGAAATCTGGACTTAGTCTCCAGCGCTCGCACATGTGCAGTAGCAAGAAATCTGGACTTAGTCTCCAGCGCTCGCACATGTGCAGTAGCAAGAAATCTGGACTTAGTCTCCAGCGCTCGCACATGTGCAGTAGCAAGATATCTGGACATAGTCTCCAGTGCTCGCAGCAACCGTAACAGTGCCTGTGTAGGACCGCAAAGCTGGGCTGCATAGGAGGAGGACGGAGATCGCAGCAGAGAGGAGACGTCGGACCTAGAGCAGCGACACCCACTGGACCGGACCGCCCATCTAGATGAGTATTATAAAAGTGTTTTTTACTTTATACACAGCGGTCTGGGCTCTTATATACAGTATTCTGGAATGCTGTATATAAGGGCTCACCGGTGGTGGCCGCAGCACCGTTGAACTCTTTCTCCTCCTGTTTTACAGTCTTATCTGAGTGGTAGTAATGGTTGCAGTTACACTGTTTATCTGCCCATTATGTTAAATATGGTTGCCCTTTGGAGGTTTCTTTTCTTAATATTGTCCCAATCCTATGTAACGGGGTGCCAGGGGTGCCTCTGGCCTTGTAGTCGTGGCCCTTGCAATCAGGCTTACCCCTGGCTCCACCGTCACTATGGGGACAGGAGATGACTTGGTGGGGCAGAGTGTGGTGGTGGTGTAGATGTTATCCGGCGCACAAACACTCCTCAGGCAGGGTACAATGCAATGAACGAACATTCTTTTATTCTTCACAGATAAAAGTCCAGACAAAGCAATCCGGTCAGCAATAAATCTGGCAGATGACAATTCCTGTGGAGCTGGGGACAACCTGACCTTGCGCACCCTCTGGTGGGGATATGCCCAAAGTACTCCACTTCCTCCGGGCTCCCACTCTTCAGCCAAGCATACACCGGACCCACACCGGCAGAATAGGCTCTGAGGTTGCGTCCACCTCCTTATCTCCGGTGTCCCCTGCTGTTCCGCTCACACACTCTGCCCGACGTGCACACACTGCTGTCCCGGATGCTACTTCTCACAAAGTCCCAAACAAAGCCATAAAGGTGAGGATACACTTTCTTAGCTGGGGGAAGCCTGTCCTTGCGTCCCCTCCAGTGGGGATGTGCCTGACTACTCCACTTCGCCCGGCTCCCACTTCTGGCTACCCACAGCCCGGACCCACACCGGACTGCTTCACACTATGAGGTTCCGCCCGCTCCTTTTCTCACCGGCTTCCCTGATTTCCAGCTCCCTTCTTTCTTTCTTTCTTTCTGCCCACTCAGCTCCACACTCTGCCCCGGCTCTGCTGCTCCGCTCCTGTCCCCGAGACAACTGCTCCCTTGATCTAATCTTTTCCTCACACCCTTGCTCTCTCCTCCCCTTGTCTCTGCCGGCTCCTCCTCTCCACTGTGGTGACAGCCGTCCCACCCGGCCACTAGGGGGACCCTAACACAATACACATGCACATACAAATAAAACATTTTTATTAATAACATTTCCGGGTTAACTATGCTCCCTTTTGCAGGGGGTCTGCTCACCCACTGCATACCTCCCCTCTTAAAACCCGAGCCTCCCGGCACGGCTCTTACTTAAAACACACAGAAGCACGTAAAGTCTGCAATACCGTCCACAATAGGCGCAGCACCCACACAGAGGGCTCCAGTGTGCCCAGTTCTCCTCCTCTGGACGGCCACCAGTGTGCGCAGCTCTCCTCCTCTGGACGGCCATCAGTGTGCCCAGTTCTCCTCCTCTGGACGGCCACCAGTCCCGCGCAGCTCTCCTCCTCTGGACGGCCACCAGTGTGCGCAGCTCTCCTCCTCTGGACGGCCACCAGTGTGCCCAGTTCTCCTCCTCTGGACGGCCACCAGTCCCGCGCAGCTCTCCTCCTCTGGACGGCCACCAGTGTGCGCAGCTCTCCTCCTCTGGACGGCCACCAGTCCCGCGCCCGGCGGTTTCTGCAGCGCTCCCGGTCCTTCTTTCAACTAGCGCCCGGAGGCTCAACAGCGCTCCCGGTCTTAGATGGGCGCCCGGAGGCTTGGCAACAGCGCTCCCGGTCTTAGATGGGGCGACTGCCCGTACAAACACACAGAAGGGAGCTCGTCCCGTGAAACTTTAAAAGAACTTCTGCCGGCTAAACAGCGCCGGACTTAAACAACAGATCAGCAGTGGTGACTTACTCTGGGGGCCAGACCCTCTTCCATTCCTCTGCTTGGGCCTGGATGTATGCCCCCAGGGATTGTCCCGGCTGCCGACGGATCCTCTGGAAGGACGCAGGGGCGTAGGGTGGCTCCACAGGCGCAGCTGCTGCAGCTCCTCTCGGTGGTGAAGGCGTCGCTGCCCCTGACAATCTTGCTGGTAACGGCGGCGGTGTCAATGTTGAGACTGGGTAGAGTGGAGGCGGGTCCTCGTTTCCCGCTCTTAAACAGACTCCACCCCCAGCCCCACGCATCATCTTGACTCCTCCGCTGAGGTACTTCTTTTTCTTCTTCTTCCATGCCCTGGAGCTGGCGCCTCCCCTCTTTGGGCGGAGTACTCCATGCTTTCTCTTCGGCACCGGCCAGCCCCAGGCTCTTCTTTCGGCGCCAATTTTCCGCGCCTTTTCTTCCTCACAGATAACGGCCTCCTTGCCGCCATCTTGTACCCGGTCCAACGCTACGAGTACTAGGTTCTCTTCCCACCACGGGACTGGAAATCCTGTATCACGGTCCGGATCCTGTGCTTCAGGCACGACCCGATCTCCAGCCTCCTGGGTTCCTGGCAGGGGAATCGCATCCTGCCGACTACGCCACATGTAACGGGGTGCCAGGGGTGCCTCTGGCCTTGTAGTCGTGGCCCTTGCAATCAGGCTTACCCCTGGTTCCACCGTCACTATGGGGACAGGAGATGACTTGGTGGGGCAGAGTGTGGTGGTGGTGTAGATGTTATCCGGCGCACAAACACTCCTCAGGCAGGGTACAATGCAATGAACGAACATTCTTTTATTCTTCACAGATAAAAGTCCAGACAAAGCAATCCGGTCAGCAATAAATCTGGCAGATGACAATTCCTGTGGAGCTGGGGACAACCTGACCTTGCGCACCCTCTGGTGGGGATATGCCCAAAGTACTCCACTTCCTCCGGGCTCCCACTCTTCAGCCAAGCATACACCGGACCCACACCGGCAGAATAGGCTCTGAGGTTGCGTCCACCTCCTTATCTCCGGTGTCCCCTGCTGTTCCGCTCACACACTCTGCCCGACGTGCACACACTGCTGTCCCGGATGCTACTTCTCACAAAGTCCCAAACAAAGCCATAAAGGTGAGGATACACTTTCTTAGCTGGGGGAAGCCTGTCCTTGCGTCCCCTCCAGTGGGGATGTGCCTGACTACTCCACTTCGCCCGGCTCCCACTTCTGGCTACCCACAGCCCGGACCCACACCGGACTGCTTCACACTATGAGGTTCCGCCCGCTCCTTTTCTCACCGGCTTCCCTGATTTCCAGCTCCCTTCTTTCTTTCTTTCTTTCTGCCCACTCAGCTCCACACTCTGCCCCGGCTCTGCTGCTCCGCTCCTGTCCCCGAGACAACTGCTCCCTTGATCTAATCTTTTCCTCACACCCTTGCTCTCTCCTCCCCTTGTCTCTGCCGGCTCCTCCTCTCCACTGTGGTGACAGCCGTCCCACCCGGCCACTAGGGGGACCCTAACACAATACACATGCACATACAAATAAAACATTTTTATTAATAACATTTCCGGGTTAACTATGCTCCCTTTTGCAGGGGGTCTGCTCACCCACTGCACCTATCTGGCACTGTGCTTTCAGGCTCTTTGTGGCCAGGGAAGCTTGAAACCTTCCTGTCCCGGCAGATTCTGGAAAACCAACTTGGAGAATGATCTTCCCTAGGGTCCTGCACCCTGCGTTTGGAGCCAGTTCCGAGGGAGCAATAAAGCTCTCCCCTCGGCAACCGCGTGAACTCCTGTGTCCCACCAGAGCACCTGTAAGACACGTCTGCTCCTTTCCTCTCCTGCTGGAGAACTCTCTGAAAACTGTTGTGTTGGCTCCTAACTCCCCCTAAGTGGCTGCTCCTCTCCCGGGACCCTGTCACTAGTGGGTGGTGCCCCCCATGTTTGAAGGCAACCTTAAAACCCTACCCTAGCCCGGTCCCCATTGGGGAGGGCGACCTGGTTGTGTATTTGAGTGTGTAAGTGGTGAAACAGGTACCGACCTCCTCCAGATCCGGGTTAAGCACTACACCTTAAATCAGGTGCAGTACTCTGTTGCGACTGAAGCCTCAGGGGCGCCACACATGCGCACATAACACAGAATAGCTCCCAGGAGGCCTTTGCAGTGTGCACAGGAGTCAGCGGAAGTGGCTGGGGACAGAGCAGTGACCATGGAGAGGCCAGGAGAGTGAGTGTGCCAGCGTCCCCACCGGGGGAGGGAAGCAGGACAGTGCGGGGGATGCCGGTATCTACAGTATATTACAATATGTCCTTTTCTATAAAGTTTTTATTAATTTACAAACACATTTACACATATTTTACATTTTCTCTTTTCAAATCTTTCACATAACACTATGAACATTCTGTACAACATAAAAAAAATAAGGCAGATTAGCTGGCACTACCAGCACACCCTCCAGACATGAATTCAAGCAGACATGACTAGCAGATTTTTAGATATAGTAGTGCTCCGCTCAAGATAAAGCAATGCAATTGTGCCGCCCCCGTGCTCGACAGCTACCGAGCCGCTCGGGTCCTGACCTTCCGGTGGGTGGCTCGAGTGTCTCCGGACCCGGGGGTCCTGTGGTCACTCCGATAAAGAGGGGGTTTGGCGGTTTGGGGACGTAGGTGTACGGCCGGAGCCGTGTCAAGTTCATGACGCCACCCACGGGATGTGGTGAAGGTGAACACCACCGCTCTGGTGACGGGACACCTGGGGGAGATGTTGCACAGCAAGTTGTTAACCCCTCCGTGGGCAGGGATGGTGGCCGTGGGGCCCGGTGAGCTTGAGCTGGTGCAGGGAGATGGGCGGTCGGAGGGCACTGATGTACTCACGATTAGTAAACACACAAGTCTCTGGTAAACCAAGGTGATGGTGGTCGGTGCCCGCAGCCGGCTGCAGTCTGGTCCCCCACCCGGTTGGTGGTCTCTGTCTTTCTCCCGCACCTGTTTTGTGATGGTGGACTACCTGCACCTGCAACATCAGGAGTCCGCTCCCCGGCTTGTGGTTGTCGGAGGAGCCGTTTGCCTGTGGGATCTCTCTGCCGTGGCGGTGGCTTTCTATCCCCCTCGTTGGGCTGCTGTCTTCAGTCAGGACTTTGGGTGGGAAAGGACCTGTAGTCCTAGCCTCAATCAGTTAATTAGCTAGCCCACAGTAACTTCTGGACCTAGCTTCAGGGTCTGAGTACCTACCTTTGTGCTCTGGTTTCCGGGTCGGTTACCCTCCGTATGCCTCCTAGCCAGAGGTACCAGGGCTCCTACCCTGGCACCTATTAGTGAGTTGCAGACCTGACACACAGGCCTGCCTCCACTTCACTCCACTCTCAACAACTCCAACACTCAACTGTCTTTTCCTGCCTCAGGCTCTCTGAACTCCTTGGTGGGTGTGTCCAATCGCCTGGGCATGCCCCCTGGTGTGTCCATCAAGCCCTGAGGGAGGTGACTAGGGTTTAAATGGTTGGCTGCTGTCACCTTGTTAGGGGACTGGTGTAGTGCGGGGGTCTATCTGTGACTACCTGGCTTGTCCAGGGCGTCACACTCCCCCTTGGTTAACCACAGACCATCCGCTTGGACCTGGGCAGACTGGAGCTCTTGCACCTGCTGTGCAAGTCCTTGCACATCAATAGCAAAATACCCAAAGGATCCACAGTATCAACCTAGGCAAATAGCTGAATCCAGGCAAAAAATAGGTGCTTTAGAAAAAGAGACCTAAAATATAACTTTTATTTCACGTGCTTGGTAAAAAGTGAACCTAGGCTCACTGGAGGTGAGTAAAAACAAACCACAGATATATTAAAATCCTGTTAAACACAGGGACAGAAGAAACAGACCAATTAGTTCTTGGCCCTTAGTGATAGGGTACGGCAAATGTTGGCCTCAAAACTGGGTTGAGGATGCTACCAAAAAGAACCCCCCACCACGGTATTGTTAACAATTGCACTGAAACACAGCCCTACTCATTCATACAGCTGAATATGATAACAGCATAAGGGCATGTATCACAGATATCAAGGGTGTATGTTAACAATTACACTGAAACACAGCTCTCCTCATTCATGAGGCTGAGTTTGATAACAGCATAAGGGCATGTGTCACAGGTATCAAAAGAGTGGACCACAGGGAGTCATATTAAGTTGTCCCATAAGGGAACGATCTTACCCGGTCCAGCTGATATAAAAGAAGGGCGACATATGGGAGGACCAATAAAACGGCTTATCCAGGGGGGCTGTCCACCAGCTCATCAGATCCCACAATAATGCCAGAGGGTCACTTCCATGCTAGGGCAGATACTCACTCCCAACGCGTTTCATGGAGAACAATCATCAGGGGAGTCAAGTGAGTTAAATCATATATGGCCCATACCATCCTATGTGGCCATTTTATTATGCCCGAAGAGATTCTAAATAGAAACAAAGTTCAAAATAAGCCCTCATATACATAGACAAGAATAGAGGCCCATTTTCTTTGCCCCACAATTCATATACTCACCGCACTCTTAAGTGCGTCAGTCATAGGCCCCTTCAAAAGTGCCGCGCTCCGTCTCCGGAAGCGGGCTCCTTCTTATAGGGAGGCGCATGCGCAATAGCATCGTTCCGGCCGATGACGCGCGTTCCCAGCAGACACTGGGACCGGAAACACGCGTCATCGGCTGCCGCATCGCAACAAGGCGGGCGCGGCCTCACCAGGTAACGTCATATCCTGGTGGATGACGCCTGCTGGGAAGCACAAACCAGAGCATGGAGCGCGCTGCCATAGCAACGCACAGCAACGCACAGCAGCTCCGGCTCTGCCTGCAGAACATCAATATAAAAGAAACCATGTTTGTTAGTTAATACATGGTGGGTACAAGTAGCTTATGACAGCAGCATTTATATCATAGTATTGGTACAGTATAGACCCGTCCACATAAGCCCTGTTGATATTAGTATAGAAATTTCTATACTAATATCAACAGGGCTTATGTGGACGGGTCTATACTGTACCAATACTATGATATAAATGCTGCTGTCATAAGCTACTTGTACCCACCATGTATTAACTAACAAACATGGTTTCTTTTATATTGATGTTCTGCAGGCAGAGCCGGAGCTGCTGTGCGTTGCTGTGCGTTGCTATGGCAGCGCGCTCCATGCTCTGGTTTGTGCTTCCCAGCAGGCGTCATCCACCAGGATATGACGTTACCTGGTGAGGCCGCGCCCGCCTTGTTGCGATGCGGCAGCCGATGACGCGTGTTTCCGGTCCCAGTGTCTGCTGGGAACGCGCGTCATCGGCCGGAACGATGCTATTGCGCATGCGCCTCCCTATAAGAAGGAGCCCGCTTCCGGAGACGGAGCGCGGCACTTTTGAAGGGGCCTATGACTGACGCACTTAAGAGTGCGGTGAGTATATGAATTGTGGGGCAAAGAAAATGGGCCTCTATTCTTGTCTATGTATATGAGGGCTTATTTTGAACTTTGTTTCTATTTAGAATCTCTTCGGGCATAATAAAATGGCCACATAGGATGGTATGGGCCATATATGATTTAACTCACTTGACTCCCCTGATGATTGTTCTCCATGAAACGCGTTGGGAGTGAGTATCTGCCCTAGCATGGAAGTGACCCTCTGGCATTATTGTGGGATCTGATGAGCTGGTGGACAGCCCCCCTGGATAAGCCGTTTTATTGGTCCTCCCATATGTCGCCCTTCTTTTATATCAGCTGGACCGGGTAAGATCGTTCCCTTATGGGACAACTTAATATGACTCCCTGTGGTCCACTCTTTTGATACCTGTGACACATGCCCTTATGCTGTTATCAAACTCAGCCTCATGAATGAGGAGAGCTGTGTTTCAGTGTAATTGTTAACATACACCCTTGATATCTGTGATACATGCCCTTATGCTGTTATCATATTCAGCTGTATGAATGAGTAGGGCTGTGTTTCAGTGCAATTGTTAACAATACCGTGGTGGGGGGTTCTTTTTGGTAGCATCCTCAACCCAGTTTTGAGGCCAACATTTGCCGTACCCTATCAATAAGGGCCAAGAACTAATTGGTCTGTTTCTTCTGTCCCTGTGTTTAACAGGATTTTAATATATCTGTGGTTTGTTTTTACTCACCTCTAGTGAGCCTAGGTTCACTTTTTACCAAGCACGTGAAATAAAAGTTATATTTTAGGTCTCTTTTTCTAAAGCACCTATTTTTTGCCTGGATTCAGCTATTTGCCTAGGTTGATACTGTGGATCCTTTGGGTATTTTGCTATTGATGTTTTGATCCAATTTCCGCTTGATGGCAGGCTTTCTTTCATCAGATATAGACACCAGACAATGGGCCACGGAGGCCAAGGATGTATTCTCAGAGAAGAATTTAGTATTGAAAAGATACACACCTACCCTTAGTGGGGCATTTAAAGACCTTACAAAGGTCTATAAGGATCGTATAACATCTTGGTGGGAGGTCCAGTCACTGGAAAGCTATCTAAAAGAAAGGATAGTCCCACGACATCTTAGGATCACACTACAACCTGGTTTCCGCCATAGAAATGGTGATTTCATGAACCTCTGGGAAAAAGAGGCAACTGAAAGCTCCCTCAGATTCATGAGGTTATTATTGGAAGAGGAAAAGAAGAATCTCACTAGCCTGGAGGACTCCCTTAAGGAGCATATAGATATCACTCGCAAATTTAACAGCGAAGGTGACTTTGCCAACAAAGAATTGGTCTTGCAAGGGGTTATAGAGAAGTTTCAATATAAATTAAAAGAACGTAAACATAAATTTTATATTAGGGATTTACAAGACTTCAAGGAGAATAGAGTATATTTTCCTGCGAATAACCGTAATAACAGGCAAAGTGAGACTGATATCTCCTCCACGGACGCGGAGCTCTCAGACTCTGAAACCAGGAGCAATCCTTTTAGACCCCCACAACAATCCAAAAAGCAGAGAGGTAGGGGAAGATTCCAACACAGGGGAGCCCCACAATATTTTGGAAACAGGGGGGGTTTTTTAGACAACCAATATCACCTGAGGAGCAAGGGACAACTAAACCCGTAACCACAAGCGGGGCTCCTCAGGTGATAAACTTGTCTTCTAGATCCCTCTCTGAGGTGGACTTGTCCATTCTTAACAAGGGTTTGTCCTTTGTCCCTACAACGGACTTTGATGAGTTCGAGGCGATTAAGGATCTGCATCTTTTTGCCAGACGCCTTAAATGGAAAAAAAATTTTGAGAAACAAAAAGAAAAAAACTCGGCTGAATTGGGGATCCCAGGAGAACTCCTGGAGGATGTAAAGTTACTCTTCCATCTTGGAGACATGAACCCGAATGATTTTGGTGAAGGGCCCTTCACCAATTTGAAAAATAAAAGTGTCAGGATGCCTCCCGCTATGACGGAGATTGATGCTGTCGATATCTTTGTTAATTTGGTAATGGAGGATGTGAGGAACAGCAGGGGTTCTTACGGAAGTCAATACAATTTGACTAAGAGTGAGATGCTCAGTCTCAAGAATTTAGAGAGAGACTCCAGTATCACCATAAAGCCCTCTGATAAAGGGGGGAATGTGGTGATACTGGACTCTAGCGCCTATAAAGAGATCTGTTTAAAGATCCTTAGTGACAAATTTTGTTATGCGAAGTTGGACTCCAACCCTATTTCGGGGTATAAAGAAGAACTAAAAACCCTGCTTGGGGAGGCTTTGGAGTCCAACATTATTGATAAAAATGAATATGAATTCCTTCTACCTACCTTTCCAGTGGTGGCGACCTTTTACACTTTACCTAAAGTGCACAAGGGTTTAAATCCCTTAAAGGGTCGCCCCATAGTTTCGGGTATAGGAGGCATAACGGAGAAGCTGAGCATCTACATTGATAAAATTCTACGACCCTTTGTGCTGTCCCTCAATTCCTACCTCAGGGACACGACAGACTTCCTACGCCGCATAGAGGATATTTTCTTGGAGGAGGGTATGCTCTTATGTAGCATCGACGTAGAGGCGTTGTATTCCTCCATTCCACATACAGCAGGAATGGGAGCTGTCAAATACTACCTGGAATCCAGAGGAAGTCAATTCCGCCAACACAATGACTTTGTTATGAAGGCACTTAAATTCTGCCTGACAAAAAACACCTTCACCTTTGGAGGGAGTTTCTATCACCAGCTCAGGGGGACCGCGATGGGGAGTTGCTGTGCCCCGTCGTATGCGAACCTCCTCCTGGGCTGGTGGGAGGAGACTGTGGTGTTTGGCGGCCTCCTGGACACCGAAGACGTCGTCCTATGGCTTAGGTACATCGACGACGTCTTCGTTGTCTGGAAGGGTCAGCTATGTGATTTCCATCACTTTATGGCTAAATTAAATGACAATGAGATTGGCCTGAGGTTCACCAGTGAGATTGGTGGGGAAAAACTGTCTTTCCTTGATGTGATGGTGGAGAGAGGGCCGGATGGTCGTTTGGTCACCAGCACGTTTAGAAAAGCTACATCTTCGAATTCCCTGTTGAAGTGGGAGAGTGCTCACCCTGTCCCCCTAAAAAGAGGAATTCCAAAGGGGCAATTCATAAGGATGCGGCGTAACTGCTCGGAGGAAGTGGGCTTTAACAAACAGGCAGTTGAGTTGATGGGACGCCTAAAAGAAAGAGGCTACCCCGAAGGCATTATCCACAAGGCCTACAATGAGGTACGCAATGTGGATCGTACTAAACTTTTGAACCCCAATCAAAAGAAGGAGGATTCTGTTGAGACTCTTAGATTCATCACTACGTTCAACAATGGGGCGGGTGCCTTCAGGGGAATCCTCTCGAAGTATTGGCATGTCCTAAAAATGGATCCTCTAATTGATAAACATCTTTTGACGTATCCTTCTATTACCTATAGGAGGGCCAAGTCCCTGGGTGATAGACTTGTCCATAGCCATTTCAGTGAGGATGGACCGGTGGGAACAACGAATGCGGCCCATGGATGTTTCAAATGTCATGACTGTGTCAACTGTAAATACATCGAGGAAGGAAGGGAGTTCGTAAATTATAACAACAAAAGGAGTTTTTCCATAAGATCACTGATCACTTGCAAATCAAGGGGAGTCATATATAGGATTAAGTGTATATGTGGAAAACTCCATATTGGAAAAACGATTAGAGAGTTGCGAAGACGTGTGGGTGAACACAAAAACGATATCCTCAAGAAAAATGACACACCGGTTGCTAGACACATCAACAATTTTCATGATGGCGATTTGAAAAGCTTCACGATTATGGGGATCGACCTCATTCGCCCCCCCATCAGGGGAGGGAATTGGGACAAGACGATACTCCGAAAGGAGTGTTATTGGATCTATAGCCTCAATACCATGGCACCAATGGGCCTAAATGAGTCCCTGTCCTTCACCCCCTTCCTTTAGGAGCACTGCAGGGATTTAGGGTGAGTGTAGGAGGGATAGACGACGGCCGAGTGGGGGCACCATGGGCGTGGGGAACTCTAGGGTGCCGACCCCCACATGGTAGGTAGGGTCAGAGGGTTTGCTAGGTTAACATCTTAGTAGGTTCCACCCCCTTTCCCCCCCCCCCCCCTTTTTCCAGTCTTGGCCTGTTATATTCCCTCCCCCCCCCCCCCTCCCCCCCTGTCTGTATGCCCTCGTGTATAACTTATAGCTTGTTATGCTCCGCTCTTGTTCCCGCTGGTCGTTCCTCACTTAAGAAATATCTAATCTGCAATTATGTCACTGGTATATCTACATGGTTGTTTCAATGACTGCCACTCTGTGATTGTGACATATGGACATAATGCGTATTTTTCCAGTAATTTTTCTTAATAGATGCCCCGGGCCCTAATACTTGTAACACTGCTCGGTTAAAATGTGGCTCTTCCCTGTGGGTAATAATCTTTTCTATACTAATATCAACAGGGCTTATGTGGACGGGTCTATACTGTACCAATACTATGATATAAATGCTGCTGTCATAAGCTACTTGTACCCACCATGTATTAACTAACAAACATGGTTTCTTTTATATTGATGTTCTGCAGGCAGAGCCGGAGCTGCTGTGCGTTGCTGTGCGTTGCTATGGCAGCGCGCTCCATGCTCTGGTTTGTGCTTCCCAGCAGGCGTCATCCACCAGGATATGACGTTACCTGGTGAGGCCGCGCCCGCCTTGTTGCGATGCGGCAGCCGATGACGCGTGTTTCCGGTCCCAGTGTCTGCTGGGAACGCGCGTCATCGGCCGGAACGATGCTATTGCGCATGCGCCTCCCTATAAGAAGGAGCCCGCTTCCGGAGACGGAGCGCGGCACTTTTGAAGGGGCCTATGACTGACGCACTTAAGAGTGCGGTGAGTATATGAATTGTGGGGCAAAGAAAATGGGCCTCTATTCTTGTCTATGTATATGAGGGCTTATTTTGAACTTTGTTTCTATTTAGAATCTCTTCGGGCATAATAAAATGGCCACATAGGATGGTATGGGCCATATATGATTTAACTCACTTGACTCCCCTGATGATTGTTCTCCATGAAACGCGTTGGGAGTGAGTATCTGCCCTAGCATGGAAGTGACCCTCTGGCATTATTGTGGGATCTGATGAGCTGGTGGACAGCCCCCCTGGATAAGCCGTTTTATTGGTCCTCCCATATGTCGCCCTTCTTTTATATCAGCTGGACCGGGTAAGATCGTTCCCTTATGGGACAACTTAATATGACTCCCTGTGGTCCACTCTTTTGATACCTGTGACACATGCCCTTATGCTGTTATCAAACTCAGCCTCATGAATGAGGAGAGCTGTGTTTCAGTGTAATTGTTAACATACACCCTTGATATCTGTGATACATGCCCTTATGCTGTTATCATATTCAGCTGTATGAATGAGTAGGGCTGTGTTTCAGTGCAATTGTTAACAATACCGTGGTGGGGGGTTCTTTTTGGTAGCATCCTCAACCCAGTTTTGAGGCCAACATTTGCCGTACCCTATCACTAAGGGCCAAGAACTAATTGGTCTGTTTCTTCTGTCCCTGTGTTTAACAGGATTTTAATATATCTGTGGTTTGTTTTTACTCACCTCTAGTGAGCCTAGGTTCACTTTTTACCAAGCACGTGAAATAAAAGTTATATTTTAGGTCTCTTTTTCTAAAGCACCTATTTTTTGCCTGGATTCAGCTATTTGCGCAAGTCCTTGCACCAAGCCAGACAGGGTCAGCACCTGGTCCATCACAGCTTGGAGAGGTTCCATTTTTTTTTTTGTCTGTGTTAGTGTGCCAGTGATAATGTAATGCCTGATAGGAGCCACAGACTCAGACTGGCTGTAAGGGGAATCTAGTGAAAAGCCGCTCACAAAGCAGGACCCCAAGAACTCTGCAACCCTTTAACCCCTGTACAGGGATTTGGAATTACACAGAGCCTCAGAGATCGCTACCTGTGGTAGACTGTAGTCCGTGGTCGTCAGGCAGGGTCAAAAACCAAGAGATGCAAAACAGGAACAGAATCGGCAGGCAAGGGCGTAGTAAGGAGACAAAGCAGGGGTCAAATCCGGAACTGGCAGCAAGGTACAAAAAAGACAGGCAGGAGGGTAGTCAAACACAAGCAAGGTCAGCGCACAGGAATCACAATACAAACAGCACATGAGCCAGGAGAACAGAACTATCACTGGCAGTGATCATGTGACAGGAGGGGGAATAAGAAGGGTGTGGTGTCTTCCCATAGGCTGCAGATGAATGTTGGCCACTTCAGCCGGGAGACACACGCCACCTACAGTCAGCCAGTGGTACTGCAGGTTCCAGGGAAACCCAGCCGAGTGGATGAGCGGAGCCTGTGCTCCGCAGAGCCACGGGCACCGACTGCTCTCCCATCACCACCACTATCCATGGTGGGAACATGGCGTCGTCTGGCAATCGGAGCAGAAGTCGCAGGAGCGGACTCCGATGGGGACGTGACAGTACCCCCCCCTCCACGAGGGGCCACCGGACCCTCAAAACCCGGCTTGTCAGGGAACTGGAGGTGAAATCGCCTGACAAGACCTTTAGCGTGGACCTCACTTGCTGGGACCCATGATCGCTCCTCAGGGCCATACCCCTTCCAATGTACAAGATACTGCACCGCCCTTCTAACAATACGGGAGTCAAGGATCCTCTGTACTTCATACTCCAGGTTACCCTTGACCAAAACAGGAGGAAGGGGGGGCCCGACTGGGTGAATGGGAACACGATACAACGTGAGGAGGGATTTATGGAACACGTTCGATATTTTGAAGGACTGAGGGAGGTTCAGGCGGAAAGCTGTGGGATTGATGACCTCGACTATCTCGTAAGGTCCAATAAATGTGGGACCCAGCTTAGCAGAAGGGATCTTGAGTTTAATATGATGGGTGGACAACCATACCTTATCCCCAAGTCCAAGGCTTGGGCCCTTGGAACGCCTCTTATTAGCAACTGAAGCTTGACCACCCTGTGCCCTCTTCAAGTTTTCTTTCACCTCAGACCAGATAGCCTTCAGTTTGTTCACAGTGCTTTCAGCCTCAGGAGTATCCACCATAGCGGAAGAAAAGGAGCCAAAACGTGGATGCAACCCAAAATTGCAGAAAAAAAAGGGGTAGTCTGGATAGACTCCTGATACTGGTTATTAATGGCAAACTCAGCTAGTGGTAGATATTCCACCCAGCTAGACTGATGATCAGACACATAACACCGGAGATATTGTTCTAAGATTTGATTAGAACGTTCAGTCTGACCATTGGTCTCTGGGTGATAGGCGGAAGAAAAAGATAACTATATTAATCTTTTTACAAAAAGCCCTCCAGAATTTCGAGACGAACTGTGTTCCTCTGTCAGAAACAATATTTTCAGGAACTCCGTTTAACCGCACAATATGCCTAATGAACAACCTGCTAAGCGTTTCAGAATTAGGTAAACCGGACAACGGAACAAAATGGCACTGTTTACTAAACCTATCCACTACTACCCAGATACAAGTCTTCCCTTCTGAGGGTGGAAGGTCAGTGATGAAGTCCATGGAGAGATGTGTCCAAGGACTTTCTGGAATAGGTAGGGACTGGAGAAATCCAGCGGGACGGGTACGGGGTGTCTTGGCTCGAGCACTAGTTTCACAGGCCAGGACGTATTCCTTTGCTATGTTTGGCCACCAAAAGCTCCTAGTTACAAGTCAGAGGGTATTGCCTATACCAGTGTGACCTGCAAGGACAGAATTATGGGACTCCTGAAGTACCCGTAGACGAAGTGGGGGAGCAACAAACAGTTTACGGTCAGGAGTGGTTTCAGGGGCCTGGTCTTGGGCATCACGGATTTGTGCTATCAAATCTATGGATACCGACGATACCACAATGCCCTTACCTAAAATAGGGACTGGTTCGATGTTGTCTGACTGAGAGGGACAGAAGCTACGGGAAAGTGCATCAGCTCCTGTGTTCTTGGTACCGGGCCGAAACGTCCCCACGAAATCAAATCTGGAGAAGAACAATGCCCACCTAGCTTGCCTAGGATTGAGTCTCTTAGCAGATTCCAGATAGGTGAGGTTCTTGTGGTCTGTGAGAACTGTGACCTTATGTTTGGCACCCTGGAGGAAGTGGCGCCATTCCTCGAAGGCCCATTTAATGGCCAACAGCTCACGATTACCAATATCATAGTTTGTCTCGGTGGGGGAAAATTTGCGGGAAAAGAAGGCACAAGGACGAAGTTGAGTGAGAGACGGAGTACCTTGTGATAGCACCGCCCCCACTCCAACTTCGGATGCATCAACTTCTACAATAAACGGACGCATGTGTTGCGGGCGGAGGAGGGGACGCTGCGCTCTCCCACTGCTCGGGTCCGGCTGCTGCTGCTCGGCGGTGGCTCGAGCGGTGGGCCGGATCCCGGGGACTCGAGCGGCGCTCCTCGCCGGTGAGTGAAAGGGGGGATGGGGATTTGGATATTGTCCGTGACGCCACCCACGGTTGTGGTGATATTGGTGACACCACCGTTGCTCTGGACGGGGATCCCGGGAGCGGTGACAAGGAGCAGCTTTGTTGTTAGTTCTCCCCTCCGTGGGTAGGGGGTTGGCTGTCCCGGGGCCCGGTGATGGGGTAGGGATGGTTGGCAGGCGGGTTACAGGGCCTGGGCAGGTGCAGGGTCGCGGGGGCAGCGCTGTGCCGCACGGCACGGTGGTACTCACTCAGCCAATGATGAGGACACAGTTCTCGGTAAAACACACGGCTGGATGGACGGGTCCCACAGACGGCTGCGGTGTTGTTTCTCCTGGCAGGTTGATAGTGACTGCCTTTCCCTGCACCTATGTACGGTAGATGGTTCCATTGGGTTCCCACCAGTAACCCGCTCCCCAGCTTGGATATGGGCTGGAGGAGCCCCTTTTGCCCGCAGGCTCTGGCCCTAGGAAACGGTTGCCTTGGCGGTGGCGGTGTTTCCCTCTCTCGGTTGGACGGTTGCCTTCTTTCGGGACTTGGCTGCTGGGAAACCCAGGAGGTTCCCTTCGCTAATGGATTTAGCAAATTCACGGTGACTCCTAGTCTTGCCGGGGTCCGTATGCCCCTGCCAGATGGTGCTGACTTCTCTTTGTGTACCGGTCCGGTACCGCCGGGCCACCGTTCGTCCACGGTCCTTACGGTAAACTCCGATAGGCCACTCCTGCAGACGGTCACCACCGTCTGCCAACCTTGCTGATCCGTCCAGGCCACACGCCCGGACCAATTTCAGGCTGCTTAACTACCACTTTTCTTCCTCTCACTTTCCCTTCCCAAACTGATCTCTCTCTCCTCCTCCACTCCTCTCCAAAACTCATCCAAAACTCATCTGCCTGCTTTTCCCGCCTCCAGGACTGTGAACTCCTCGGTGGGCGGGACCAACCGCCTGGCCCACCCCCTGGTGTGAACATCAGCCCCTGGAGGAAGGCAACAAGGGTTTTGTGTCTGACTTCGGTGTGCCTGACCGGGAGTGTGGGGTGTGTTGGTGTTGTTCTCTGTGGCCCCTGGCTTGTCCAGGGCGCCACACATGAGGTCAGGCTGAACCAGAATCGGGTCTGAGGAAAAACATTCTTTTAATGTAGAGAAGGCATGGATCACCTCTGGCTTCCAATTTACCACATCAGCCCCCTTTTTAGTCAAATCAGTGAGGGGTTTGGCAATCTTGGAAAAATCCCTAATAAATTTGCGATAGTAATTTGCAAACCCAAGGCTTTCAGAGACTTGGGTTGCACCCACTCCCTAATCGGCTGTAGCTTAGAGGGATTGCATGTGGAAGCCTCCTGCAGACAATATATAACCCAGGAAATTAACCTTATCAACAAAAAAAAACAAAAAACACATTTTTCATACTTAGCAAATAGGGAGTTCTCCCTGAGTCTCTGGAGTACAGTGCGGACATGTTTGACATGGGACTTAGCATCAGGAGAATAAATCAGGATACCATCCAGATAGACCACCACATATTGACCACAGTTATCCCTGAAAATGTCATTAACAAAGGCCTGAAAGACAGCCGGCGCATTACTTAACCCAAACGGCATTACCAAGTATTCATAGTGTCCCTCTGGAGTGTTAAATGCCGTTTTCCATTCATCCCCTTCTCTGATGTGAATTAGGTTATATGCTCCCCTGAGATCCAGCTTAGTGAAGTATCGGGCTCCTGTGAGCTGGTTAAAGAGATCAGGAATCAGTGGCAGAGGGTACTGATTCTTCATGGTAATGGCATTAAGTTCACGGTAGTCAATACAAGGTCTGAGGCCACCATCTTTTTTCTCCACAAAAAAGAATCCAGCGCCAACTGGTGACCTGGATGGTCTAATAAACCCTCTCTGCAGACTGTCTGCTATATAATCTTTCATGGCCTGACGTTCTGGACCAGAAACATTATAAATCCTACCCTTGGGGAGTCGGGAATTGGGGACCAAATCTATGGGGCAGTCATATTCTCTGTGTGGAGGTAATTTTTCAGAGTCAGAAACAGAGAACACGTCAGCAAAATCCCTGAATGCATGAGGTATAAGGACAGGTTCAGCTTTAGTCAGGTTAACAGATAAAGACATGCACGTCTCCTGACACTCAGGGCTCCAGCGCACAATCTCACCCTGATGCCAGTCTATGACAGGGTTATGCTTGCGCAGCAATGGCATACCCAATACCAATGCTGCTGTCAGGTTCTCAAGAACAAAAAATGACACTGATTCTACATGAAGAGCCCCCACAAGCATGGAGATCTCTGGAGTTACAAAAGTAACCACACCCTGAATGAGAGGGGTATTATCAATTGCAGAGATTTTAACTGGAGAATTCAGTCTCAGCAAAGGCAAATCCAGCTCTCTTACTACATCAGAGTTCATGAAATTAGCCGCAGACCCACAATCAATAAAAGCCTGTAGCCACACAGCTTTTCCCTGGTGAGACAATGAGACAGGTAACATTAACTTCATAGGGTCTGCAGGGAGTACCTGGGCACCTGAGTGAGTATCCTGGGGCTCAATCAGGTGCGGTTGCTGCTCTGGAGGCGATTGTCTCCGAGATCCAGGCTCTCCATGATGGTCTCCCCAACGTGATCTGCTCCCTTGATGTTGACGGGACTCTGGACATGATGAGCAAGGTGCTGCAGAAGCTTGGACCTGGGCAGACTGGAGCTCTTGCACCTGCTGTGCAAGTCCTTGCACCAAGCCAGACAGGGTCAGCACCTGGTCCATCACAGCTTGGAGAGGTTCCATTTTTTTTTTTTGTCTGTGTTAGTGTGCCAGTGATAATGTAATGCCTGATAGGAGCCACAGACTCAGACTGGCTGTAAGGGGAATCTAGTGAAAAGCCGCTCACAAAGCAGGACCCCAAGAACTCTGCAACCCTTTAACCCCTGTACAGGGATTTGGAATTACACAGAGCCTCAGAGATCGCTACCTGTGGTAGACTGTAGTCCGTGGTCGTCAGGCAGGGTCAAAAACCAAGAGATGCAAAACAGGAACAGAATCGGCAGGCAAGGGCGTAGTGAGGAGACAAAGCAGGGGTCAAATCCGGAACTGGCAGCAAGGTACAAAAACGACAGGCAGGAGGGTACTCAAACACAAGCAAGGTCAGCGCACAGGAATCACAATACAAACAGCACATGAGCCAGGAGAACAGAACTATCACTGGCAGTGATCATGTGACAGGAGGGGGAATAAGAAGGGTGTGGTGTCTTCCCATAGGCTGCAGATGAATGTTGGCCACTTCAGCCGGGAGACACACGCCACCTACAGTCAGCCAGTGGTACTGCAGGTTCCAGGGAAACCCAGCCGAGTGGATGAGCGGAGCCTGTGCTCCGCAGAGCCACGGGCACCGACTCCTCCCCCATCACCACCACTATCCATGGTGGGAACATGGCGTCGTCTGGCGATCGGAGCAGAAGTCGCAGGAGCGGACTCCGATGGGGACGTGACAGGGATGTCAGCATGCTTAATTCTCCTCAATATTAAGTTATACAATTAATTGACACAATTAATATGAATATAAAATCAAAATATTATTAATTTGTTAATTTTAACATTGAGCAAAATTAATTTCAGCCTTTTTGTTTTGGCCCCCACACCAGTTACGGTCTCTTGTGTGGCCCTTCGGAAAAATGAATTGCCCATCTCTGGTCTAAACAAATATGTGACAGGCAGTGTCTGCTTGAAGGAAGGTTTGGATTTGAGTTGTGTTTATCTTCAACAAAGGCAAAGACAATGGCGACTGGATCAAGTGGTCTGGTCTGAGCCTGTTAAGATTCCCGCGGCCCGAATATGATGTTTTTCCCCTTACCGATCTTAAAAAGCATCTATTCCTTTTTCTATAGCATCGTAATGCTTTCAATTTCCTCAGGTTGTTATGCTCTTTATAGAAAAGTTCCTCTGGTCGAGAAGATGGCTCCCGTTGGTTTCAAGCTCGCTCTTTATAGAAAAGTTCCTCTGGTTGACAACATGGCTCTCGTTGGTTTCAAGCTCGCTCTATTGAAAAGTTCTTCTGGTTGAGAAGATGGCTCCCATTGGTTTCAAGCTCGCTCTTTATAGAAAAGTTCCTCTGGTCGAGAAGATGGCCCCCGTTAGTTTCAGGATTGCTCTTTATAGAAATGTTCCTCTGGTCGAGATGGCACCTATTGGTTTCACGCTCCCCCTTTAGATTGTGTAAGTACCGTATTTTTCGCATTATAAGATGCACTTTTGTTCCCCCAAATTTTGGGGGAAAGTCGGGGGTGAGTCTTATAATCCGACTATACGGGGGGGTATATATATATATATATAATTACACTACAGAGTCCAGGGGAGGTGGGGGCAACTCTGGAGAGGTGCTGGGGGGGCTGGTGGAGGCTTGTGAAGCTGCGGGCGGCAGCCTTTCATCTCCTGCTCCCGCTCATATAATATGCACAGCCGCTGTCCATCACCATGGTGCTGAAACCGCACCACGGCGATGGGCTGGGGCAGCGCGCATATTATATGTGCCTGTGCTTACCTTTGATCGCACATGATCCCCCTGAGTTAGCTATGGCCCCCATGCTGCTGCCCATAGTAAAATAAAAACTCTTTCCTCACCTCCTCCAGCGCTGATCTCCCGGTCTCCCTCCAGCAGCTGTGATCATGAACGCAGAGATCTCACACTGCTGTGCCGGAGCCGGAGCTCAACCCCAAGAAGAGGGACACGAGATAGGACAGTGCTGGAGAAGGTAAGGAAAGAGTTTATTTTACTAAAAGCAGCAGCATGGGGGCGATATCTAACACAGGGTGCTGTGTGCCAGCCACAGGGGGCCATGTGCCGCCACAGTGGGCCATGTGCCAGCCACATGGGGCCGTGTGCATCCACAGGGGGCCGTGTGCATCCACAGGGGGCCGTGTGCATCCACAGGGGGCCATGTGCATCCAAAGGGGACCATGTGCAGCCACAGGGGGCCGTGTGCCAGCCACAGTGGGCCGTGTGCATCCACAGTGGGCCGTGTGCCAGCCACAGTGGGCCGTGTGCCAGCCATAGAGGCCATGTGCCAGCCATAGGGGCCGTGTGCCAGCCATAGAGGATGTGTGCCAGCCATAGGGGACAGGTGGCATCACTGGGGGACGTGTGCCAGCACAAGGGGGCTATATTCAATATAAGGTGGCCATATCCAGATTAAGGGGGCTAATTTTAGGATGGGGGGCTATGAGGGACATATACCCTATATGATTTGTTAGACGGACACTGGCATTATAAGACGGACCCCATTTATTAAAAAATTCTCTATTCCTTCACCAAATTTGGGGGTGCGTCTTATAATCAGGTGCGCGTTATAAAGCGAAAAATATGGTAGTTTTGCTTCTTCTCCTTTAGCAAGTTCTGCAGTCTCTTGAACTGCTCAACAAGCAAAGATTGGAGACTATGATAAAACCGCTACACACATTAGACTAATGTTGGCCGAACATGCCGATATGGACAGGTTCAATTGACGAGGGTAATGTCTAGGATGGCCGAGGAAGATCATTCTTGGGGGACTTAAGGATCCGGCATATCTCATTTTGGACTGGTGATCCTTTTGTTGAGATTAGCCATTGCCAGAGGAGTCTCCAAGTCAAGACACAAGCTGGCCAAAGGATTGCCATTGCCAGTGTCTGTCTTCCATGTACGGTGGGCTTAAGAGTCACTTTTTCAGCATGTCCATGCTTTAGGAGGTACTCCTGATTACAGTACAGACTTTCGGCTTCACTCAAGAACTCCCACTCAGATCTGATTGACTTTTGTACTGCCTCATGGTTACTTCAGCCTCTCCATTATATTTAGACACGTGGGAAGATATGATAAAATTTGGGTAGCAATAGCCTTTATTGTCGGGGAATCTCCTCTCCTGGCCCATTGGCTGTTCTCCAACCTTTTTGTTTGGTTAAGGTTGCAACGTAAATGCGTAGACCTGTTGCATCCTTAAGTGTTTCTTTTATTTCGTGACTGCCTTTCCGATTCAAAATAGATGATCCATTTTACATTTTATAATAGTTTTGTGTGATGATAACCTTTCATTGGATAAAAAAAGCCTGTTGGCCAGGTTTTTCATGTTTCTCTAAGATGAGATAAAAATATTATTGACACAGGGAGTTTTCTTCTGGTCTTTGGCTCTATAAGTGCCGCACCGCTCCTTTCAAGACACCGTAGTTTTATTTAATAAAAAAAATATTATTTAGACTTTGAAAATACATAATTAAAGCAAATATGTAGTGATGATAAGAGCTATAAATATATTAGCAATTAATGACTTGGGTTGCTAAGGACAGCAACAATTCACGGTAAACTACATGGTGGTAAGAAGAAATGCCCGACACGTTATAAATTGATCAAATACCTGGATAACATGTAATAAAAAATAAATTCACACTTCTGTCCCTAAAGTCAATTTACTAAATACCAACTAATGACAATCAGGCATTTCTTTAGAGTTTGGGCTCAACAGAAAAATTAAAAAAAATAATGAAAATTGCCTGGACAAAAATAATGGTACCCCTAGAGAAGATGTAAAGTAAATTGACCATGGCCACATGTAAACTAAGGAATCTCCTGTAATTAGAGATGAGCGAACCTTTCAAAGTTCCTTTTGCCGATCTTTACCGAGCTTCCCCATGTTCGCCGAGCTGTCCGGCGAACAGATGGGCGAATATAATGAACTCATTAAATTCAACAGGAGGTCAAACTTATGTGTCGTAAAATGGTGTAGGGGGCTGTAAAAGATAGAAAATAAGGGAGAAATAAAACTGGATATCCTTACCGAGTCTCCAGCTTGGCTGTAACTGCTCCCACGGTTGTACTTACAGGGCCACTCATTATCCCTCATACATATTCACAGGTTTCCCCACCCTCCGGCATCTCTGATTGGCTGCAGTCAGAACTTGCCCCCAGACAGCATCTGTGATTGGTTGGAATCACAGACCCTGTCTGTGGGTCGATTATATCATCTTGTAAAATAAATAAATTAATAAAATGGCATAGGGTCCCCCATCTATTGATACCAGCACAGATAAAGCACATGGCTACAGTCTGCAGCCCCCACCCATGTGCTTATCTTGGCTGTGTATCAAAATTATTTAAATAAATAATTTAACACTAGAAGTCCCAGAAATTTCGAGCTGCCCCCTGAAGTCCCAAAAGAGGGTCAAATGACCCTTAGTCCAAACTGAATACAACTAACTAGAAACTAAATTGCTAAACTCAATGTAAAACAACAACCTCCTGTGATGCAACAGTAATGACCTTAATTATAGAACAAAAGACGGTGATTATAGGATGTTATCTAAAATCCTTCAGGTCATTCGACCCGTCTCTGGGTTCCAAAGGTAGAAATGTTAAATGACCCCTCTCTGGGACTTCTACCGTGAAAGACAACAGTGTGCAGTCCCTATTTTGATACCCAGCCAAGATAAAGCCTGACAGCTGGGGGCTGGTATTCTCAGGCTGGGGAGACCCAAAAATAGCAGACTGCAGTTTTCTTTTGGTGCAGTTTTCTGCCAGGAGGTGCAAATTTGGTTTTGAAATCTGGTGCAGACATTTCAGCACCAAATTTGCACCTCTTGGCAGCAACCTGCAATGAAATGGCATCAAAACCATTTTTGTGCATTTTTTATCCACGAGATGTAGATTTGGTGCTGAAATTTTTACATCATATTCCTGCATCCAATCCATACCTCCTGGCAAAAAAAAACATATCAAAACTGCATCATAACATATGTGGTTTTGATGTGTTTTGTTTGCCAGGAGGTGTAGATTAGCCGTAGGAATATGGTGTAAAACTTTCAGAACCAAATCTGCATCTCTTGGCAAATAAAATTCAGTTTTATGCCAGGAAATGAAGGTCCGTGAACTCAGTGACCTCATCTCACAGTGGCTTAAAAAAAAAAAGCTGCATGTGCATGCGGTCCCTCTTATTTTGATACACAGCCAAGATAAGTGCACACTGGGGGCTGCAGCCTGTAGCCGTACACTTTACCTGTACTGGTATCAGTAAATGGGGGACCCTATGCCATTTTATTTATTGATTTATTTATTTTACATCCCAATATAATAAACCTGCAGAAAGAGGTTGTGATTCCAACCAATCACAGACGCTATCTGGGGGCGGGTTCTGACTGTAGCCAATCAGAGATGCCAGTGGGTGGGGAAAGCAGTGAATATGAATGAGAAATAATAAGCGGAAGTACAGTGGTGGGAGCAGTTACAACCACAGGGAGACTCTGTAGGTAGGTTGTGCTTTAACCCTTTTGCTTCCTTTTATTTACAATGATTTCCCTGGCTAATAATAAGCATACCAATACTTGATATGGCTGTGATGGAGCCAGGAGTGGGTTTTCTGAAAACAAACAGTCACCAAACATTGCCGACTTTTGAGCAAAGTGCTTGGGTACCTGAGCCCGACCCAGCCAATGCTCGTACCGAATCTGAAATTGGCAAATGCGAACCGAACAGGTTGGCTCATCTCTACCTGTAGTTTGCATGACAGGTGTTTTCAAACTAGGAATCAGTCAGTTTGACTGTTTAAAGGTTTAAAAATAGTTGCTGTACTGTTTGTTATTAGTGATGAGCGAGTACTAAAAAGCTCGGGTGCTCGAAGCTCGGGCCGAGCCTCCCAAGATACTCGTGTACTCGGCCCGAGCAACGAGCCCAATGTTATCCTATGGGAGACCCGAGTATTTTTGTGAAATGACCCCCCGGCAGCATGGAGAAACCCTAAAAATGTCACAAAAGTCTCAGAAGAGTGCTCAAATGACATGGCAACAGCATGGGGAAGACCCCTTGAAGCATTTATCACTGAAAAGTCACAGCTGTGAACAATTTTGTCCGCGTTTTACGCCATTTTTACGGACTCACCAGAAAACCTTCCAAAATGACCCCAAAATGATTTTTCATGTCGGAAATGTTAAGGGCACATACCCAATAGTGAGATAGAGCTGGTGTATGTTACTTTTTGAGATTAATACATGAAAGATTTTACGTGAAAACATTGTGTGGCACTCCGATGTCCCTGAGAAGAGACGTACATGAAGGCCTCTTGAGTCTAATGTGGCCATTTTGAGGAAGTGAGTCTTTGTAGTATTTTCCTTTGCCAGGGCAGTCCAAAATTGTGAGGTTCACCAATGCCCCTGCATACAGACGTGCATGAGGGCCTCAAAACATTAAGTGTCCATTGTCAGGAAGTGGGTGTATTATAGTATAGCCCTTAGGCAGGGCAGCCAAAAATTGGGAGGCTCCACGTTGTCCCTGGATAGAGACGTGCATGATGGCCTGTAAACCTGAAGTGCCCATTGTAAGGAAGTGGGTCTATTGTAGTATAGCCCTTAGGCAGGGCAGCCAAAAATTGGGAGGCTCCACGTTGTCCCTGGATAGAGACGTGCATGAGGGCCTGTAAACCTGAAGTGCCCATTGTAAGGAAGTGGGTGTATTATAGTATAGCCCTTAGGCAGGGCAGCCAAAAATTGGGAGGCTCCACATTGTCCCTGGATAGAGACGTGCATGAGGGCCTGTAAACCTGAAGTGCCCATTGTAAGGAAGTGGGTGTATTATAGTATAGCCCTTAGGCAGGGCAGCCAAAAATTGGGAGGCTCCACGTTGTCCCTGGATAGAGACGTGCATGAGGGCCTGTAAACCTGAAGTGCCCATTGTAAGGAAGTGGGTGTATTATAGTATAGCCCTTAGGCAGGGCAGCCAAAAATTGGGAGGCTCCACATTGTCCCTGGATAGAGACGTGCATGATGGCCTGTAAACCTGAAGTGCCAATTGTAAGGAAGTGGGTCTATTGTAGTATAGCCCTTAGGCAGGGCAGCCAAAAATTGGGAGGCTCCACGTTGTCCCTGGATAGAGACGTGCATGAGGGCCTGTAAACCTGAAGTGCCCATTGTAAGGAAGTGGGTCTATTGTAGTATAGCCCTTAGGCAGGGCAGCCAAAAATTGGGAGGCTCCACATTGTCCCTGGATAGAGACGTGCATGAGGGCCTGTAAACCTGAAGTGCCCATTGTAAGGAAGTGGGTGTATTATAGTATAGCCCTTAGGCAGGGCAGCCAAAAATTGGGAGGCTCCACGTTGTCCCTGGATAGAGACGTGCATGAGGGCCTGTAAACCTGAAGTGCCCATTGTAAGGAAGTGGGTGTATTATAGTATAGCCCTTAGGCAGGGCAGCCAAAAATTGGGAGGCTCCACGTTGTCCCTGGATAGAGACCTGTTAGGTTCTTAGTGCCTCCGTGCTTGCATTTAAAAACCGCACGTGTGTGCCTGTTGGTGGCAGCTTTCCGCTGCATTTGTGTGAGTTTTGCAAAAACTTGGATATAACGCACAAGTCTAGTGAATACACATCAGCACAGCATTGCAAAATGCGCAAGGGCGTTGTCAACGAACAAGGAAGTGGACGTGATGGTGGTGCAGGCAGAGACCGAGGTTGTGTGCAAGCTCTAATTTCGCCACAACAAAGGGCCACATCTAGTCGCTCGCACGTCCTGTCCCAAATTCTTGGGGACCGCAGCAGTACACCGCTCTTGAACCAAGACCAGTGTCAACAGGTTGTTAGTTGGATAGCGGATAATGCTTCCAGTCAGATTGGCACCACCACAAACACTCTGTCTTCCACACGGTCAAGTGTCAGTAGCCGTGATACTGCACCGCACATTTCAGAACCTGATCCTCCTTCCTACCACCAGGCCGAGTACACGTCCACGGACATTACTGATCCCACACTTGGACACTCGGAAGAGCTGTTCGTTCACGTTTCCATTCACAAATTCTGGCCTCTCGCCAGCTCCTGTTGAAGTGGGCCATGACGAGATTGTATGTACAGATGCCCAAATATTTGAGCAGCCACGTTCTCACGAAGTTGGCAACGTGTCTCAACAAGGGGTGGACGATGATGAGACACAATTGTCAGGAAGTCAGGAGGAGGAGCAGGGTGCGGAAGAGGAAGACGACGTGGTGGATGATCCAGTAACTGACCCAACCTGGCAGGAGGATATGCAGAGCGAGGACAGCAGTGCACAGGGGGAGGGAGGCGTAGCATCACAACAGGCAGTAAGAAGCAGAGTGGTGGCCCCAGGCAGACGTCAGGCAACTGTTCCCCGGAACAACACGACACAAGGTGCCTGTACAAATGTTAGGTCTTCCCGAGTCTGGCTGTAATACTATTGTATGTATTGAGGATTTCGATTGCGTTAGGGCAATGACAACCAGAGACGAGTTCTTGGTGCAAGACGTTTATAATATGCAACCAGCAAATATGTACATAAACGGAACAAAAACACAGTAGAACATAAATACAGGAAATACCTTCCAGGGACGGAGCGAAAGGGAATTCCCGGGACCGCGCACCGGACTCCCCCAGGGAGACCACCAAGAGCGAACCCCTATACAGGGACTGTCTGGCAATCACCCCAGAAGCCCTAAATGCGCAGCATCCGGGACACAAAAGGGCAATAGGTAAGTCCAAAAATGTCCGTACGTGATGTGAGTCCAGAGTGGTATTAAACGGAAGGAACCGGGCAGAAGTGCCGACCAAAGACGGCAAACGGAGTCCGGGCACAGCTAGATGATACCAGATGAAGTCCAGAGTCGGTGTCGGTTGTTTTCCAAGAGGATCCGAATAACAATCAGGAACCAAAAGCAGCAGGGCAGGAGCACACAGGAAGCAGTATACTCAGGCACTGGACTAAGCTTTAGGGGCGGCTTTTAAACAGATGGACAGGAAGTAGGGCAACAGAACAGAAAACTCCATGTTAACAAAGGGCAAGCTCTTTCAAAAGAAAACTGGAAAACCCGGAACTCTGACACTGGCAGTTTTTTAAGTTGGCTCCAGATGATTCTAAAAAGGCCATTTGCAACACCTGCCATGCCAGCATCAGCAGGGGTACCAAAACTAGCAGCCTGACCACCACCAGCATGATCAGGCACATGTCAGCCAAGCACCCGACTTTGTGGGAAGTACAACAGAGTCGATGAGCAGTGCTTGCTGATGTCACTGCTACGTCTTCGCTGGTTGTGCATGCGAGCCAATCCCCTGTCCATGCTGCCTGCGAACAAGCCTCCTCCACTCCTGCACCTGCAGTTGCCTACGCAGAAAGAACACCATCATCAAGCACGTCCTTGTCCCAGCGCAACGTTCAGTTATCCATTCAGCAAACCTTTGAACGCAGGCGCAAATACACTGCCAACACCCCACATGCCACAGTTCTAAATGCTAACATTTCGCGACTGCTTGCGCTGGAAATGTTGCCTTTTAGGCTGGTTGAGACAGAAGCATTCCGCGACCTGATGGTGGCAGCTGTCCCACGTTACTCGGTCCACAGCCGCCACTATTTCTCCCGGTGTGCCGTCCCCGCATTGCATAACCACGTGTCACAAAACATCACACGTGCCCTGAACAACGCTGTTTCAGCCAAAGTCCACCTAACCACAGACACGTGGACAAGTGCATGTGGGCAAGGCCGCTACATCTCGTTGACGTCACACTGGGTTAATATTGTGCAAGCTGGGACCCAGTCTGAGCGAGGGACGGAACACGTCCTTCACACACCAAGTTTTGCAGGCCCTACCTCAGTCAGGGTTTCACACACACTCTACAGCTCCGGAATGTCATGCTCCTCAGCCTCCTCCTCCTCCTGCGCATCCTGATCCACTTTACCCTCCACACCAGTCCCAAGCTGGAAGTGTCGCGGGCGGAGGAGGGGACGGTGCGCTCTCCCACTGCTCGGGTCCGGCTGACGCTGCTCTACGGCTGCTGCTGCTCGTTGGCTCGAGCGATGGCCGGATCCCGGGGACTCGAGCGGCGCTACTCGCCCGTGAGTGAAAAGGGGTGGTTTGGGTTTTGGGGATATTGTCCGTGACGCCACCCACGGTTGTGGTGATTGTGTGGACACCACCGCTGCTCTGGACGGGGATCCCGGGAGCCTGTGACAGGGAGCAGCTTTGTTGTTATTTCTCCCCTCCGTGGGTAGGGGGGTTGGTTGTCCCGGGGCCTGGTGATGGGGTAGACATGGATGACAGGCGGGTTGCGGGGCCTGATGAGGTGCAGGGTCGCAGGGGCAGCGCTGTGCCGCACGGCATGGAGGTACTCACTCAGCCCAATGATGATGACACAGTTCACGGTAAAACAAGTGGCTGGATGGACGGGTCACTCGGACGGCTGCGGTTGTTCCTCCCTGCAGGTTAGTGATGACTGTCTCTCCCTGCACCTAAGTTAAGTGTTGGTAGTGATGGTTTCCCAAAGGTAACCCGCTCCCCGACCTGGATATGGGCCGGAGGAGCCCCTTTTGCCCACAGGCGCTGGCCCTGGGAGACGGTTGCCCTTGGCGGTGGCTGTGTCTCCCCTTCACGGTTGTACGGTTGCCTTCTATCTGGACTTGGCTGTTTGGAAACCCTGAGGTTCCCTTCACTAACGGATTTGTCAAATTCACGGCGACACCAAGCCTTGCCGGGATCCGAAAGTCCTCTGCCAATGGTGCTGGCTTCTCTTTGTATACCGGTCCGGTACGGCCGGGTCACCACCCGTCCACGGTCCTTACGGCAGACTCCAATCGGCCTCCACTGCAGACGGTCACCACATCCTGCCAACCTTGCTGTCCTGTCCGGGCCACACACCCGGACCAACTTCAGGCTCTTTGCTGTCACTTTTCTCCTCTCTACTACTTTCCTCCTTCCACTTCCTTAGCTTAACTCTCACTGCCTGTGTTTTCCCTCCTCCTCGGTGGGTGGAGACCAACCGCCTGGCTCCACACCCTGGTGTGGACAACAGCCCCTGGGGAAGGCAACAAGGATTTTGTGTTTTGACTATGATATGCCTGCAGGGAGTGTGGGGTGTTTAAGTGTTGTGCTCTGTGGCCCCTGGCTTGTCCAGGGCGACACAGAAGCACTGCAGCACTGCCTCGGCGAAGCGGCAACAGGCAGTGCTGAAGCTAATCTGCATAGGTAACAAACCCCACAATGCAGAAGAGGTGTGGACAGCTCTGAAACAGCAGGCAGATCACTGGCTCACAACTCTGAACCTAAAGCCAGGAAAGGTCGTGTGTGACAATGGCCGGAACCTGGTGGCGGCTTTGAGGCGAGGCCAGCTGACACATGTTCCATGCGTGGCCCATGTGCTCAACCTCGTGGTTCAGCGGTTTCTAAAGTCATACTCAGAGCTGTCTGATCTGCTGGTAAAAGTTCGCCGCCTGTCTGCACATTTTCGAAAGTCACCTACTGCTTCAGCCGGCCTTGCCGGCTTAAGACGCCGTTTGCATCTTCCGGCACACAGACTGGTGTGTGATGTCCCCACGCGTTGGAATTCAACTCTGCACAAGTTGGTCAGGATATGTGAGCAGAAGAGGGCAGTTGTTGAGTACCTGCATCACCTAAGCCGTCGGGAAATGGGTCAAACTCCACACATAACACCTGAGGAGTGGAGATGGTTGTCCGACCTATGCACCATCCGCAAAAACTTTGAGGACTCCACCAAGATGGTGAGCGGCGATGACGACATTATTAGCGTCACCATACCGCTTCTCTGCCTTCTAAAATGGTCTCTGCTCAAAAAACAACCATGATGCATTGCAGGCGGAGCGCGATGAGTTTGAGCAAGAAACAGTAGTGGGTGTGGGTGATGATAACACACAGCCCAGCCTCGTCTCATCACAACGTACAGTGGAGGACTATGACGAGGAGGAGGATGAAGACATGGAGCAACTCTCTGGCCAAATTGAGGATATGACATGCAGTCATATCCTCGGTTCAGCGTGGCTGGCCAGAGGACAGGGTAGATGATGAGGAGGAGGAGGAGGAGGACAGCATGTTCAGTCATCGTGTTGGTCAGGATACTGAAGTGATGGCTGTTAAGAGTCTGGCACACATGGCTGACTTTATGGTAAGCTGCCTGTCTCGTGACCCTCGCGTTAAGAACATCTTGGCCGACAATCATTACTGGTTGGTAACACTGTTAGACCCACGCTAAAAGGAGAACTTTATGTCTCTTATTCCCGAGGCGGAGAGGTCAGGCAAAATGCAGCAGTTCCAGAAGGCCATAGTCACGGAAGTAGGCAAAGCATTCCCCTCACAAAACGCTAGCGGCATAGGTCAGGAATCAGTGGACAACCAAGGCGTACAGCCGAGAGGGGCACAAGTCCAATCCGCCAGAGGTAGGGGAACAGTCTTTAAGATGTGGGACAGTTTTCTCAGCCCCTCACATACCACAGCCCCTGAGGTGAGGGGTAGTGCCACAAGAAATCCTAAGTTTGCCCAGATGCTCAAGGAGTACCTTGCAGATCAAACAACTGTACTCCGACATTCCTCTGTGCCTTACAATTAATGTGTATCCAAGCTGGACACGTGGCATGAATTGGCTCTCTACGCCTTGGAAGTCCTGGCCTGCCCTGCCGCTAGCGTTTTGTCAGAGCGTGTTTTTAGTGCCGCAGGTGGAATCATTACAGATAAACGCACCCGCCTGTCAACTGTAAATGCTGACAGGCTGACTCTGATCAAGATGAACAAGGGTTGGATTTGGCCAGACTTCACCACTCACACCAACAGCAAATTACAGCGGAATTTAAAGTTTGTAACGGGAATTTGCCATGTACCTCCACTCACCCATGGTAACACACTTCTGGACTTTGGCTACTCGCTGGACTGCTCCTCCTTCTCCTCATGCGCCATCATGGTGACCGTTACAATAGTTAAGCCGTTGTTTCAGGTATACCCCCAGTGGTAAATTTTTTCGCCCATTCTTTCTGAATGGGCATTACAACGACAGGAGACCCGCTCCTTTGCAATGGGAACAATGTTTTGAGGCCCTCATGCACATCTCTATCCAGGGACAATGTGGAGCCTCCCAATTTTTGGCTGCCCTGCCTAAGGGCTATACTACAATAGACCCACTTCCTTACAATGGGCACTTCATGTTTACAGGCCATCATGCACGTCTGTATCCAGGGACAATATGGAGCCTGATGCTGCCACCGACTGCCACACACATGCTGTTTTTAAATGCAAGCACGGACGCAATAAGAACCTAACTGGTTTTTCGGAGCGACAATTACTGAGAAGTCTGACACTATCAGACACTGCTGACTGACGTGTATTATACACTAGACTTGTGCGTTATATAATAGTTTGTGCAAAACGCGCACCTGTACCCTGCCACCGACTGCCACACACGTGCTGTTTTTAAATGCAAGCACGGACGCAATAAGAACCTAACTGGTTTTTAGGAGCGACAATTACTGAGAAGTCTGACACTATCAGACACTGCTGACTGACGTGTATTATTATACACTAGACTTGTGCGTTATATAATAGTTTGTGCAAAACGCGCACCTGTACGCTGCCACCGACTGCCACACACGTGCTGTTTTTAAATGCAACCACGGACGCAATAAGAACCTAACTGGTTTTTAGGAGCGACAATTACTGAGAAGTCTGACACTATCAGACACTGCTGACTGACGTGTATTATTATACACTAGACTTGTGCGTTATATAATAGTTTGTGCAAAACGCGCACCTGTACGCTGCCACCGACTGCCACACACGTGCTGTTTTTAAATGCAAGCACGGACGCAATAAGAACCTAACTGGTTTTTAGGAGCGACAATTACTGAGAAGTCTGACACTATCAGACACTGCTGACTGACGTGTATTATACACTAGACTTGTGCGTTATATAATAGTTTGTGCAAAACGCGCACCTGTACGCTGCCACCGACTGCCACACACGTGCTGTTTTTAAATGCAAGCACGGACGCAATAAGAACCTAACTGGTTTTTAGGAGCGACAATTACTGAGAAGTCTGACTCTATCAGACACTGCTGACTGACGTGTATTATTCACTAGACTTGTGCATTATATAATAGTTTGTGCAAAACGCGCACCTGTACCCTGCCACTGACTGCCACACACGTGCTGTTTTTAAATGCAAGCACGGACGCAATAAGAACCTAACAGGTTTTTAGGAGCGACAAATATTACTGAGAAGTCTGACACTATCAGACACTGCTGACTGACGTGTATTATACACTAGACTTGTGCGTTATATAATAGTTTGTGCAAAACGCGCACCTGTACGCTGCCACTGACTGCCACACACGTGCTGTTTTTAAATGCAAGCACGGACGCAATAAGAACCTAACTGGTTTTTAGGAGCGACAATTACTGAGAAGTCTGACACTATCTGGACTGTTTTACACTGTGTACACCAGCCCCAGATATGATGAAGGCTGGTATACGGTCACCACTACCCTGCCTGCCTGCCTGCCTGTATACTGCTACAATAGTCCTGACAAGGACTCTTCTGGTCACTAGCCTGTATTCCGACCTGGCTATACCCTGCCTGTATATAGCAACAATAGTCCTGAGAAGGACTCTGCTACTGTACTCCGACCTGGCTATACCCTGCCTGCCTGTATACAACTAGAATAGTCCTGAGAAGGACTTCTGGTCACACTGTTTGCAGCCCTGCTCCGGAACTAACTATAAAGGGCCGCAAAGCTTTCCCTGAATCAGCGACACTCTCCCTGCACTGACTGTCTGGATAGTTATGAGCAGAGCACAGCGCGCCGGCCGGTATAAAGGCTCGGTCACGCTGTGCAGGCCGGCCAATCACTGCAATTCCACAACTAACAGGGCTGTGGCATTGCACTGGTCTGCCAGCCAATCCCTGCATGAGGGCTGGCTCTCAAAAGAGCGCCAACATGCAGAAATGAAGACCACGAGTACAGCACGAGTATCGCGAGATTACTCGGTCCCCGCCGAGCAGCCCGAGTACAGCGATACTCGTGCGAGTACCGAGTAGTTACAAGCATGCTCGCTCATCACTATTTGTTATCATTCATGGTGTGTACCACACTTAACATGGATAAGAGAAAGTTAAGGAGAGAGTTGTCTCAGGAGATTAGAAAGAAAATTATAGACAAACATGTTAAAGGTAAAGGGTATAGGATAATCTCCAAACACCTTCATGTTTCTGTTACTACAGTTGCACATATTATTCAAAAGTTTAAGGTCTATGGCACTGTAGTCAACCTGCCTGAATATTAGAAACACACAAAGTCCAAAGTTGATCTAGTAGCCTTCAAAGAAGCAACTATATGAAACAAAGTACCCTAAGGTGAAAACCTGGGTATTTTTGAAGAAACACTAGAAATTACAACCATTATAGAATAAATTCAAAATAATTTTTTATTGTTACAATTTTATTCAGACAGAAAACACACCACAAAGGAGACCATGTTACATCCATACATGTTTCAGGTTCAGGAAAATTCAAAAATTAGTTAGTCCTCATAAACAATTTCATTAATTGCATGACATTCTCTTTTGACATCATCTCATAAAGTAGAGTAAAAAATCCAACCACTCCTCATAGTATCCTATTTATACAAAATTGCAGGGTACCGCTTACTAAATTATCAAAATATACAAGTGTGGTAGGTGATATCCTGTTACATCTCGTGGCTCTCCTCTTGCAAGGAATGAGTTGGTCCCCCATTCCTTGTCTGCCGCGAGCCCTCCTACTCAGCAGCGCCAAAGGCCTGGGAGACTGCAGGAGTTTCCTCCTCCTAGATGCAGCAGAAGGGTGACACCTAGTGGTTCACTCCTTGTAAGGAATGGAGTGGTCTCCCATCCCTTGCCTGCCACATGTCCTCCTGCTCAGCATCGCAGAGGGTTGGAGTGGTTGCACAGTGTGCAAAGGAGAGATGCTCAGGGAAGCAGCAAGACTTCCCTTAGCTCTGCACATTGTGAAACCGAAGATCCCGCCTTTATGACCCAGAGGCAGGAGGTTGAGCATGTGCCCCACGTGACGTCTTCTGATTCGCTCACTGGTATCACACGGCCAGATAACGAGGCTGGTGATGTGCTGAATCCTGACTGGCCGGGCCAGGACGTCACAGATCATGATTGGGTCACATCCGTCTCGCGCCCGCCCTTGGCTGGAGCTACATCTCCTTAAAAACCCCTCCTGCCATCATGGCGGCGTGCGACCGTCCTTCTATGTTTGGATGTCTGGCAGCGTGCTGCCACGCCACTGTACAGACATTGTATTTTGCAGGTCTCGCCCCTGCCTTGCTGCTCCGGCAGTATTCCGTTTAACAGGCTGTGTTCCTGTCCCAGGTGAGCTCCTTGAATCTCTGTCGGACTCACCTGGTTTCTGAAGCACACGTGCGTGGGCACCTCTGTGCTACCCTCGTGCCATATTCCTGTGACTCCAGCTGGCACACGTGCGTAGGCACCTCTGTGTGTCCCCGTGCAACAGGTACACCGAGTTGTGAGCCCCGTGCCATACAACCCTCACGGGTTAGGGCGGACAGGTGTACGCAGATCGTCTGTGACATTCCAGACGATCGCTAGCAGCAACCCGCTCACTCTTCTCCCACCATAGCAGCGGTCCCTTACACCGCACAGTGGACCTTGACCGGCGGAAGCTGTCCATATACCATCTTGGCACGCTTCCCCGGGTCCCCCTCGTAACATTACGGTCGCGCCAAAGGTCTGGCTATGGCAGAAGAGCAGCAGCAGTTGCTGCGTTATGTGCAGCAGTTGGAGTCACGATTGGCAGCTGTGGAGCGGTCTTCCCCCGATAAGGCTGCTCTAGCGACAATTGCCACCCAAGCGGCTACTCAGGCTGTGGAATTGAGCGGAAAGTCGCCTCGCCTTGCGCTCCCAGAGCGCTTCAACGGGGACAGCTCCGAGTGCCGTGGTTTCATAAACCAGGTTACCACCTACTTGGAGATGTCCGCCACTCTTTATGCTACTGAGAAGGCGAAAGTAGCATTCGTCCAGTCCCTGCTCACAGGGAGAGCGCTAAAATGGTCCACGCCGTTGTGGGAGCGCGGAGATCGGGTGGTGAATCACCTTCCAGTTTATCTTGAGGCCATGAGAAAGGTGTTCCTCGGGCCTCAAGTCACCCACGACTCCGCGCTGCGACTCCTACGCCTTCGGCAAAAGTCCACTTCAGTCGGGGACTTTGCGGTGCAGTTCAGGACACTCGCCGCAGAGCTGGACTGGCCAGATAAAGTCCTTGTCCCTGTGTTCTGGGAGGGTCTGGCAGGGTTCGTCAAAGACGCGCTGGCCACGCGTGATGTGCCGACCACCTTAGAGGCCTTGATACGGCTTGCTTCTCGCATAGACATCCGCCATGCGGAGCGGAGGCTCGAGGTCTCTTCGGCACCCACGTATACCTGGCCTACAGAGCCTCTGACTCTCCTTCCCCACCAGACCAGTCTCCCAGCCAGTTCTGTTGATGACTCTGTGGAGCCCATGGAAGTCTCCAAGGTGGTCTCCTCTACCACAGGCTCTCGGCCGCCGGTCGTTTGCTTTGCCTGTGGGCAGAGGGGACATGTAGCTACCCGATGTTCAAAACCATCGGAAAAGAGACAAAGTCTGGTTTCCATCAGAGGAGGAACCCTAGACGCTGCCTCTCCTTCTAAATTAACCCTCAGCGCCCAGTTGCAGTTCGGCACCACTGTCTTCCCTGCCCTGGCTTGCTTAGACACTGGGGCTGACGGCAATTTCATTTCAGCCTCCCTGGCAACTAGGTACTCTGTTCCCCTGGTCCTGTTGCCTAAACCAATCAGTGTCCAGGTAGTCAACGGGTCCCTACTTGTCAAACCCATTACCCAGATCACCGTCCCTCTCAGGATGGATGTACCACCAGGCCACCATGAGCAGGTGTCCTTTCTGGTGCTTCCAGAAGGGACGGATGAGATCCTACTAGGACTCCCCTGGTTGAAACGGCATGCTCCGATACTCAACTGGACAACAGGGGAGATCTCGTCCTGGGCAGGGTCATGTAAAGAACACCTCGGGACCACCGGGTCACCCACTCCCCTAGACCTGGTGCCATCTGGCCAGACCCTCGTTCCCCCTAGGTTACGGAATGATGTACTTTCCTGGGACCATACCTCCAAGGTCGTGGGCCTCTTCAGGTCCAAAAGGACCAGAGTTCTAGAGGCCAGGCATGATTGGTGGCCGACGGCCGACTCCTCGTCCGACAATCCTGAAGTAGTGAGGTTGGTTAAAACAAAAATCGTTCAGGGCAAGAGGTACTTCCTCGTGGAGTGGGTCGGTCGTGGACCGAAGCATAGGACCTGGGAATTGGAGGATCATGTCCACGCTCCGGGTTTGGTAGCAGCCTTTGAGCACAGGCGGCGGGGGGGCCCTAGACGGGGGGGGGGTAATGTTACATCTCGTGGCTCTCCTCTTGCAAGGAATGAGGTGGTCCCCCATTCCTTGTCTGCTGCGAGCCCTCCTACTCAGCAGCGCCAAAGGCCTGGGAGACTGCAGGAGTTTCCTCCTCCTAGATGCAGCAGAAGGGTGACACCTAGTGGTTTACTCCTTGTAAGGAATGGAGTGGTCTCCCATCCCTTGCCTGCCACGTGTCCTCCTGCTCAGCATCGCAGAGGGTCGGAGTGGTTGCACAGTGTGCAAAGGATAGATGCTCAGGGAAGCAGCAAGACTTCCCTTAGCTCTGCACATTGTGAAACCGAAGATCCCGCCTTTATGACCCAGAGGCAGGAGGTTTAGCATGTGCCCCACGTGACGTCTTCTGATTCGCTCACTGGTATCACACGGCCAGATAACGAGGCTGGTGATGTGCTGAATCCTGACTGGCCGGGCCAGGACGTCACAGATCATGATTGGGTCACATCCGTCTCGCGCCCGCCCTTGGCTGGAGCTACATCTCCTTAAAAACCCCTCCTGCCATCATGGCGGCGCGCGACCGTCCTTCTATGTTTGGATGTCTGGCAGCGTGCTGCCACGCCACTGTACAGACATTGTATTTTGCAGGTCTCGCCCCTGCCTTGCTGCTCCGGCAGTATTCCGTTTAACAGGCTGTGTTCCTGTCCCAGGTGAGCTCCTTGAATCTCTGTCGGACTCACCTGGTTTCTGAAGCACACGTGCGTGGGCACCTCTGTGCTACCCTCGTGCCATATTCCTGTGACTCCCGCTGGCACACGTGCGTAGGCACCTCTGTGCGTCCCCGTGCAACAGGTACACCGAGTTGTGAGCCCCGTGCCATACAACCCTCACGGGTTAGGGCGGACAGGTGTACGCAGATCGTCTATGACATTCCAGACGATCGCTAGCAGCAACCCGCTCACTCTTCTCCCACCATCGCAGCGGTCCCTTACACCGCACAGTGGACCTTGACCGGCGGAAGCTGTCCATATACCATCTTGGCACGCTTCCCCGGGTCCCCCTCGTAACAGATACTGATGTTAGGTAACAACATCTATATTACAGATACATGTCCGGCGGTAACCCGCACCATCGTGGAGTCTATCGCACAATGGAGAAATATAACAATATTAGAATGCAGGACATTTTCCAAAAAAACAGTAAATACCTGAACAGTGGATGGACTTCTCCTTTCCCCGACGTACGGTTCGCGCCAGCTTTTTCAAGAGGGGCATGTCGGGTAGGAATAACGTTGCCGCTAATATATCAGTCCGCAACCAATGGGATAGAGGGAGGTGTGTAAAAATAAACCAATGGAGTGGTAAGAGGACGTACCGATATACGTCACCACATTGGTGTTGTATTGGGGTTTTGATTGCGCATGTCAGTATTATCGCCACCCTCAAAGTAAATTTGTAGGCTGCGCGCGCTGGAACGCATGTTTGGAAGACATGCAATCCCATAATGCATACATTTTCGGAAGTCCGAAGGGCCGAGAAGGAGCGGGAAATGCGCATGCGCACAACCCTTATAGTCAGATCTGATTACTCCTCTCTCAATGGACACATAGTTTCCAAAAAATAACGTATCTACGAGTGCCTATATAATTCATAAAGTGCATCCAGTGCATTACATTACCAATAAGCATAATCTCCATTTTATGAGCAAATAATAATTTAGAAAAATACATATCCATTGGAACGCATCATCATATATTGTTCAAATAGCATCATATAGTATATCGTATATAATTATGTCCCATTAAGACATCGCCGGTGGCCAGCCCACAAGGTGAAACGCACGGCCACAGGCGCGATCCACCGAGAACGCACACAGGCCGCCCTTGCAGTGGCTGGCCTATGTGCGATCCACGGGGACAGGTGTTTTCAAACTAGGAATCAGTTTGACTGTTTAAAGGTTTAAAAATAGTCGCTGTACTGTTTGTGATCATTCATCGTGTGTACCACACTTAACATGGACAAGAGAACGTTAAGGAGAGAGTTGTCTCAGGAGATTAGAAAGAAAATTATAAACAAACATGTTAAAGGTTAAGGGTATAGGATAATCTCCAAACACCTTCATGTTTCTGTTACTACAGTTGCACATATTATTCAAAAGTTTAAGGTCTATGGCACTGTAGTCAACCTGCCTGAATATGTCTGCAAGAGGAAAATTAATGACAAATTGAAGATACTGATAAAATGAATGGCAACAAAGAGTCTACATCAACTTCCAAAGAGATTAGAGGTGAACACCAAGGTCAAATCGCACCATCCACAGCTGTCTTGGCAAAAGTCTACTTCATAGAAGACTAAGAGGAAAACACTGTTGAAAGCAAAATATAAAAAAAGAGAGACTTGAATTTGCCAAAATGCATATTGACAAGCTACAAAGCTTCTGTCCTTTGGACAGATGAGACAAAACTTTAACTTTTTGGCAAGTCACATAAGCTCTTTATTCACAGACGCAAAAATAAAGCATAGAAAATATAGAACATTCTACTTACTGTGACACATGGAGGAGGCTTGGTTGTGTTTCGGGGCAGCTTTGTTGCTTCTGGCACAAGGTGTCTTGAATCTGTGCGCAGGGTACAATGAAATCTCAAGACTATCAAAGAATTTTGGAGAGAAATGTGCTGCCCAGTGTCAGAGCATGTAGCCTGAGTCGCAGGTCATGACTCCTCCAACAGGATCATGACCCAAAACACAAAGTTAACAAAATTCAACAATAGCTAAGAGTTCTTCTGAAGGATCTTCAAAAAGCCCTGATCTAAATCCTACTGAACATCTGCTGAAGGAGCTGAAACCTTCATTGTAGAGAAAGTGCCTTCACACCTAACAGATAAAAGTATCAACAATTTTTTGGTGGCCCTGATTACAATTTACCAGTTCTTGGACAACAAGCTAAGTGGACAAGTGGGGGCCCAAAAAGTCAGAGAGAAAGATATTTAACATCTACGCATCTCCCCCCAAATATGTTTTTTCATGTTTCTGTTTTCTCAACTCTAGCCCTAGCTGGAAAAGGACAGGTTGGACATCACTGATCTGAAGGAATCATACCAAGAGAATTTCAAGATCTCCAGTCATATTTTCGAGCTTGGATATTACAACACATAATTTAATTTTCCTTTCTCGTCAAAAGGGACTTCTTAGAACTGCTTTGTATCTAGACACAGAGTACATTACTTTGAAAAGATTGCTCAAATGATATTGAGAGGTTATAGAAAAGGTCAATGGGAGGAGAAGTGTCCCCACTTGAAAAGAACACACAGAGCTTTCACTGATAAACTGGTCTCGTCTGTACTGTACAAATCCTCAGATGGCATGTCGCAATGAAAAAAAAATATGCAGTCATCAATAAAAAAAGAACCTAAGACAAAATACAATAAAATACCCAAGAGAGACCTTAAATGATACTAGTCATTTTACAAATACACATACATGTACGTAAAATAAGTATTGAACACGTCACCAGTTTTCTTAGTAAAAATATTTCTGAAGCTAATGACATTAATTTCTCACCAAATGTGAGAAATAATAACCGAATAACCTTCCCAATCCACACAGTCCAAAAAATTAAACCATAGATATCCATAAATTTAGTGATGTGTAATTATGAGAAATGCCACAGGGAAAAAGTATTGAACACATAAAGAAACAGAAGTGTAAAAAGCCATGGAACGTCTCGGGACACCAGCTAAAATCTATCAGAAATTAGAAAGCAATCCTGCCACTTAGTGAAAAATAACATTGACTGGTCCAACTGATGACCTATAAAAATGTGTCTCATTACCAAGGTCACAAACAAGAAACATCTAATGGTGGGTAATACCAGGGAGCTGTCTCCAGACCTGCACAACTATATTGCTGTAAAACATAGTGATGGTATTGGGTACAGAAGAACATTTATAGAAATCTGGGAAATACCGGGGTATTATTATTATTATTATTATTATTAATATTTATTTATAGAGCACCATTGATTCCATGGTGCTGTACATGAGAAGGGGGTTACATGCAGAATACATATGCAAGTTACAATAGACAGACTGGTACAGAGGGAAGAGGACGCTCCCAATGCGGGCTTACATTCTAAAGGATTTTGGGGAGGAGACAGTAGGTGGGGTGTAGGTGGGGCGGCAGCTCCGCACGCTGGTGGGGAAGCAGCTCCGCACGGTGGTGGGGTGGCAGCTCCGCACAGTGGAGGGGCGGCAGTCCGGACGGTGGTGGGGCAGTGGGGTCATTGGAGATTATTGGCATTTCTGAACAGATGAGTTTTCAAGTTCCGTTTGAAGTTTGCAAGTGTAGTAGATAGTCTGACGTGTTGAGGCAGCAAGTTCCAGAAGACTGGGGATGCTCGGCAGAAGTCTTGGAGGCGGTTGCATGAGGAGCGAATGAGAGAGGAGGAGAGAAGGAGGTCTTGGGAGGACCGGAGATTACGTTTTGGAGTGTAGCGAGAGATTAGTTCAGAGAAATATGGAGGAGACAGATTATGGATGTCTTTGTAGGTCAGTGTTAGTAGTTTGAATTGGATACGATGGAAGATTGGGAGCCAATGGAGGGATTTGCGGAGAGGAGAAGCGGAGTGGTATTGAGGAGAGAGGTGGATCATTCGGGCAGCAGAATTAAGGATGGACTGGAGAGGGGTGAGCGTGTTAGCAGGGAGACCACAGAGGAGGATGTTGCAGTTATCGAGGCGGGAGATTATGAGAGCATGCACTAGCATTTTTGTAGATTGAGAATTGAGGAAAGGGCGGATTCTGGAAATATTTTTGAGTTGAAGACGGCAGGAGGTGGTGAGGGATTGAATGTGTGGTGTGAAGGACAAGGCAGAGTCAAAGGTCACTCCGAGGCACCAAACTTTGGGTACTGGGGAGAGCGTGATGTTATTTATTGTAATAGGTAGATCAGGTAGAGAGTGTAGGTGAGATGGAGGAAAGATGATCAGTTCAGTTTTGCCCACATTGAGCTTTAGAAAGCGAGAGGAGAAGAGGAACGATATAGCCGATAGGCACTCTGGGATTCTGGACAGCAGAGAAGTGACATCTGGACCAGAGAGGTAGATCTGAGTGTCATCGGCATATAGGTGGTACTGGAAGCCATGGGACTTTATGAGTTGTCCCAGACCAAATGTATAGATGGAAAAGAGTAAGGGTCCCAGGACAGAGCCTTGAGGGACGCCAACAGAGAGATGGCGAGATGAAGAGATTGTGTGGGAGTGAGAGACACTAAAAGTGCGGTTGGAGAGGTATGAAGAGATCCAAGAGAGGGTGAGGTCTCTGACACCAAGGGAAGAGAGGATCTGTAGTAGGAGGGAGTGGTCGACAGTGTCAAAGGCTGAGGACAGGTCTAGAAGTAGGAGTATAGAGAAGTGGTTGTTAGCTTTGGCAGTAAGTATGTCATTTGTGATTTTAGTCAGGGCAGTTTCAGTAGAATGATGTGGACGGAAGCCGGATGGTAGGTTGTCAAAGAGAGAGTTAGAGGAGAGGTGGGAGGAAAGTTCAGCATGGACATGCTGTTCCAGGAATTTTGAGGCAAACGGAAGTAGTGATATGGGGCGATAGCTGGTAGTAGAGGTTGGATCGGGGGAAGGTTTCTTTAGGATGGGTGTGACTGTTGCATGTTTAAAGGCAGAAGGGAAGGTACCAGTTGTTAAAGATAGGGTGAAGAGATGGGTTAAGGCGGAAATAAAGGCTGCTTTACACCAGACGATCTATTGTGCGATAGATCATCGGGGTCACGGTTTTTGTGACGCACATCCGGCATCGCTTACAATTGACAAAGACTTCTGAACAGTTATGCGGGCTTTACACGAGACGAGCTATCGTGCGATGCATCGTCGGGGTCACGGTTTTCGTGACGCACATCCGGCATCGTTCACGACGTCGTCTCCTGTGACACCTCCTAGCGACGCAGTATCGCTCAGAAATCGTGAGTCGTGTACTGGTCGCTAGGTTTCATAATATCGTATATTTTATTTTGTACCGGTTGTTCATCGTTCCCGTGGCAGCACACGTCGCTCCGTGTTACACCCCGGGAATGATGAATATCGCTTACCTGCGACCCACGGTGGTTATGTGGAAGGAAGGAGGTGGGCGGGATGTTTACATCCCGCTCATCTCCGCCCCTCCGCTTCTATTGGCCGGTGGCCGTGTGACGTCGCTGTGACGCCGAACGTCCCTCCCACTCCAGGAAGTGGACGTTCGCCGCCCACAGCAACGTCGCACGGGAGGTAAGTACGTGTGACGGGGGGTTAACGACTTTGTGCGACACGGGCAGCAATTTGCCCGTGACGCAAAAAGGACAGGGGCGGGTACGATCGATTGTGAAATCTCACAATCGGTCGTCCCGTGTAAAGCAGCCTTTAGGATAGTGGTGAGGTTGGGGAGGAGGTGAGATGGGATGGGGTCAAGTGCGCAGGTAGTGAGATGCGCTTTTGAGAGAAGATGTGCAAGCTCTCCTTCGGTGATGGTGGGGAGGAAGTTTATGGGGGAGGGGCAGTGGTCTGTTATATGAAGGGGTTGTGGTAGTTGAGCAGAAAAGACTTGTCTGGTTTGGTTGATCTTTTCTTTGAAATATGTGGCAAATTCTTCTGCAGAGATGAGGGAGGTTGAAGGGGGCAGCGGTGGGCGAAGGAGGGAGGTAAAAGTAATAAATAGCTGTTTGGGGTTGTGTGTTAAAGAGGATATGAGAGCTCTGAAGTAATCCTGTTTAGCAAAGGTAAGGGCCAAATGAAATGTGTGAATTGCATTTTTGAATGTGGTGAAGTCTTCCTACGAGTGCGTTTTCTTCCACCGCCGCTATGCAGCCCTACACACTTGCCGAAGCTTTTTAGTGAGGCTGTTGTGCCAGGGCTGTCTATTGATTTGTCTCACTCTGCCATGCACAAGAGGAACAACTGAATCAATAGCTGATGTGAGAGTGGCATTGTAGAAAATGGTGGCACTGTCTGTGTCGTGGAGTGAGGATATGGAGGACAGTGGTAGGATAGAGTCAGAAAGGGTGTGTATGTTGATGTGTGCAAGGTTTCTGCGAGGGTGTGTTAGTTGCTGGACAAGGGGGGGTAGGTGAGGAGGACAGGGCTGAAAAGGTCAGTAGATGGTGGTCAGACGAGGGGAGAGGGGAGGTTGTGAGGTTAGATAGAGAGCAGAGACGGGTGAAGATAAGGTCTAGTGTGTGTCCATCTTTATGGACGGCAGAGGCGGACCACTGAGTTAGACCAAAAGATGAAGCGAGGGAGAGGAGTTTGGAAGCAGCTGACTGGCGGGTGTCAGTGGGGATGTTGAAGTCACCCATGATGATAGTGGGAATGTCAGCAAAGAGAAAGTGTAGAAGCCAGGCAGAGAACTGGTCGATAAAGGCAGTGGTAGGGCCCGGGAGTCTGTATATGACAGCCACTTGGAGGTTGGAGGGAGAATAGATGCAGACAGAGTGTACTTCAAAAGAAGGGAGGACAAGGGAGGGTAGAGGTGGGATTGGGTTAAAGCTGCAGTTGTTAGAAAGAAGGAGGCCCACTCCTCCACCCTGTCTATTGCCAGGGCGAGGAGTGTGGGTGAAGTGGAGGCCGCCGTAGCACAGCGCAGCATGGGAAGCAGTGTTGGAGGGTGCCAGCCATGTTTCGGTGAGGCCCAAAAAGGATAGATTGCTAGAGGTAAAGAGATCGTGAATGATGTGCAGTTTATTACAGACAGAACGAGCATTCCAGAGCGCTCCAGAGAGAGGGGGCAGCGGAGTAGGTGAGAGGGGAATGGATTTTATATTGGAGAAGTTGCGGTAGTTACTAGTAGGTCGGGAGCGATAAGGGGATGATATAGAGGAGTGTCCCATCTGTGGGGGTCCAGGATTGGGAGATAGGTCACCAGCAGTGAGGAGAAGTAGAGAAAGTTAGAGAAGATGGGAGAAGGAGAATGAACGGCATGGTCTGCGTGTTATTAGGAGAGACCTGAGATTTAGCAGAAGGTCAGCAGATGAGGACAGGTAGGGAGGTAGGAGGGAAGGGGAGATGAATATTTGTTTTGAGAGTGCTGAGTTGTGGGGATACCGAAGGAGAGTAAGAAGGAGAGGAGCAAAGACTGTGAGGGCATAGGTGAACATGGTGAAATAAAGGTTTAACAAATGGGAATAAGAAAAAATAAAGGGAAAAAATGCAAGTAACAGACGCTCACCTTCTGGTCACTTCTGGGACATTTCTGGAATATTTATGGGTATATAGTCTGATCAGATGAGCCCAAAATACACGCCATGTTTGGAGGCCAAAAGGAAAATCACCCCATAAACACCAACAACAGGGAAGTTTGGAGGTGGGAACATCATGGTGTGGGGTTGTTTTTCAGCATACGGCACTGAAAAACCTCATGTAATTGAAGAAAGGACGAATGGACAAATGCACAAAGACATTCTTGATAAACATTTGCTGCCATCTACCAGGACGATGAAGATGAAATGAGGGTGGACATTTCAGCAAGAAAATAATCTCAAACACAGCCAAGAAAACTCTCAATTGGTTTCAGAAAAATGAAATAAATCTTCTAGAATTGCTGAGATCATCACCAGAGCTGAATCCAATAGAAAATTTATGGAAGGAACTAAAGTTCAGATTTCATTGTAGGAGCCCATGAGGCCTTCAGGATTTGAAGAGTGTTTGTATGGAGGAATGGGCCAAAATCATACCTGAGCAATGCATGCAATTAGTTTCTCCATACAGGAGGCTTTTATACGGTGTATTAATTAAATTTCAGTAAGCGTGTTCAATATTTTTTCCCTGTGTCATTTCTCATTATTACACCTCACTACATTTAAGGACATCTATGTTTTGATTTCTTTACTTGTGTGGATTGGATGGGTTGTTACCGACATCTGCTGAGAAATTCAGACCAAAAGTACCTTTAGAAATATATTTACTTAGAAAATTAGTGACTTATTCAATAGTTATTTCACCTACTGTATACCTGAAAGCAAACAATAAGATAACTATTGTATGCCTTCCAGTGTATTTCCCATCTATCTCAGTTATACTAACACACTGTGAAATTGTACATAAATCTGTTATCTGCACATTGACTCCATGACCTGGGACAATATAGGCGGCATTCTCAGCAATGGTTTCCTTCAAAGAATCTCATTTATAATGTTTATTCTAGACATTCTCCACCTAAATCTATATATAGCAAAATCTGATTAATAACACAAACTGAGATGAGAATGTGGCTGATGCAGAGCGGATTTTCTTTTCTTCTACCTTCTTTGTTGTTTAAGCTGAAAGCTGTGTTTTTAGGTATAGAGGCATAGCTAGGAGTTCAGCTCGGGGGCGAAAACTGGTAATCCTGATTACAACTATGATGGTACACCTTAGCTATATGTCTCGTCTGAGGATTGCATCGCAATGCTCAAACTGTCCAGTGGCTCTCCTGACCCAAATGTGTCAGTGTGTATTTCTATGCAACTGTCATGCTCATGCAGGGGGTGGGCAGACCCCCTACAAAGGGAGCATAGTTAACCCAGAAATGTTATTAATAAAAATGTTTTATTTGTATGTGTGTTGTGTTAGGGTGACCCTAGTGGCCGGATGGGACGGCTGTCACCACAGTGGGGAGGAGGAGCCGGCAGAAGCAAGGGGAGGAGAGAGCAAGGGTGGTGAAGAAAAGAAAAAGATCAGGAGGGCAGTTGTCTCGGGGACGGGAGCGGAGCAGGAGAGCCGGGGCAGAGTGTGGGAGCTGCATAACAGGGAAGCCGGAGAGAACAGGAGCGGGCGGAACCTCATAGGGTGAAGCAGTCCGGTGTGGGTCCGGGCTGTGGGTAGCCAGAAGTGGGAGCCGGGCGAAGAAGAGTAGTCAGGCAAATCCCCACTGGACGGGAAGCAAGGACAGGCTTTCCCCCAGCTAAAGAAAGCGTACCATCACCTCTACTGTCTCGTGTGGAGCTTTGTGAAGAATAAAGGATGTTTGTTATTTGCATTGAACCATGCCTGAAGAGTGTTTGTGCGTCGGACAACACCTGCACCACCACCACACTCTGCCCCACCCTGACATCTCCTGTCCCCAAAGTGACGGTGGAACCAGGGGTAAGCCTGACAGCAAGGGCCACGACTACAAGGCCGGAGGCACCCCTGGCACCCCGTTACATGTGGCGTAGTTGGCAGGATGCGAATTACATGCCGGGGACCCAAGACGCCGGAGATCAAGTGGTGCCTAGGGCACAGGATCCGGACCATTGGAGAAGATTCCCGATCCCATGGTGGGAAGAAGAAGCAGTGCCTGCAGCGTTGGACCGGGCACAAGATGGCGGCAAGATGGCCGTCGTCTGTGAAGATGCAGAAAGCGAGCGAAAAATTGGCGCCAAAAGAAGAGCCTGGGGCTGGCCGGTGCCGAAAAAGAAGTTCGGAGTACTCCGCCCAAAGAGGGGAGGTGCCAGTCCCAGGGCACGTACGAAGAGATGTGAAGTGGGCGGTGTTGTAAGAAGAAAGAAGTACCGCCGCGGAGGGGTCGACCTGAGGTGTGAGACTGGGGGTGGAGTATGCTCAAGAGCGGGAAAAGTCAGCCCGCCTCCATTTCCTCCAGCTTCTCCACTGACCCTGACGCCTTTACCTGAGACTCATTCCCCAAGCAAGATGGAAAATGCCGAGGGACTACACCCTGCGCCTGGCTTGGAGAAGAGCTACCCGCAGTAGATTGCGGCTGCATCTGCGGAGGGATTCCCCGCTCATCTGCCGGCTGTACCCGGAGGACCGGGAAAAGCCACAAAGGTGACTTGGGTGACCACTTGGGACGCCCTGACCGGAGCGACTACCACAGAAGTCCGGGCGACCTACACCGCCCAACTACCGTCGGGGAGCCGGATGCTGGGAGCCCCATACCCCTGCCCGGAGATACCCTCGCCAGCCGCGGTAGGATCTGCGACACTTGGTCAAGCTCTGACTCCGGAGGAAATACACGCCCGGAAACTGGAGAGAGACGAGTGGGGCTTTTACTGGGACCCAGTTCAGCCGGCACCACTACCGACACGGAGGTCCCCGTCACCTGAGCCGGACCCAGTACAGGAGCGGCTGCTCGCTGAAACCATCGCCCGGGAGATGATGGCGGGTCCCCGGGGCGAGGAGTTTGAGCAACAGTACACCACCGGAGTGGTGGTGAAATTCAACCAGAAGGAGGGGTACGGCTTCATCCGGGACGGAGAGACCGGTGACGATTATTTCTACAACAGAGTCAACCTAGACACGGAAGGCCTCCCACAGCGATTACATACTTTGTACCAAGGAGAGAAGGTACGGTTCCTGAGGGAAGTGGGCTGCAGGGGTCTTTTTGCGGTTGGGGTGACCCGAATGCCCACCGCACAGGAGGCTGCTCGATGGCAACAAGAAGTGGAATGGGAGGAATGTCAGAACCGGCGACGAGCACAACGAAGACCGGTATTGGCCGAAACCTCCCACCCGCAACGTACCTTGGCCGTGGCTCCGGCAGTCATGCCCGGGCAGAGTACGGACCCGGAGAAGGGAACCCCGCCGGTGCTGGCGATCAACCAAAACGTCACCACCCATCCGGTCATTGTTATGGGCAACCCGCCGTCGTCCCGCACAGTGACCCCATCACCCCCGTCGGGGACTGAGGAGCCAAAGCCGGAGGCTGAAACAGCAGAGCAACCCATCAACTACGAGCCTTTCCGGAGGCTGCGCCGGTTGCCCGGGCAGTCTTTGTCCGAGTATGTACAAGCCCAGAGAGCTGAATGGCAACGGGCCTACCATCCGGAATAATCATCAAGGCCGGAAGATTGTGGGCCTGTTTTTGTTTGAAGACCGGTATTGTTTTAGACCGGCAGAAGTTTCACTGTTAATCATCATTCCAGTTGTCCAGCCCGGAGAGAGAGCCTGCTGCTGGACTGAGCCAGGGGCTCCTCCGCGTCGCTGAGAAGAAGAAATTTTTATTTGCGTTCCTGCCGTTTAACAACTAAGACCGGGAGTGCTGCCAAGCCTCCGGGCACAACCAAGACCAGGAGCTTCCAGGAGGAACTCCGGGCGCTGGACTGGTGCACCCTCTTCCGGGTACCCCTGTGGACAGGTTCGCAGTTTCATTGAACATGTTTTTGCCTAGTTTTAAAAATGTGATTTTTAGATGGGAGCCTTGCCGGGAGGCTCGGGCTTTAAGAGGGGAGGTATGCAGGGGGTGGGCAGACCCCCTACAAAGGGAGCATAGTTAACCCGGAAATGTTATTAATAAAAATGTTTTATTTGTATGTGTGTTGTGTTAGGGTGCCCCTAGTGGCCGGGTGGGACGGCTGTCACCACAGTGGGGAGGAGGAGCCGGCAGAAGCAAGGGGAGGAGAGAGCAAGGGTGGTGAAGAAAAGAAAAAGATCAGGAGGGCAGTTGTCTCGGGGACGGGAGCGGAGCAGGAGAGCCGGGGCAGAGTGTGGGAGCTGCATAACAGGGAAGCCGGAGAGAACAGGAGCGGGCGGAACCTCATAGGGTGAAGCAGTCCGGTGTGGGTCCGGGCTGTGGGTAGCCAGAAGTGGGGGCCGGGCGAAGAGGAGTAGTCAGGCACATCCCCACTGGAGGGGACGCAAGGACAGGCTTTCCCCCAGCTAAAGAAAGCGTACCATCACCTCTACTGTCTCGTGTGGAGCTTTGTGAAGAATAAAGGATGGTTGTTATTTGCATTGAACTATGCCTGAAGAGTGTTTGTGCGTCGGACAACACCTGCACCACCACCACACTCTGCCCCACCATGACATCTCCTGTCCCCAAAGTGACGGTGGAACCAGGGGTAAGCCTAACAGCAAGGGCCACGACTACAAGGCCGGAGGAACCCCTGGCACCCCGTTACACTCAGGTCAGGAGAGCCGACAGCCGGAACGAGCATTGCGATGCGATCCTCGAGTAAATCTGACCTAGATCCTAAAGGGCGGTGCAGACTGATCGGATGGGTGTCTCCGTTCTCCGGTACCGGTGCCTCCTCTTTTGGTCATCTTTGTCCTCCTTCTTCTGAATCCTGGGAGCATGACGCCTCCTACGTCATCCACACTAGTTGGCATTGAGGTCCTGAGCAGGCGCACTACAATACTTTGATCTGCCTTGCTCAGGGCAGATCAAAGTGCACCTGCGCAAGACCACAATGCTGGCTAATGTGGATGATTTAGGATGCGTCATGCACCCTGGCTTCAGAAAAAGGAGGACAAAGATGGCCCATCCTGGTATATATGTCTCTATCCTGGGCCCATTCCGTTATATATGTTCCCCATCCTGGTATATATGTCCCTATCCTGGGCTTATCCTTTTCCTAGTATATATGTCCCCCATAATGGTATATATGTCCCTATCCTGGGCCTTTTCCTGGTATGTATGTCCCCCATCCTGGTATATATGAACCTATCCTGGGTCCATCCTGGTAAATATGTTCTTATCCTGGGCCCATGCTTGTATATATGTCCCTATCCTGGGCCTATTCCTAGTATATGTGTTCTTTCACTAACGCATCAAAAAAACATTCTAGTCACCTCCACTCTAAACCACGCTCTATGGCATCATCCTCTGTAGCACAGTGGCCAGCTGTTGACATTAGTGTGTCTGCTATGTTGACACATGATGTCACTGCCATGCGATGCCATTGCCTGAGGTGCCAACATCAGTTGCCAGCCTTTGAATGGCTGGTGGCTTGTATTGCAGTGCAGACACCCTATGGCTCTCTGCACCACAATGCATTTCAGCTGAATGTGTGCCCTCAGACGCATATCCAGCTGAAGTAAGCGCTGAGGTCGGTGGGCCCCTCCACCCTTGGGCCCGGTCGGACATCAATGTGTGAATGTAGCCTTGTGCACAGGAAAACCAGGACAGAGAAGCACGGACAGCATATGTTTTCATATTATGGGTTTGTGCGGTGCTGACATGTATTCTTCCCTCCATAACATGTAATTGATAGGAGAATGTCTCCATAATGTCATTATGCATATGTGAATGAAAGTATAGTTCACTGCAGTCTATGGGACCTGTACAGCTTTATGAATGGAGCCTGAGGTTGTTCCAGTTGGAAATAATACAAGATGTACAGGTACAACAGATTGAGGCAAAACTTGAGGCAGAATTTGATAACCATCAACTTTACCATTTAGCAAATTTTATGATGGAGACAAAAGATATTGAAGCTAAAAATGCTGTACATTTCTGATAAGAAGTCGTTTTGCTGGATTTTTTTAATACAGAAATATTTTTGGTCTGCTGTGTGGGATAACAAAATGCCAAATTGCAATTCTTAAGATTAATAGTCACAAGAGGTTCCGTGACCATATAAAATATGATGCTGAATGTAGATAAAAAGATATACAAAAAATGTACAATACTCTTTAATTTATTATACCTCTGCCACTAAGAAGGTAAAAACTTTAAATATCACCACTAGATATAAGGTTGATGGAGAATTAGTGTACTTTGTGCAAAATTCATCTACCTGGCTAAGTGCCATACTTGTGCACACTAGCGGTGCCAAATGGATCAGCAATGGAGGCTCAAACAAAGATGTGAATAGAGCCTTAATACTGTAATATCACAACTGATGCCACAGGATATGAAACTGATCCAATAAGAAACAATGGGATCGGTTTGTCATTAGTATTCTTCCAGCATTTGCCTTAACGAACTTTCTACGGTAATTCAGTTTCTATAATCCCTTAATATTTATTCATGACGGTTTTTTCCTTAACGAACTTGACATATTTGAATTGACCCTAAGGTCTCAGTTCTCTGAGAACTGCCTCCTATCTAATGGAAACTGCGGCTCCTCCAGGAACTCTGAGAACCACCTCATAGCTAATGGCAACTATGGCTCCTCCCGGAGCTCTGAGAACTGCCTCCTATCTAATGGCAAACGCAGCTCCTCCGGGAGCTCTGAGAACCACCTCCAATCTAAAGGCAACTGCGGCTCCTCCAGGAGCTCTGAGAACAGCCTCCAATCTAAAGGCAACTGCGGCTCCTTTGGGAGCTCTGAGAACCACCTCCTATCTATTGGCACCAGCGGCTCCTGCGGGAGCTCTGAGAACCACCTCCTATCTATTGGCACCAGCGGCTCCTCCGGGAGCTCTGAGAACCACCTCCTATCTATTGGCACCAGCGGCTCCTCCGGGAGCTCTGAGAACCACCTCCTATCTAATGGCAAGCTCTGCTCTTCTATGTCTAACACCAGCAATAGCCAGAGTTGAGCTTTGATTGCTTCTGTTAAGGCTGCTTTACACCTAACAATTTCTCGTGTGATCATATTTGCGATCGCACCCGCCCCCATCATTTGTGTGGCACGGGCAATTTGTTGCCCGTGTCGCACAATGCCGTAACCCCCGTCACACGTACTCACGTTCCAAATGACCTCGCTGTGGGCGGCGAACATCCACTTCCTGAAGGGGGAGGGACGTTCGGCGTCACAGCGACGTCACAAAGTGACCGGCCAATAGAAGCGGAGGGGTGGAGATGAGCGGGACGTAAACATCCCGCCCACCTCCTTCCTTCAGCATTGCCGGCGGCCGCAGGTAAGCTATGTTCATCGTTCCCGGGGTGTCACACGGAGCGATGTGTGCTGCCCCGGGTACGATGAACAACAGGACGTGCGATTTTTAGAAAATGAACGACGTGTCAACAATGAACGAGAAGGTGAGTATTTCTGCTTGTTCATAGCTGTCACACGCTACGATATCACTAACGATGCCGGATGTGCGTCACTTACGACGTGATCCCGTCGACATCTCATTAGATATATCGTAGCGTGTAAAGCCCGCTAAACCCACTCAGATGCTGCAATCAATCTCTGACAGGGGTGTTTAAATGGTGCGTTTGACGTGCCAGCTCCCATCAGCTCCCTCACTCCCTAATAGTTTTCTAGGGCTTTGCTGAAGGCCCACCACAAGCTGAGCTTCATAGACCTTCCTTTTACATCAGACATTGCAATACTGTGGAATCGCAGCAATTCAATGATTGCAGTTTCAAGTACCCTAAGGAACAAATAAAGTAAAAAAAAAATGTATAAACAAAGAAAATAAAAACATTTGAATCACCCTTTTTTCCCACCATTAAAAATAAAGACAATAAAAATATAAACATATTTCATATCACCACATCCATAAATGTCTCATCTATCAACATACGAAGTTAGTTACCCTGTATAGTGAAAGCTGAAAGGACTGATAGGAAAAAAAGAAATTGGTTTTGGAGGAAGGGTAAACACTAGTGATGAGCGAGTACACTTGTCACTACTCGGTACTCGCACGAGTATCACTGTACTCGGGCTACTCGGCGGGTACCGAGTAATCTCGTGATACTCGTGCTATACTCGTGGTCTTCATCCCTGCATGTTGGCGCTCTTTTGAGAGCCAGCCCTCATGCAGGGATTGGCTGGCAGACCACTGCAATGCCACAGCCCTGTTAGTTGTGGAATTGCAGTGATTGGCCGGCCCGCACCGCGTGACCGAGCCTTTATACCGGCGGGCGCGCTGTGCTCTGCACACAGCCATCCAGACAGTCAGTGCAGGGAGAGTGTTGCTGCTTCAGGGAAAGGTTTGCGGCCCTTTATTGTTATTTCCGTAGCAGGGCTGCAAACAGTGTGACCAGAAGTCCTTCTCAGGACTATTGTAGTTGTATACAGGCAGGCAGGGTATAGCCAGGTCGGAGTACAGGAGAAGAGTCCTTCTCAGGACTATTGTTGCTGTATACAGGCAGGGCAGGCAGGGTATTGCCAGGTCGGAATACAGGCTAGTGACCAGAAGAGTCCTTCTCAGGACTATTGTAGCTGTATACAGGCAGGCAGGGTATATAGCCATTCCTAGTGGTGACCGTATACCAGCCTTCATCATATCTGGGGCTGGTGTACACTGTTTAAAACAGTCCTGATAGTGTCAGACTTCTCAGTAATTGTCACTCCTAAAAAGCTGTTAGGTTCTTAGTGCGTCCGTGCTTGCATTTAAAAAACGCACGTGTGTGCCTGTCGGTGGCAGCGTACAGGTGCACTTGTGTGCGTTTTGCACAAACTTGGATATAACGCACAAGTCAAGTGAATACACGTCAGCACAGCATTGCAAAATGCGCAAGGGCGTTGGCAATGAACAAGGAAGTGGACGTGATGGTGGTGCAGGCAGAGGCCGAGGTCGTGTGCAAGCTCTAATTTCGCCACAACAAAGGGCCACATCTACTCGCTCGCACGTCCTGTCCCAAATTCTTGGGGACCGCAGCAGTACACCGCTCTTGAACCAAGACCAGTGTCAACAGGTTGTTAGTTGGATAGCGGATAATGCTTCCAGTCAGATTGGCACCACCACAAACACTCTGTCTTCCACACGGTCAAGTGTCAGTAGCCGTGATACTGCACCGCACATTTCAGAACCTGATCCTCCTTCCTACCACAAGGCTGAGTACACGTCCTCGGACATTACTGATCCCACACTTGGACACTCGGAAGAGCTGTTCGTTCACGTTTCCATTAGCACATTCTGGCCTCTCGCCAGCTCCTGTTGAAGTGGGTCATGACGAGATCGTATGTACAGATGCCCAAATATTTGAGCAACCACGTTCTCACGAAGTTGGCAACATGTCTCAACAAGGGGTGGACGATGATGAGACACAATTGTCAGGAAGTCAGGAGGAGGAGCAGGGTGCGGAAGAGGAAGACGACGTGGTGGATGATCCAGTAACTAACCTAACCTGGCAGGAGGATATGCAGAGCGAGGACAGCAGTGCACAGGGGGAGGGAGGCGTAGCATCCCAACAGGCAGTAAGAAGCAGGGTGGTGGCCCCAGGCAGAAGTCAGGCAACCGTTCCCCGGAACAACAACACGACACAAGGTGCCTGTACAAATGTTAGGTCTTCCCGAGTCTGGCAGTTTTTTAAGTTGGCTCCAGATGATTCTAAAAAGGCCATTTGCAACACCTGCCATGCCAGCATCAGCAGGGGTACCAAAACTAGCAGACTGACCACCACCAGCATGATCAGGCACATGTCAGCCAAGCACCCGACTTTGTGGGAGGTACAACAGAGTCGAGGAGCAGTGCTTGCTGATGTCACTGCTACGTCTTCGCTTGTTGTGCATGCGAGCCAATCCCCTGTCCATGCTGCCCGCGAACAAGCCTCCTTCGGCCCTGCACCTGCAGTTGCCCACGCAGAAATAACACCATCATCAAGCACGTCCTTGTCCCAGCGCAGCGTTCAGCTATCCATTCAGCAAACCTTTGAACGCAGGCGCAAATACACTGCCAACGCCCCACATGCCACAGTTCTAAATGCTAACATTTCGCGACTGCTTGCGCTGGAAATGTTGCCTTTTAGGCTGGTGGAGACAGAAGTGCAGCACCCTGGGATATGCTACCCCAGTGATCTGCAGGATCCTAAGGCTTTCTGGAACACCCTCTGCTGACAACCAACACCTCACACACAGGTAGGGGCACATTCCCTGAGACCTGGGCGCAGCATGTAGATAGTTAACAGTGGCGTCACAAGTGACATAGAAAATAACCCTGTTACCGAGCGCCCCCAGGTAACGGAACTGGGCACGGCCACCTGTGACGGTGATCCCCATTATCCACCACCTGGAACCGAGTATCCCAAGGGCCTGGGGTGTGGCAGCGCTCTACAGAAGCATTCCGCGACCTGATGGCGGCAGCTGTCCCACGTTACCCGGTCCCCAGCCGCCACTATTTTTCCCGGTGTGCCGTCCCCGCATTGCATAACCACGTGTCACAAAACATCGCACGTGCCCTGAACAACGCTGTTTCAGCCAACGTCCACCTAACCACAGACACGTGGACAAGTTCTTGTGGGCAAGGCCGCTACATCCCGTTGACGGCACACTGGGTTAATATTGTGGAAGCTGGGACCCAGTCTGAGCGAGGGACGAAACACGTCCTTCCCACACCAAGGTTTGCAGGCCCTACCTCAGTCAGGGTTTCACCCACACTCTACAGCTCCGGAATGTCATGCTCCTCAGTCTCCTCCTCCTCCTGCGCATCCCCATCCACTTTACCCTCCACACCAGTCCCAAGCTGGAAGCACTGCAGCACTGCCTCGGCGAAGCGGCAACAGGCTGTGCTGAAGCTAATCTGCATAGGTGAAAAACCCCACAATGCAGAGGAGGTGTGGACAGCTCTGAAACAGCAGGCAGATCACTGGCTCACACCTCTGAACCTAAAGCCAGGAAAGGTCGTGTGTGACAATGGCCGGAACCTGGTGGCGGCTTTGAGGCGAGGCCAGCTGACACATGTTCCATGCGTGGCCCATGTGCTTAACCTCGTGGTTCAGTGGTTTCTAAAGTCTTACCCAGAGCTGTCTGCTCTGCTGGTAAAAGTTCGCCGCCTGTCTGTGTCGCGGGCGGTGCCGGCGCTGCTGCTGCTCGGTGGCTCGAGTAGTGGGCCGGATCCGGGGACTCGAGCGGCGCTCCTCGCCCGTGAGTGAAAGGGGTGGTTTGTTGGTGTTTGGAATGTCAGTTTGTGACGCCACCCACGGTGTGTGGTGAGGTTGGGGCACCACCGCTGCTCTGTACGGGGATCCCGGGAGCGATGACAGGGAGCAGCTGGGATGTTTTCCTCCCCTCCGTGGGTAGGGGGATTTTGGTAGTCCCGGGGTCCGGAGTTGTTGTCTGTTTGGTGGATTGCGGGGCTTGGCCAGGTGCAGGGTCACGGGGCAGCGCAGTGCCAGACGGCACAGTGGTACTTACTCAGCCAGTAACGCACACGGTGTCTGTGGTAAAACAAACGACTGGATGGACGAGTCCCACAGATGGCTGCGACGGTCACTCCCGGTAGGTTGGCGGTAACTGTCTCTCCCTGCACCGGTGTTATGTTCTTGGCCCCGATGACTTCCCACCGGTAACCCGCTCCCCAGTGGTATGTTTGCCGGAGGAGCCCCTTTTGCCCGCGGGCGCTGGCCCTGGGAACTCTAGCTGTGGCAGTAGCTGTATTTCCCTTCACGGTTGAGCGGTTGCCTTTAGTCGGGTCTTTACTGCTGGGAAACCCCGGAGGTTCCCGTCGCTGACGGATTTGACCGGTTTAACGGCGACTCCAAGCCTGGTCGGGGTCCGTAGGCCCTGCCGGTTGGTGCTGGCTTCTCTTCGCTCCCCGATCTGATATCGGCGTGCCACCACCCGTCCCCGATCCTTATGGTTGTGCGTCAATCGGCCTCTCCTGCAGACAGTCACCACCGTCTGCCAACCTTGCTCTCCGGTGCCCGGGCCACGTACCCGGACACGGTCAGTCTTCTCCTCTACTACCACTTACTCCTTCCACTTTCCCTCACTCCACTGCACTCTTCAACTAACTCCCTTTTCCCGCCTCCAGGACTGTGAACTCCTCGGTGGGTGGAGTCAACCACCTGGCTCCACCCCACCTGGTGTGGACATCAGCCCCTGGAGGGAGGCAACAAGGATTTGTGTCTGACTTAGATGTTCCTAACCGGGGTGTGGGGTGTGTTATTGCAGTACCTATGACATCCTGGCTTGTCCAGGGCGCCACATTCCCCCTTGGTTAAACGCAGACCGTCCACATGCTGCTCGTCCATCACCGGTTTTATTTTCACAACTGAAAAAGTAGAAAAGTAGAAAACATGTAAAAACACAAGCATTTTATAAACTTCCCTTACGGGAGGCACTTCCTTAAACGTTACTAACATTTTTATTAATGGTACGGCTTCCGCTCTTCCCCCGCCCAAACAACCTGGCCCTGATGCTGCCCCTAAGAAGTGGGCAGAACCCCTTGCCCCAGTCCAGAACCAAATTGCCCGAGCGGGTACGGTCCCTTTCAGGGGACCCGCGTCCATGGAGACCCCTGAACCCCCCGGAGGATTGCCACCGGTTACGGTAGTGGCGGGCCTGGGCCATCCATTTCATCCAGGCCCATCCTCCCAAATCAGCCTCTCCGGAGGCGGTCACGGTAACAAGCCAACATTTTATTTACATGCCACAAGTTTGTGGTTGCCCTGCAAGTCCTCGGGCTTGTCCGTAAGTAGTTCCTTACGCAACGGTTGCAGAAGGTCCCTACGGGGACTAGTTGCCGGCAACGGCCGGTTCAATCACGGTGTAATCAGGTAAACAACGGTTGATTCCTTTTCTTATCATTCAGTTACATTCTGATACATTCAACAACATATAACGGTGCTGGTGGTCCCAACGGGGACAACTTGCAGCGGAGGACCGCTGCCATCACTCCAGATCCACTCCACCTGGTAGGGGAGGGGGCTGGGTTGGTACTTGAGGCTTCTGGCCTCCTCTCAGCCTAGCGTCCAGGGCAAACCAGCCCCTCTCCCCGCAGTGCCGGGTATAGGTGACAAGGTCGCCGGGAAGCAAGTTGCGGCTTGGGTGATCCTCCGGCAGGTGGTCATTTACGTCCCTCCGGGCTATAAAATCTTTGGCCTCCAGGCCCGGTTCAAAAATGAAGCTGTATCCTCTACGGACGTCGAACCTCCTCACTTGCCCCTCGTACCTCGGGCCCCGCACTTGGAAAGTGGCCCTGCGGAGGTTCTCTTTCTCTCTTATCGTGCGGGCTTCCAGCCCCGCCTTCCTCTTCTCCCTCTCCGCGATTTCTTGGCCCAACGGTGTCGGCTCCCTGTCCCAGTAAGAGGCTATTGCGGGTCCCTGCGCACAGGTCGGGCCCCACGAGACCTCCTTTACGCTGCCTATTACGGGCGTTCGGGGTGAGAGCGGTGTCATGGCCTGGGGTGCTGCCTCACAGCAACGACCCGGCGCAGCCTCAGCCGAGGCGTGGGGGATGGGTACAGGGGGCCTCTCCCGCTTGACCTTTGTCTTCTTCTGTACGGGGCAAGCTGCCGGAGTCGGTTCGGGCCAAGGCACGGTCACTGCGGGTGCATCTGGGACATCTCCGCGAACGGGCTCAGCTTTTGGTACCTTCCAGGGGAGCGGTTCCGGATGGTCACGGGCCCCGGCTGCAGGTCGGTCCGCCTGGGCAGATTGGCAGGGTACCGCTACCGGTTGCGGTGGTAGCGGGCCTAGTGGCGGGGCAGCAGCAGCCAACACGGGCAGCGGGGGAGGCAGCAGGGCGAGCGGGCGCAGACCGGGCTCCTCAGCCACGATGGCCGACCCTATAGGGCTACAGGGGCGTGGGTCACTTACCCGCTCTTCCAAAACTTCCTCCACCTCGCGTCTCCGTATGGCCGCCATCACATCCGCCATGTCGGCCTCCCACTCCTCCAAGAGGAGCTGCACTCGGATCTGCAGTCGGCTATGCAGCTGAGCGGTCCGGACCTCCACCCACGCCGCGGTGCCAGGTGCGGGGGCTACGGTGTTGCTTGTTGGACGGTGCATCTCTGCGTCGGCCTCTTCCAGGAGCCAAAAGATGGCCAGAGAGTCCTGGCGTCCCTGCTTTTACAGCCGCGGGCTACATGCGGCCAAACGCCATCCGTGCCCCTTTGGTTTCTTTTCGGCACCTCCTCTTCAGGGGCGGAGCTTCGGCTTTCGCGCCTCCACTGCTCGGGAAGACGCTCGAGCGGGGATTTTTCGCTCCCAAGATGGCGGCTTCCGAAAATTTTCGTCCGGACACCTCCGGCGAGACACAAGGCGCACTTCTACCCGGCGGTAGAACAGTAAGATCCTGTTTGTGACGCCAAGTTGTCGCGGGCGGGGAGGGCGCTGCGCTCACCACGCTCGGGTCCAGCACTGCTGCTGCTGCTGCTCGGTGGCTCGAGCGGTAGGCCGGATCCGGGGACTCGAGCGGCGCTCCTCGCCCGTGAGTGAAAGGGGTGGTTTGTTGGTGTTTGGAATGTCAGTTTGTGACGCCACCCACGGTGTGTGGTGAGGTTGGGGCACCACCGCTGCTCTGTACGGGGATCCCGGGAGCGACGACAGGGAGCAGCTGGGATGTTTTCCTCCCCTCCGTGGGTAGGGGGATATTGGTAGTCCCGGGGCCCGGAGTTGTTGTCTGGAAGGTGGATTGCGGGGCTTGGCCAGGTGCAGGTTCGCGGTGCAGCGCAGTGCCAGACGGCACGGTGGTACTTACTCAGCCAGTAACGCACACGGAGTCTCTGGTAAAACAAACGGCTGGATGGACGAGTCCCACAGATGGCTGTGACGGTCACTCCCGGTAGGTTGGCGGTAACTGTCTCTCCCTGCACCGGTGTTATGTTCTCGGCTCCGATGGCTTCCCACCGGTAACCCGCTCCCCAGCGGTATGTTTGCCGGAGGAGCCCCTTTTGCCCGTGGGCGCTGGCCCTGGGAACTCTAGCTGTGGCGGTAGCTGTATTTCCTTTCACGGTTGAGCGGTTGCCTTTAGTCTGGTCTTTACTGCTGGGAAACCCCGGAGGTTCTAGTTGCTGACGGATTTGACCGGTTTAATGGCGACTCCTAGCCTGGTCGGGGTCCGTAGGCCCTGCCGGATGGTGCTGGCTTCTCTTCGCTCCCCGATCCGGTACCAGCGGGCCATCGCCCGTCCCCGGTCCTTACGGTTGTGCGTCAATCGGCCTCTCCTGCAGACAGTCACCACCGTCTGCCAACCTTGCTCTCCGGTGCCCGGGCCACGTACCCGGACACGGTCAGTCTGCTCCTCTACTACCACTTACTCCTTCCACTTTCCCTCACTCCACTGTACTCTTCAACTAACTACCTTTTACCGCCTCCAGGACTGTGAACTCCTCGGTGGGTGGAGTCAACCGCCTGGTTCCGCCCCACCTGGTGTGGACATCAGCCCCTGGAGGGAGGCAACAAGGATTTGTGTCTGACTTAGATGTTCCTAACCGGGGTGTGTTATTGCAGTACCTGTGACGTCCTGGCTTGTCCAGGGCGCCACATTTGCACATTTTCGAAAGTCACCTACTGCTTCAGCCGGCCTTGCCGGCTTTCAGCGCCGTTTGCATCTTCCGGCTCACAGACTGGTGTGTGATGCCCCCACGCGTTGGAATTCAACTCTGCACATGTTGGTCAGGATATGTGAGCAGAAGAGGGTAGTTGTTGAGTACCTGCATCACCTAAGCCGTCGGGAAATGGGTCAAACTCCACACATAACACCTGAGGAGTGGAGATGGATGTCCGACCTATGTACCATCCTCCAAAACTTTGAGGACTCCACCAAGATGGTGAGTGGCGATGACGCCATTATTAGAGTCACCATACCGCTTCTCTGCCTTCTAAAACGGTCTCTGCTCAAAAACAAATATGATGCATTGCAGACGGAGCGCGATGAGTTGGAGCAAGAAACAGTAGTGGGTGTGGGTGATAACACACAGCCCAGCCTCGTCTCATCACAACGTGCAGTGGAGGACTATGACGAGGAGGAGGATGAAGACATGAAGCAACTCTCCGGCCAAATTGAGGATATGACATGCACACCAGTCATATCCTCAGTTCAGCGTGGCTGGCCAGAGGACAGGGTAGATGAGGAGGAGGACAGCATGTTCAGTCATCGTGTTGGTCAGGATACTGAAGTGATGGCTGTTAAGAGTCTGGCGCACATGGCTGACTTTATGGTAAGCTGCCTGTCTCGTGACCCTCGCGTTAAGAACATCTTGGCCGACAATCATTACTGGTTGGTAACACTGTTAGGCCCACGCTACAAGGAAAACTTCATGTCTCTTATTCCCGAGGCGGAGAGGTCAGCCAAAATGCAGCAGTTCCAGAAGGCCATAGTCACGGAAGTAGGCAAAGCATTCCCCTCACAAAACGCTAGCGGCATAGGTCAGGAATCAGTGGACAACCAAGGCGTACAGCCCAGAGGGGCACAAGTCCAATCCGCCAGAGGTAGGGGAACAGTCTTTAAGATGTGGGACAGTTTTCTCAGCCACTCACGTACCACAGCCCCTGAGGTGCGGGGTAGTGCCACAAGAAATCCTAAGTTTGCCCAGATGCTCAAGGAGTACCTTGCAGATCGAACAACTGTACTCAGACATTCCTCTGTGCCTTACAATTATTGGGTATCCAAGCTGGACTCGTGGCATGAATTGGCTCTCTACGCCTTGGAAGTCTTGGCCTACCCTGCCGCAAGCGTTTTGTCAGAGCGTGTTTTTAGTGCCGCAGGTGGAATCATTACAGATAAAGGCACCCGCCTGTCAACTGAAAATGCTGACAGGCTGACTCTGATAAAGATGAACAAGGGTTGGATTGGGCCAGACTTCACCATACCACCAGCAAATGAGAGCGGAATTTAAATTTTGTAACGGGAATTTGCCATGTACCTCCACTCACCCATGGGTACACACTTCTGGACTTTGGCTAATCGCTGGACTACTCCTCCTTCTCCTCATGCGCCACCATGATGACCGTTACAATAGTTAGGCCGTTGTTTCAGGTATACTCCCAGTGTTAAATTTTTTCGCCCATTCTTTCAGAATGGGCATTACAACGACAGGAGACCCGCTCCTTTGCAATGGGAACAATGTTTTGAGGCCCTCATGCACGTCTATATCCAGGGACAATGTGGAGCCTCCCAATTTTTGGCTGCCCTGCCAAAGGGCTATACTACAATAGACCCACTTCCTTACAAAGGGCACTTCAGGTTTTCAGGCCATCATGCACGTCTCTATCCAGGGACAATGTGGAGCTTCCCAATTTTTTGCTGCCCTGCCAAAGGGCTATACTACAATAGACCCACTTCCTTACAATGGGCACTTCAGGTTTACAGGCCCTCATGCACGTCTCTATCCAGGGACAATGTGGAGCTTCCCAATTTTTGGCTGCCCTGCCAAAGGGCTATACTACAATAGACCCACTTCCTTACAATGGGCACTTCAGGTTTACAGGCCATCATGCACGTCTGTATGTAGGGGCATTGGTGAACCTCACAATTTTGGACTGCCCTGGCAAAGGAAAATACTACAAAGACTCACTTGAACTTCCTCAAAATGGGCACATTAGACTCAAGAGGCCTTCATGTACGTCTCTTCTCAGGGACATAGGAGTGCCACACAATGTTTTCACGTAAAATCTTTCATGTAATCTCAAAAAGTAACTTACACCAGCTCTAGCTCACTATTTGGTATGTGCCCTTAACATTTCCGCCATGAAAATTCATTTTGGTAACATTTTGGAAGGTTTTCTGGTGAGTCCGTAAAAATGGCGTAAAACTCGGACAAAATTGTTCATAGCTGTGACTTTTGAGTGATAAATGCTTCAAGGGGTCTTCCCCATGCTGTTGCATGTCATTTGAGCACTCTTCTGAGACTTTTGTGACATTTTTAGGGTTTCTACATGCTGCCGGGGGTCATTTCATAAAAATACTCGGGTCTGCCATAGGATAACATTGGGCTCGGTGCTCGGGCCGAGTACACGAGTATCTTGGGATGCTCGGCCTGAGCCTCGAGCACCCGAGCTTTTTGGTACTTGCTCATCACTAGTGAACACATATAAAAAAAAGCTATAAATAGTAATCAAAACTTTGTATGTACCACAATTTGGTATCAATAAAACCAACAGAGACCGCCAAGCAAAAAGCAAATGCTCATGTGATGCCCTGACAAAATCAGGGTGTCACAGATGACTGCACCGCACTTCCAGGTGCAGGATTCCCTCCTCCTTGACCCTCCATCACAGCCACACATCATGGTACACAACACCAGCCAGCAAAGCCTAGTCAACCCCCCATGACAATAGGAACAAACCAGTGGGCGGGGCCATGCGGATGGTGACACCCATCTAGGGGTTATGAGGTGTCCTGGGAGGGAACAAGTAAGTTCAGTGCTGACAGTGGAGTAGAGAGGAGTTTGAAGTGACAGGGTAGTCAGGGGTTGGAGCTCCTGGACTACCGGACTACTGACTAGGTGGCAGTTGGCAGACAGGGCCACAGGCAACGGCGATCTGGTCGCAGGAGACCTTAAGTGGACGGGGCAGGGTTGTAGCCTGCCGGTACCGACAGCGGGAATCCGGTCTGGAAGCCATGCACGACAGGGTACCTAGACCCTTGAGCAAGGATAGCTTCAACCACCTTTCTAATTGACCAGCCGGGGACAAGATTTCAGGTCTTGTCTCACAGGAGGCCCAGATAGAGCGAGATGGAAGCCCAATGAGGGGGATAGGGCTCCGCAATTGCCTGCTAATATCCCATGGCTCAGTTCTCACGGGCCACAGCTCCCAACACATAGAATCACCGGGAGTGGACTTCCCCGTTTCATGCGGAGTAGTCACCAACAAGTACATAACCCCTGTTTGCTGTACCAGGGTGTGGGATCCGAACACACCCGCCGGAGGTCACCAGTCACTGGCAATTTGGTTTACCATCTGGACTCTGTGTGAATTTAATCAAGAACTGTGAGTATACCAATACTACCCAGTCCAACCTGCAGATTGCGCTCCGCAGCGCCATCCCACCTACATTTTGGGCCCGAGACAACACCTCCACTACCCGTGGAGGGTATAACATCCAGCTGCCCCACTCCATCGGTCCCCGGCCTCATCCCCAGCGGCAGCGGCGGTGTCACCAACCATCACCGCACACCACGGGTGGCGTCACTGACAAAACCTCCCCTATATACAAATCCCCCTTTTCACTTTGCGGGCGACTGACGGGTGCTCAGGCCCGGGTCCAGCTTCCCCTCGAGCCACCGCCACGACCCCGCCACGACCCCGTATCCGAGCGTCTCGAGCAGCCCCCCTGCCGTGGTCTGTCCCCTGCCCGTAAACCTCACACAGCTCCATTGCCGGAAAAATAACAACATTATGGGTCTTGGGCAAAGGGAACATAAAGCTGACCCTTCTGTGTTAACCTTTGCAGCTTGTTGGCCTCTACTTACATAGCAAAAACCTGCTGACAGATGCCCTTTAACTTCCTTGTTTTTTTTATACAGTATATTTAGGAATATCGTAGAAACAATTCATCTGCACTATGACTAAACCCTGCAGACAAAAGCATAGAGAGTATACAGTCTAGAAGAAAATACATCACTCTGGAATCTTGCAACTCCATGAAAACTTTGCCCGACATGCAGTAGAATGTCCTTTAAGTGTAACTGTTCAGAAGTCTTTGTCAATTGTATGTGCATGAGGAGAAAAACTATTTCTAGTCCCTGCATGTCTTGTTTCATGTCACGTCCAGGTACTGGTCAGGGAAGAAGTCCAAGGTCCTGTTCACTGACCCGGAGGAGAGGATCTGGGTGGCCACCGAGTCTTCACTACTACAATCAGAGTTGGAGATAAGCACACAAGTTGGTAAGTGTCCGCCAGGTAGTAGCCTTGTGGGATCCCGATACCTCGGCAGATGGTGCCATAGGATGGAGACCAAGAGCCGGAATGGAGTAGACTGAATCTGGTGCAGTCCGGAGCAACCTGGAGATCTCGGGACCTTGCAGGGTCAGGAGAACACAGGATGGTCACAGGTGGGTACACGTGCGGAGGAGACCCACAGGCCACAAGGCAGGACAGGAGGGACAGGGGCCAGACAAGTGAGCAGGGATGGCGTCTGATATTTCCTTCCCTTTGTGGGCTCTTTTTCTTGTAGGCTAGTGGGTTCAGACTAGCTACTATCTCCCATACAATATTCACAGGAATATCTAAGCTGTCTCTTTGTAGCACAAGTTCAGAGGCAGCAGCACATTATACAGCTGTACTGAGCAATGTAGCTGTGAATCCATCTCCAAATTGATGTAAACACTTATTATAAAGCAGCAACACTTATTGGCAGCACTTGTCCTGCTTATATAGAGCTACTAGCTGTACTACCCGGCTTCGCCCGAGTTAATAACTGTTGTTAACAACATAGAATGTATTAACATTCCCGGGATAGAATGTATAAGTAGAATGCATTAACGCCCGTGATAGTATCTGTCTCTCTGTTCTCTCCCATTCTCTGTCTGTCTCCCCTTCTGTATATATCTCTCTGTCTCTGTCTTTATCTCTTTTCTGTCTGTCTCTTTCCCTGTCTGTCTCTGACTGTCTCTGTCTTTTTCTCCGTCTGTCTCAATCTCTTTCCCTGTCTGTCTATCTCTTTCCCTGTCTGTATCTATCTCTGTCACTTTCCCTGTCTGTCTCTTTCCCTGTCTGTCTCTTTCCCTCTCTTTCCCTGTCTGTCTCTTTCCCTCTGTCTCTTTCCCTGAGTCTGTCTCTTTACCTGTCTTTGTCTGTCTCTTACCCTGTCTGTCTCTTTCCCTTTCTTTTCCTGTCTGTCTGTTTCCCTGTGTCTGTCTCTTTGTCTGTGTCTGTCTCTTTCCCTGTCAGTCTGTCTCTTGGTCTGTGTCTGTCTCTTTGTGTCTGTCTCTTACCTTGTCTATGTCTGTGTCCTACCCTGTCTGTGTCTGCCTCTTTCCCTGTCTGTGTCTGTCTCTTTCCCTGGCTGCATTGTGACATGCCAACATTCCATATAAGGGCGTGGCTGCGTATTCTTCTGAAGTTCTGGCTGCACTGTGGCTCCCAGCTCCATTCGCTTTAATGGAGGCAGGTTTTTTGGCGAATAACTGTAAAGCGCGGGGTTAAAATTTCCCCTCAAAACATAGCCTATGACGCTCTCGGGGTCCAGACGTGTGAGTGTGCAAAATTTTGTGGCTGTAGCTACAACGGTGCAGATGCCAATCCCGGACATACATACACACACACACACACACACACATTCAGCTTTATATATTAGATGTGCTGCCAAGAATAATAGTTTTAAGCTTGCGTAAAAAAAAATAAATCACCCACTTAAAGAGACTTTTGCTCGTTCTTGGAGTGATTACTGGCCTGTTAAGTCTTTATTCCTAATATTATTCTTGTCTTTCAGCAAGTCTAAATGGGCCCTTATTCTGACGACCCAAATACCATTAATCCCTATGAGATTGATGAGCTCTCAACAGAAATTTCTAGTAAAAGATAAAACTGACTCATGTTCTAAATATAATTTAATCTTGCCAAGATGATCTGATTCGTAGAAACAGCTTATAACCAAAAGGATGTAAAACATGCAGCATAAAGCATTGCTGACATAGTATATCCGGGATGGTATTGTTGCTGGAGCAGATTGTGTATTTTTTCAGTCTCTCAGCTTTAATTTGAGGTATTTACATCCTAATTGGAGGAAGGGTTTAGGAATTACAGCTCCTTATGTAGCTACCTCTTTTTCAAGGAACTAAAAGTAATTAGAAAAAAACCCTTTAAAGTGTCGCATGGGTTATTCCCTTGTTAATCCATCAATAAGCAGGTAAAAGGTCTGGAGCTGATTCCGGGTCTGGCATTTGTATTTGGAAACTGTTGCTGTGAACCCACAAGATACAGTCAAAGGAGCTCTCAATGGAAGAGAAACAGACCATCATTAGGCTGAAAAAAATGACAAAATGAATCAGAGAAATAGCAGACATGTTAGGAGTGGCCAAATCAACAGTTTGGTGCATTGTGTAAAAAAAATGAGCGCACTGGTGAGCTCAAAAAGTCCTGGACATACAGTCAGGGCCAGAAATATTTGGACAGTGACACAAGTTTTGTTATTTTAGCTGTTTACAAAAACATGTTCAGAAATACAATTATATATATAATATGGGCTGAAAGTGCACACTCCCAGCTGCAATATGAGAGTTTTCACATCCAAATCGGAGAAAGGGTTTAGGAATCATAGCTCTGTAATGCATAGCCTCCTCTTTTTCAAGGGACCAAAAGTAATTGGACAAGGGACTCTAAGGGCTGCAATTAACTCTGAAGACGTCTCCCTCATTAACCTGTAATCAATGAAGTAGTTAAAAGGTCTGGGGTTGATTACAGGTGTGTGGTTTTGCATTTGGAAGCTGTTGCTGTGACCAGACAACATGCGGTCTAAGGAACTCTCAATTGAGGTGAAGCAGAACATCCTGAGGCTGAAAAAAAAGAAAAAATCCATCAGAGAGATAGCAGACATGCTTGGAGTAGCAAAATCAACAGTCGGGTACATTCTGAGAAAAAAGGAATTGACTGGTGAGCTTGGGAACTCAAAAAGGTCTGGGCGTCCACGGATGACAACAGTGGTGGATGATCGCCGCATACTTTCTTTGGTGAAGAAGAACCCGTTCACAACATCAACTGAAGTCCAGAACACTCTCAGTGAAGTAGGTGTATCTGTCTCTAAGTCAACAGTAAAGTGAAGACTCCATGAAAGTAAATACAAAGGGTTCACATCTAGATGCAAACCATTCATCAATTCCAAAAATAGACAGGCCAGAGTTAAATTTGCTGAAAAACACCTCATGAAGCCAGCTCAGTTCTGGAAAAGTATTCTATGGACAGATGAGACAAAGATCAACCTGTACCAGAATGATGGGAAGAAAAAAGTTTGGAGAAGAAAGGGAACGGCACATGATCCAAGGCACACCACATCCTCTGTAAAACATGGTGGAGGCAACGTGATGGCATGGGCATGCATGGCTTTCAATGGCACTGGGTCACTTGTGTTTATTGATGACATAACAGCAGACAAGAGTAGCCGGATGAATTCTGAAGTGTACCGGGATATACTTTCATCCCAGATTCAGCCAAATGCCGCAAAGTTGATCGGACGGCGCTTCATAGTACAGATGGACAATGACCCCAAGCATACAGCCAAAGCTACCCAGGAGTTCATGAGTGCAAAAAAGTGGAACATTCTGCAATGGCCAAGTCAATCACCAGATCTTAACCCAATTGAGCATGCATTTCACTTGCTCAAATTTAGACTTAAGACGGAAAGACCCACAAACAAGCAAGACCTGAAGGCTGTGGCTGTAAAGGCCTGGCAAAGCATTAAGAAGGAGGAAACCCAGCGTTTGGTGATGTCCATGGGTTCCAGACTTAAGGCAGTGATTGCCTCCAAAGGATTCGCAACAAAATATTGAAAATAAAAATATTTTGTTTGGGTTTGGTTTATTTGTCCAATTACTATTGACCTCTTAAAATGTGGAGTGTTTGTAAAGAAATGTGACAATTCCTACAATTTCTATCAGATATTTTTGTTCAAACCTTCAAATTAAACGTTACAATCTGCACTTGAATTCTGTTGTAGAGGTTTCATTTCAAATCCAATGTGGTGGCATGCAGAGCCCAACTCGCGAAAATTGTGTCACTGTCCAAATATTTCTGGACCTAACTGTACATGGAAGACAACATTGGTGGAATATCACAAAATCCTTTCCATGGTGAAAAAAAACCTTCAGTGCTTCACATCATCCACCCAAGTGAAGAACACTCTCCAGGAAGTAGGTATTTCAGTATCTAAGTGCACCATAAAAAGAAGACTTCATGACAGCAAATACAGATAGTCCAACACAACGTGCAAACCATAATCAGCCTTAAAAATTGAAAGACCAGATTACACATTAATAAAAACATCTAAAGAAACCTAGAGAAAGATCATCTAAAGAAACATCTAAAGAAGCCTAGTTCTGGAAAAGCTTTCTGTGGACAGATAAACATAAGATGAACCTGCACCAAACTAATGGGAAGAAGAAAGTATGGAGAGGGCTTGGAATGGCTCACGGTACAAAGCTCACCACATCCTCTGTAACACACGGTGGAGGCGGAGTGATGGCCGGTCATGTATTGTTTCCAATGGCAATGGGTCACTAGTGAGTATTGATGATGTGACTGAAGAGAGAAGCAGCCGGAAGAATTCTGAAGTGTACAGGGCGAGACTTTCTAGTCAGGTTCAACCAATTTCAGCAAGGTTGATTTGGACGGTCTTCACAGTTCAGAAGGACAATGACTCAAAACATTCTGTGAAACCAACTCAGAAGCTTTTTAAGGCAAAGATGTGAGATATTCTGCAATGGTCAATAACCAGATCTTAACCCCATTGAGCATAGTTTTCACACACTTAAGGCAGAAAGACCCACAAACAAGGACAACTGAAGTCAGCTTCAGCAATGGCCTTGAAAAGCATCACAAAGGATGAAACCCAATGTTTGGTGATGTCCATGGCTTCCAGACTCCAGGTCGGTATTGCCTACAAAGCATTTTCTACAAAGTATTAAAAATGAACATTTCATTCATGGTAAATTAAATTTGTCCAGTTACTTTTGAGCCCCTGAAATGAGGAGACATTGTAGAAAAATGGCTGCAGGATATTTTTGTTCAACCCCTTTAATTAAACCTGAAAGTCTCTGCTTCCATTGTATCTCAGTTGTTTCAAAATAATTGTCCTGCAGAGCTGAAATCATGAAGAGTCGGTCACTGTCCAAATATTTCTGGACCTAACTGTGGATTACTTTGTGTTTTTCTCTCTGTATCTGATGTTAGGTGTGTAAAATTAATTGCTGGTTACCAGGTCAAAAAAATGACCACTTTTTGCTTTTATTTTATTCCCGCTGCTGTCCTGAGCATTGTTTTCTTAAATCTTCTATACAGTTTCAGAGATATGAACTCATTTATTTACTAAAATCTTTTAGCCTTGTGCTAATAAGGTGTTACTGCAGAGAAATCTAAAGACACGCCCCAGAGGATCCTGTGAGCACCACACCTTCGGTGAAGACCATTAAGAGTAGCACTGAATAAAAAGGTCCATATCACTGGAACTCTATGCGTGATTAAAAAAAAACACCATATATTAAAGGGAGCAGTGTGGAGTAGCATAAGAGCAAAAACTGACCACTTTTGACTTTGTACCCCTTTGGACCCCTTTAACCCATTCACAACCAGTGATGAACTATTTTGTCATTGGTACCCCCCCCTTCCCGGTTACTGCACGCTTCAGCAGTGAGCCCGTGGTAATCCTCACACATCTGCTGATCTGAGTTAATGTTGTCACGGGTGTGTCACGGGTCATGTAGTTTCTGGCCATAGAAGGTCACGGCATTTGGCTGCACAGCATGCTCCCTGACTTTCCATTGTTCCTACTGTCAGTATTCATTGGTATAGGTAGCTGCTGGATTAATCTCTCCGGTTTGGACCCAGCAGAAGCTCGCCTTCCACCCAGCTGCAGATCGTCATCATTATCTTGCTACTTAAATACCCCTTCCTTTGGACTGGTGCTGGTGATATTTTTCAGTTCATTCAAGCCTGGAATGCAAGCAGGTGGCTTGAACTCCTCTGTGGAATCGTTGCTGAAAACTTGTGTCGCGGGTGGAGAGGACGCCGCTGTGCTGCGCTCGCTAACGCTCGGGTCCGGCGCTGCTGCGATGGCTGCTCGGTGGCTCGAGCGGTGGGCCGGATCCGGGGACTCGAGCGGCGCTCCTCGCCCGTGAGTGAAAGGGGGTAGTTTGGTTTGGGGATTTGGTCCGTGACGCCACCCATGGGTTGTGGTGAGGTTGGGCACCACCGCTGCTGTTGACGGGGATCCCGGGAGCGATGGCAGGGAGCAGCTGGGATGTCGTTCTCCCCCTCCGTGAGTAGGGGTTGGTGGTCCCGGGGCCCGGTGAGGTAACGGGAAGGCAGAGCTGGCAAGATGCAGGGTCGCCTGGACTGCGCAGCGCAGTGCCGGATGGCACGGTTCTACTCACTCAGCCACAAATGTACGCAAAGTCTCTGGTAAACCAAACGGCTGGATGGACGGGTCCTGCAGCCGGCTGCTGTGGCTTCTCCCGGACGGTTGGTGGTGGCTGCCTGTCCCTGCACCTTTGTGTATGTTCGGTCCCGATGGATTCCCACCGGTAACCCGCTCCCCAGCGTATATATGTGCCGGAGGAGCCCTTTTGCCCGCAGGCTCTGGCCTTTGGAACTCTAGTTGTGGCGGTAGCTGTATTTCCTTCTACTGGTCGGACGGTTGCCTTCAATCGGGTCTTGGCTGTTAGCAAACCCCTGGGGTTCCGGTCACTGACGGATTTGACCTCTAATGGCGACTCCAAGCCTGGTCGGGGTCCGCAGGCCCTGCCTGTGTGTGCTGGCTTCACTTCGCTCCCCGGTTCGGTACCGGCGGGCCACCGCCCGTCCCCGGTCCTATGGTTCTGCGTTGATCCGCCTCTCCTGCAGACAGCCACCACCGTCTGCCAACCTTGCTCTTAGTGCCCTGGCCACACACCTGGACACGGTCAGTTTGCTCCTCCACTGCTACTTCACTCCTCACTCCTTCACTTTCCTGACTCAACTCTCTTCATTTTCCCGCCTCCAGGTCTGTGAACTCCTCAGTGGGTGGGGCCAACCGCCTGGTTCCACCCCACCTCATGTGGACATCAGCCCCTGGAGGGAGGCAACAAGGATTTTGTGTCTGGCTGATGTGCCTGTCTCGGGGTGGGGGTGTGTGTTGCAGTACCTGTGACGACCTGGCTAGTCCAGGGCGCCACACTTGTCTGAACTTCTACCGGAGTCATCTAATGATAAGTAGTTCATGCATTTTACCCCTGTGTGTCCTCCTTTTGTCTTCTATAGTGTTTAGTGGGATTGAGTAAGAGATTGTCCCATCCATTCCCTATTTAGGGCCCAGCACTAGGGATACCTAGGGTCCGGTATCCAGCTAGGGGCATAGGTGTTAAACCTATCTAGTGTAGTGAGGGACCCCAGGCACCAGTAGTAGGTTTGGTCAGGGGTCACCATTTTCCCTTTCCCCAGACACAGGGTTTCCCTTACCTTCCCTTTCACTGTTCGCTTGGTACATCTCCATACTTAGCGTGACACATGTGCGGTTAACTGGCGCGGGTGGATCGGAGATTGGACAGGAGTAGACACCATCACTGAACTGCAGGGAGGGTGAGTGCGCCTGATCCCTGCGGGGAGGAAGAAGCAGGACAGTGCGGGGTTGTTGTCAACAGCCTGACCGAGGGATTACTTTGCTACTACCAAATTGCAGGAATGCTGTGCAGGATGGGAAGGACACCTAACTTGGACAGTTGAATTCTGCAAAGTTGGGTTAGCTGTGAGAAAAAGCCTTCAGCCCCAGCTTTTGCAGATCTTAAGGAAGAACTATAAAATTGGCCACTACGAATATCCCTGTATAACGAGAGGTGAAGTCAAGAATAAGCATATTATTCAGACTGTTTGATACATAAAGATTATATAGTACAGACAAACGAGAACAAGTCCTGCACTGCCTGCCCTCAAATTACCTTTAGGTTCAGTGGCTCACGTGCTGATGGTTATCATGTAGCGCTGGTTTCAGGCGCAGCGTGCTGGTCGGTAGCAGACAGCTAGGAGATCCAACAGCAGGGAGATGAAAAATCGACCGCAAACAGCTGCTATGCCAAACAATTTCTTTTATTTAGACGATTTTCTCCATAAGTGCAGGTAAAAATGTGGGAGGTGGCTTGGATGCGAGTCCCTCCAAAGGACGACGGCCGTTTCGTCTGTAAGTCAGACTTCTACGGGTCCACCATAGACCCGTAGAAGTCTGACTTACAGACGAAACGGCCGTCGTCCTTTGGAGGGACTCGCATCCAAGCCACCTCCCGCATTTTTACCTGCACTTATGGAGAAAATCGTCTAAATAAAAGAAATTGTTTGGCATAGCAGCTGTTTGCGGTCGATTTTTCATCTCCCTGCATAAAGATTATATAGATTTTATATAAACTGAGCTCTCTTTTGCCGATTGACACCACAATTTTCATTTTTTTAAAAAATCAAGAATGTCCCTGTAAATTGAGAACAGTTGGCATGAATGTTCCATGGGTCACTATTAATGGTGGGACCAGTAAGGTATTTTTGAAGAGTTTCATCTTTAGATGTCCAACTTCAGTAAACAAATAAAAAAAAGTATTGGTCCAGGAACACTTTTGCCCCTTCCATTGTATAACAAGTGTTTAACTTTCAAAACCACTTGTAGTGCCCGATCCTGGTCCCAGCGCAGCACCCCGACACTCTCCCACTCCAAGGCCTTGGCGGGGTCGCCACACTCCTCACTTGTCCTGCGGTTCCACGCTCTCCTCTCCTTCCCTAGGGGTCTGCCGTGGTCTCTCCCAGCTTCCAGGCCACACACAGGCCTTGAAGTGAGTGCCCTTACTGGGCACATGACCACGCCCCTTTTCTTAAAGGGCCGGTGTTTCATTACCCAGTAGGGATCCCTGAGGTCACCTATTACCTTAAGGTATTTAAGACCGCCTCCCCTTACAGGAGATGCCTGAGCAATGTTGCCTCTTAGTGTGTTGCTAGTTCTCAGGTCCCATTACGCTACTGTGTCTAGTACTGCTTGCCTTGTCCTAGTTCCAGTTCTGTGTTGCTAACCTGTGTTTTGTCCTAGAGCCTGCTTACTACCATCACCTCCATACTTTCACATCTGAGCCACCATCTCTGTGCTGCCACGTCTGAGCCACCATCTCCACGCTGCCATGCCTGAGCCACTACCTCTGTGCTGCCATGCCTGATCCACCATCTAGTTGCTGGACACCGTGCTGCCAAGTCTGAGTTACCATCTCCGTGCGTTCACATGCGAGCACACCAGCACCGGACGCTAACAGACTTTACCAGTCCATACGAGTGACCTCCACTGGTTCCTGTCAGACGTACATTTAGGCCCCCTGTAGCTGCACCAAACAGTCCCTCTATAGGGGTTCGCTACTGGTTAGCTACTTCACGATAGTCTGGAGTGCAGCCCAGTGGGTCCACTCCTGGATGCTCGCCGCCCCTCGGCAACCGTATCACCTTTTTTACCCAATAACGGCCTTGAGTTAGAGACCTTAAGTCAAATGAGTGAGTATTTTTTAAACAGAGTTTACTCTGCAAATTATAGAGATATTACAAGATTTAATTCTTCCTAAGTATAATAATCATTAAACGCTCACGCTTTAATAAAGGTCCTTGAGACGCCCACAATACACAATAGGGTGTCTTTTCTTAAGGCAGATAATTTACGAGCATCCTTGGCTGCCTGTATTTATGTCCTCTGGTAACATAAATTGTACATATATTGTGTCTGTTTATTGTTAATCCTCTAATTAACGTATGTGACTGTACTAATGTGCACTTGCTATAGAGTTATTCGTACTCCCTTCCAGCGATGCATCTATATCTGATAAACAGGTCGGGCGGGTCACTTTCCCTGAGTCACCGTAATGTTATGTGTCTCTTGCCTGTAATCCCCTGTAGCGTTAGCAAAACAAGAGTTAAGAGTGGGTAAGGGGCAGCTCAGAAAAAACAACATGAAATATTAATCTCAAGTTGGGAGTGTTCTGTCTTCTTCACCTACATTGGAGGATCATTTCTAAGCCATAAAAGGTCCTACAAGCTTAGATAAGGGCGACCTAGACCCAGCTGTGCTTGAAACGTCCAAGCTCATTGATCCAAAACTAAACAATATGTGAAAATGTCATATTTCACATTAATGACATTTGTGATTTGTGAAAAATCACAGCTGCCACTGAACCCTGGATTAGTAATAGGGAGGGATCTATGAGACCACCCCCCATTACTAACCTTGTAAGTCAAAAGAAAAAAACTCAAAACAACAAAATCCTTTATTTTAAATAAATATAAATAAAACACCCTCTTTCACCAATGTATCAACCCCAAAAACACTCCCGCAGGTCCAATGTATTCCACATGAGGTCCCACGAAAATCTCAGCTATGCTACATAAAAAAGTCTACATGTCCGGTAACTGGAGACTCTGGGAAACACTGATGGATCTGGGGGGACCCAGCTGTGAGAAGCAGGGATGTCAGTCAGGTCACCGGAGGTTACACTCGCTGTGCTCAGTGAATGTGGAACCCACTGCCAGATTGCCCTGTGGCCGTATCCCGCAATGCGACAGCCCCAAGCATGACTTCCAGTGACCTGACTGCTGGATTGTCAGATTGCGGGACATGGCACCACAGCAGTCCTGCAATCCAGCAGTAAGGTCACCATAGTTCACACCTGGGGATCCTTGATGCCCTCAGTAAAAATTGAACCCGCGGCTCTCGGTGAAAGTTGAACCCACTTGCTGGATTGCCATACTGTCGGATTGCAGTACACGGCTGCACAGCCATTTGGCAGCGGGTTACACTTTCACTGAGAGCAGCGGGGAGCTCCAGTGTGACCTCCGATGACTGTATTGTTGGATTGTTGGGTGCCGTGTCCCACAATCCAGAAGTCCAACAATCCGGCAGCTGTGTTGCTCGGAAACCTTAAAGGAACATTTAAGGGAGCTGTTAAGTTTTTTGAAGTTCCCAGCTGTTGGGATGTGACACCCCTGGACTATCGGGTCGTCACAGGGTATTGGACAATCTGCCCTCCCGTGCAGTATCCACCTCCTGCTTGGTTTTGGGTCCCTAACCATATGGTGTTGCCTCCATCAGCTAATCAAATCCTAGACCCTGCACCACACCCACCAAACACACCAGTGGACAGCTTGAGTGGAATAGAGTCGCCCACCTGGGGGGGTTGGAGAGGAGAGGGGAGGAGTGTCAAAAGAGAATAGACTGAGTAGTGGAAATGAGAGGAGGTCGGGAGCAGGGCTCCTGGAAAGCTGTCTAGGTTGCAGATGGTGGTCTGGGTCTAGAGAAGTCGGACCCCCGGACGCAGGGGATCGTGGCAAGGGGCACGGATCTGTCGAGGAAGACAGCTGGCAGCCTTGCACCATCATCGGTCCGGGACCGAGGCACAACAGGGTATGTGGACCCTAGGTCGGGGAGTAGCTTCAGGCAACCCGATAATTTACCCGAGGAGAACGGAGCCTTCAAGATTCATTCCCAACTGCTCCAAAATTGGGGCACTAGTGCAACGAGGGGGATAGGACTTTCCATCCAAAACGGTCCAGAAAATCCCAAGCGTGAGCCCTGAGAGCAAGCTCTCACACTTAGCCATAGTGGGGACTAGGACCCGGCAAGTTTCACACTACCGGGACCACCAGAGAAGTAAACTTAGTGCCAGGAGGCAGGTTACAAATCACCAGACAACACTACTGGGTTTGGGGCCCGAACTAGCTCCCCTCAGCCGCAGCGGTGTTCAGAGACTTGTTTTACCAGTTGTCGGTGTCTGCTTAATGGACTGAGTACCAGTGTGACCCCCCCTGCCCCCCACGGCCCTTCCCCAAACACTGAGTCCTGGGGCTTCTTCTCCCTACCCGTGGAGGGTTACAACATCTTGCTGCCCCACTTCATCACCCCGGGTACTCCCAGCGGCAGCAAAGGGTACTTCGCAAATTACCGTCCACCACGGGTGGCATCACGAACAATATAATCCCTTGTAAATACCCCTCTTCATTTGACTGGTCGCACGACCCCTGGGTCCGGAGACCCTCGAGCCACTGAGAACCCGGATCCGAGCAGCTCGGCTGCTAACACGGGTGCGGCACATGGACACCTGTGGAGGCTGTGAACTTTGGTAAGAGATCACAGCCGCCAGATGCCCCAGCAGCTGGAAACTCAAGGAACGTTAAAAGCTCTCTTAAAAACTCTCTTAAAGGCTCCCTTAAAGTTAACGGGCTGATAGCTGCCAGGAGACCCAGTGGCTGTGAGCTCCGGTAACCTGTAGGCACCAAACATGCTGGGAGGAGTCTTGAATCTCACAAGGTGCATACCAAAATACTCAATGCGTATACCTTCATATTTGTGCAAGTAATGAATAGTGTTGAGTATATTCACTCATCATTCGTCCAGACCATCCCTGATTGCTGAGAGATGGGGCAGAAGCACTCAGAAGAGCACTATGCCCCTTTGGCTGTGATCTTTTTTCCTCAACATTTCTTGGAAAGTCCAGCAGAGTAGCTGCAAAGTCTTTGATCCAATACATTACTAACCAGTTGAGAAGAGATGATCACTGTTAAATGTGTGCAATACTGGATACATCTGCCCTTTTATTTTATTAATTTGTAGGAGTACTACAAACTACAAATACAAGATCAGAACTTCATCTCTATATATACTCCACCCAATCTAGTCCATGAATGTGTCGCGGGCGGAGGAGGGGACGCTGCGCTCTCCCACTGCTCGGGTCTGGCCGCTGCTGCTGCGGCTGCTGCTGCTCGGAGGTGTCTCGAGCGGTGGGCCGGATCCCGGGGACTGGAGCGGCGCTCCTCGCCCGTGAGTGAAAAGGGTGGAGATTGATTGTGGGGATTTGGTTATTGTCGGTGACGCCACCCACGGTTGTGGTGATATTGGTGACACCACCGCTGCTCCAGACGGGGATCCCGGGAGCGGTGACAGGGAGCAGCTTTGATGTTAGTTCTCCCCTCCATGGGTAGGGGGTTGGTTGTCCCGGGGCCTGGTGATGGGGTAGGGAAGGATGGCAGGCGAGTTACAGGGCCTGGTGAGGTGCAGGGTCGCGGGGGCAGCGCTGTGCCGTACGGCACGGTGGTACTCACTCAGCCAATGATGAGGACACAGTTCTCGGTAAAACACACGGCTGGATGGACGGGTCGCACAGACGGCTGTGGTGTTGTTTCTCCCGGCAGGTTGATGGTGACTGCCTTTCCCTGCACCTATGTACTGTAAACGGTTCCGATGGGTTCCCACCGGTAACCCGCTCCCCAGCTTGGATATGGGCTGGAGGAGCCCCTTTTGCCCGCAGGCTCTGGCCCTGGGAACTTTAGCCTTGGCGGTGACTGTGTTTCCCTCTCTCGGTTGGACTGTTGCCTTCTGTCGGGACATGGCTGCTGGGAAACCCAGGAAGTTCCCTTCGCTAACGGATTTAGCAAATTCATGGTGACTCCTAACCTTGCCGGGGTCCGTAAGCCCCTGTCGGTTAGTACTGGCTTCTCTTTACGTACCGGTCCGGTACCGCCGGGCCACCGCCCGTCCACGGTCCTTACGGTAAACTCCGATAGGCCACTCCTGCAGACGGTCACCACCGTCTGCCAACCTTGCTGATCCGTCCGGGCCTCACACCCGGACCAACTTCAGGCTGCTTAACTGCCACTCACTTCCTCTCTCCACTCCTCTCCAAACTGAACTCAAAACTCATCTGCCTGCTTTTCCCGCCTCCAGGACTGTGAACTCCTCGGTGAGCGGGGCCAACCGCCTGGCCCACCCCCTGGTGTGATCATCAGCCCCTGGAGGAAGGCAACAAGGGTTTTAGTCTGACTTTGGTGTGCCTGACCGGGAGTGTGGGGTGTGTTGGTGTTGTTCTCTGTGGCCCCTGGCTTGTCCAGGGCGCCACAAATGTACTACCTAGCCCCACCTTAGGCCTACAGGGCAAACAGATCTAGCTGCAGTTATTTGTCATCCCATGGGTCCTACAGTGATTTGTCTCAAACCCCAATAGGACATAACTACACTCTCCTGGGTTTGAGTTTTCCAATCCAACCTATCACTGGTTCTCTAAGTAGTCTAAAAACTCCCAGAGACCTAAAAGACTCCTCAGAACTAGCCATTTAGGCTGAAGTACCACCAGACAATACCACAGCAGGCCAAGAGGGACATTCGCAGGCCAACCTCTCCACACAGACTATTATGTCATGATTTGCCACCTCTGATTCACATTATTCAGGCTACATAAACCTAGAAGCCTAGGCATAAGCTTGCTCCACCTTGTGAACAGATCTCAGTTTACTTACTGCACAGAACTTCAGTCACTAGTTCTGAAACCTCATATTGTAAGTCCACATTCTACTTGAATATTGCCAAACCTCCAACTTTCCTCTGTCATTACCTGACAACATTATCACCATACTCTGTCCTTCAGCTAGCAAAAGGCTCTTTGTGGGCATAGGTGGTCCTCTAGATCTTACTAACAATTGTTAACCACACAATATTTCATTCCTTGTCGAGCTACAGCATCCCTCATAGTTGTTGCTGCAGGGCACTGCAGCTTGTCCTTCAACAGACCTGAAGACCATATATACAGTGCAAAAAAGGCATAAGCACATTATAATTAATAACATCTGGATAGTTCCTCAGTCAGTACTACATAAATCGAACCTGTAAGAAATGTTTCCACCCCCATTTGTATGTCTGTGTAGTCTTTAATAGATAAGCGAATTGCCAAAGCAATGCTCGAGTAATGTTTGGTAGCACCCTGGGGCTTAACAAATGGATTGGACAGGGTCGGACTGGGGTGTCTGGGGCCCACAGAAGAAATTGACTCTAGGGGCCCACCCTACAGCTACATGCAGATACATGTCAGCTGTTATCCCCATTATAATGGAGCATCGACTGTAAAATACACAACGCTCCCATACATCTATTGTTTGCACACCATAACTGGGATGTACAATTACGTTAGTTTGCATTGAAGGGTTTTTTTGGTGAAAACAAGTTATCACCAATTCAGGGGATCCACAAGATCAGTGATAACATAAATTGGTGGAATCCAACCATTAGAAACTGCTCCAATTGGAAGAATGTGGAACTTTTAACCCTATTTTAAAACAGAACAGCAGATCGACTCCATTTATCTTCATTGGGGCTGCTAGAAGAAGCCAAGTGCAATACTCGCAGCCACTGAGGAAATTAATGGATCGGTGGTTAAGTCATACATGATCTCCAGTTTAGTTAGCATAAAAGTTAGACATTCTGTCGATTGGTGCAAATCCCAGTATTCGGACCCCCACCAATCAATGACGTATCACTTACCCATAGGTCACGTTCACACATTCAGTATTTGGTTAGTATTTTACATAAGTATTTGTAGCCAAAATCAGGAGTGGGACAATCAGTGGAAAAGTATAATAGACACAAGTGCACCAGTTTTGCATTTTTCCCCCACACCTTGTTTTGGCTTACAAATACTGATGTAAAATAATTACCAAATACTGAACATATGAACATGGCCTTAGAAGAGATGATTAGTTACTTATTTTCACCAGAGAACCTCAAGAGAGTCTCAAGACAGGGAGGGGTTAAACATCTAAGTATTTCATCTCTATTATAAAGAATATTCTCCTTATTAATATTAGAGAAAACAAGTGACCTTCATTCACAACACAATCCATTCTATCAAGACCAATAATACCACATAAATGGGACAAATACTGTCACATAATGACCAGACTATATATTACCACCATATAATGACTGAATAATACAACATACAAGGGATTAATAGCACCACACTATGACTAGACCATATAATATAAGTTACCAAATGATAGAATCATAGAATCATAGAATGGTAGAGTTGGAAGGGACCTCAAGGGCCATCGGGTCCATTCCCCTATGAGTGCAGGATTTCCTAAATCATCCCAGCTAAATGTTTAGTCTCTTTCCGCTTGAAGATTTCCATTGATGGAGAGCTAAGGACCTCCCGTGGTAGCCTGTTCCACTCCATGACTGCCCTCACTGTCAGAAAGTTTTATGTGTGATATCACATATAATGTACAAATACCACTACACCATGACCAGAGCACATATTATCACCACAGTGAACAGATGATATCACATATAAGCGACAAATACCACCACACCAAGAGCAGACCACATATTACTACCATATAGTGACACATTAATACCACAATAAAGGGAGAAATACTGACACACCATGACCAGGCCACATATTATCACCACATAGTGACAACATAATAGTAAATCCAAGGGATAAATACCACCACACTGTGACCAGATGACATATTATCACCACATAGTGAACAAATAATACCATATACAAGGAACAAATATCACCACACTGTGACAAGACCACATATTACCACCACATAGTGATAAATAATACAATACTGATCATGAATAAAAACTATTAAACTAATAACACTAATAGTACCACTGGTGACATTATACACAGTAGCTATATATATAGCGTCAGTGTATAGGTAATACAGGGATCAACGGTGAAATTATACAAAGGAGCTCTGTATGTAGTGTATACTGTACAGATGCTATAGTGATCACTGGTGATATTATACACAGGAACTCTGTATATATTGTCAGTGTACAGGTAATACAGTGATCACCAGTGAAATTATACACAGGAGCTCTGTATATAATGTATAGTGTGTGCATATACATTCTGGTATCCTAACACAGTAGAAAGATATACTTTGCAGGTACGTATAATACAATGACTTACCAGAGATATCTCTAGTTGAAGTCATTCATCTTCACTTTTCCTCTTTATCACAGACCATTATCACTTCTTCTTTCCAGTACTCATCTCTGCAGAAAATTTATCTTTATCTCTGCACAATTATCTATAGCTGATTGCTTCCAAAATACCTTTCCCACATTTTCCACAATTTCTACACTACGTCAGATGACGAAAAAAAGCAACATAATGTTAACCTCCAAAGTAACAGTACCTCCCTTTTGTTCCTCCCATGGAAGACAGTATCCTAAAAGGTAAAAATATTACAGCAGTAATAAAGATCCCTAATTGGCCCCTGCAGTAATTATGTCCCCCATTTGCCATTATAACCCAATAATGTATATTCCTCAATCTGGTCCACAGTTATGTCACCCATCCTGGGCCCCTTTATTTAATGATGTACCCCATCCTGGGTCATTTTATTTAATAATCCCATCCTAAGCACCTTTGTTCTCCCATTCTCTGTTCCTATGTTCCTCTATCCCTTCCTCCGCCCTGGGATCTTATATTGCCCCATACTAGGTCCCATCCTGGGCCACCTATGTCCACTACTATGCCCATTCATAGAGGGGGGTGGAAAAGATTCTTCTCCTCTTCCTGTGCTCCCCCCTCATCCTCTTGCAGCTTCATATTCAGTGTATTTGTTAAAATGGCCGCTGACCCATCAGAGAGAGCGCTCTGACCACAGAAGCCCACCACTCTTTAGAATGGCCATTTTAACATCACTGGTATGGTTCAGCGCGTGACCTCTGATAGACTCGTGGTCTTTCTAGCAACCATGGTTAACAGCGGGTACCCTTTATATTCAGGATGGGAGCCTACGGGTAGTGGTGAAAAAATTGGACCTGGGCCCCCTCTTATATAGTTGATCATATGTACAGATCCCTGTCCTTTGTCATAGAATCATCTTGTAATAATTTCCCTCATCCTGGGCTAATTCCAAGTAATTATCTCCACCAACTTGGCCCAATCCTATAATATAGTCTGCAGTCCTGGGCCCCTGAGTATAATGATGTATCCATCCTGGGCCCTATCCTGTAATAATGTCCCCCTTCCTGTAATAATGTCCTCCATCCTGCCTTTCCTGTAATAATGTCTCCCTTCCTGTAATAATGTCCTCCATCCTGGCCCAATCCTATAATATTGTCTGCAGTTGTAAGGCCCTGACTCTAATGATGTCCCTCATCCTGGGCCCCTTCCTGTAATAATGTCCTCCATCCTGGCCTTTTCCTATAATAATCAAAACAAGAATGCCGCGGAGACACCATCACATGTTTCTCAACACTGGCAGGAAACTAGCCAGGTCTAGAAGACTACATAGGTAAGGATGGATGACCTCGGGGAGATCAACATCCAACACCGTGATGTGTTGATCTCCCCGAGGTCAACCATCCTTACCTATGTAGTCTTCTACTAGGCATTGCTCCCACTAGCCAGTTTCCTACTCCACACTGATGAGGGGAAAATACCCCGAAACAGCTGTCTGTGGATGGATACCATGTTTGGCATAGGTGGTCTCCTTGGCTGGAGACTGCCCTTCCTGTGGTTGTTCCTTCCCGGTGAAAGTCCTGGCTAGTTTCCTGCCAGCGTTGAGAAACATATAGTGATAGTGTCTCCGCGGCATTCTTGTTTTGCATATTTTCCCAGGGGGCCTTGTTTTAGTGTTACTGCGTTGAGAAACACGTGATGGTGTCTCCGCGGTGTTGGATGTTGATCTCCCCGAGGTCAACCATCCTTACCTATGTTTTCCTATAATAATGTCCCTCTTCCTGTAATAATGTCCTTCATCCTGGGCCCTCTCCTGTAATAATGTCCCCCTTCCTGTAATAAGGTCCTCCATCCTGGGCCCTATCCGGTAATAATATCCCCTTTCTGTAAGGCCTCCGACACACATCCATGACGCCGGTACATGTTTGCTACGTTTTTGCATGTACCGGCGGCACGGAAACACGTACACCAATGCTACCCTATGGTAGCAGATACACACACGTAAAACCACACGGAACGTGTGTCCGTGTCGTTAGTACATGTGTGCGTTTTCAAACACGCTCGACATGTCCGTTTTTCGCCAGCATCACGCAGGCACAAACCCGATAAAGTCAATGGGTCCGTGCCTGCACGGACGGCACACGTAGCATGTCTGTGTGCTACACGTACCGTCCGTGTGCGTTTTTTAGTGAGCGATGTCGGTCAATCTATTTTTTGTGGTTGTCAGTTAATCTCCCTTTTTTTCTGTGGTTGTCAGTCAATATCCCTTTGTCGGTCGGTCTGTATCTCCCCCTGTCTCATACTTACCGATCCCCGATCACCAGCGCGGCGATGAAGAGCTGTGCAAAAGCCACGGCGGCTTTAACTATTTTGAAAATGCCGGCCGCTCATTATTCAATCTACTATACCCTTCTTCCCCCGCCAACAGGCGCCTATGATTGGTGACAATTGGGGTAATAAGGAGTTAATGGCAGCAGCCCATAGCTGCCACTAAGTCCTAGGTAAATCATGGCAGCCGTCTCCCCAAGATAACTTCCATGATTAACCTGTTATTAAAAGTAAATAAACACACACATTCAAAAAATCCTTTATTTTGAATAATTAAAACAAACAAACACCCTCGTTCACCAATTTAATAAACCCAAAAAACCTATCCAGGTCCGCCGTAATCAATGGATGTCCCACGACACTCTCAGCTCTGCTACATGAAGGTGACAGGAGCGGCCACACACTATAACCGCTCTCTATCACCTCCAAGCAGCAACTGAAGTGAGCCACACGATCACCGATGACGTCAGTCAGGTTACTCGCGGCCACCACTGGATCCTCCAACTGTGACAGCAAGTCACCCAAGTGACTGAAGGGAGCTGCGCGATCAGCGATGAAGTCACAGGTGAGTAGCAGTGTCGGGTGGGTGACTCCAGCTAGCCGCGGGTAACCTGAGTGACGGCAGCGCTAATGTTGCTGCTAACTTCAGTTACTCAGGAGATTAGCGGTCACCGGTGAGTCCTTCACGGGTGACCGCTAATCAGGACGCCACACACAGACAGAGCCGTAGTATGACAATGAAGTCGGGTGAGGTTCACCCGAGTTCATTCTCATGGCTCGTCTCTGTCTGTATCGGCTGTCAGCGGACATGTAGCAACGACATTTTACAACACACACAGATCAACACATACGGACACCACACGGACATTACACGTACGCATACACGGACATTCCACATGCACACACGGCAAGCATACGCCATCACACGGATGTCACATGTACCGGAGAAACGCCCATAAAAAAACGGAACACGGACCCGAAAAACGGAACGTGAGACATGTACGTATTTTATGCGGAAGTGTGTCGGAGGCCTAATAATGTCCTCCATCTTGGGCCCTATCCTGTAATAATGTCTCTTTTCCTGTAATATTGTCCTCCATCCTGGCCATTTCCTGTAATAAAAATCTGATAGTACAGTGTGTTATTAAAGGGAATCTCACCTTTTCATGCTGCTTGATCTACATGCAGCATGAATCAGATGCTGAATGCACAATTGCAGCCAAATATGTTTTACTCTAAAGCACTGTCGCTTATCAGAGAAAACATAGTTTGATCAGCCATCTGGGAACTATGTCGCCTTCTCCCCACTCCTTTCCACATAACTAAGGGTGTCTTTACATGCTGCGATAGCCGGCCCGATATCGCTAGCATGCGATCCACCCCCATCGTTTGTGCGAAACGAGCATATCGCTGCCCATCGCACAAAATCCGGCACCCCCGTCACACATACTTAGCTGCATAGCGACGTCGCTGACCGGCGTACCGCCTCCTTTCGAAGAGGGCGGTCCGTTCGGCGTCACAGCGACATCACTAAGCGGCCGCCCAAAGAAAGCGGAGGGGCGGAGATGAGCGGGACGTAACATCCCGCCCACCTCCTTCTTCCCGCACTGTGGCCGGCGGCAGGTAGGAGATGATCCTCGTTCCTGACACACACACAGCGATGTGCACTGCCGCAGGAACGAGGAACAACTTCGCCCCTGCGACAGCAGCGATAACTGGCAGCGGACCCCCATGTCAACGAGGAGCAATTTTGGACGTTTTTGCAACGATCCAAAATTGCTCCTAGGAGTCACACGCTACAACATCGCTACAGCGGCCGGATGTGCGTCACAAAATCCGTGACCCCAACAAGATCGCTGTAGCGAAATCGTAGCGTGTAAAGCCCGCTTAAGGCTCCATGCGCACGCTGCAGTGTTTTCATGCATTTTTGGTGCAGTTTGCGGTGACCTTTTTGTCATCAGTCAACAGCAAAGTTGTGTTTTTGATGTGTTTTTTGGCCACAAGATGCATTTTTTTGGCCACAGGGTGCATTTTTTTAGTTACGACAAAACTGCAGCATGCGAACATTCCCTAAGAGCATTTTCTCCAGGGAAAGATGAAAAAAATCCTGATGATATAGGGAGACTTTCAGTAACAGCCTGTGGTTTTCATACTGTTATATAATTATTTTTCTAAATCCGTTTCGACCCTGATTCTAGAGCCTCGCCAGCTCCGTAAATTGTTCCAAATTCTGGTTGATGCATTTTCATACTGTACATATAGAACATTGTTGACAAAAGGCACAGCATTGGAAATACCCAACTGACATTAATGAATGTATCAATATCATGATAAATAGTAAAGGCTGGTGTCTGGAAATGTCATCGACAAGTGACTTGGCTTCCTAAAGGGGATGTAGGGTGAAGACGGATAGTAAAACTTCTAAGCTATGTGGCCTTTGTCAAACCCTTGCAGTTCTTTTATTTGCGTCAAATGCGAAGAAAAAAAAACCCGTCTGTCCTGATTGCTTTGCCGTTTTGCCAAAGCTGTCCACATACGATACAAAATGTTAAGATGAATGACAACCTGAGGCACAAAAATGAGTGCATCTTCTACGCGAATGTGAGATGTTCTAATTCTTCCACATGCCATCAATCTATTTTTTTCTTTACCATAACTTAAGGAGGCCCCTATGGCTCTTTAAAGAACAAGCAAGCTACTGTTTGGGACCTGACTACTTGACGTGCTCCACAAGGGGCCACAAGGAAGACGGGTATGTTACATCTACGCTTCCGTGATCGTCACAGCATGCATCATGGAGATGGGTTAGGTCCAGGCTTCCAATTTAGCTAAGAGAACATCTGTATGGAGCAAATATTTACTCTCTGGGGATTCCATCGCTTTTTTCCAATCTTCTGTGCAGTTGGCCTAAAGGGGGCTTTACATGCTACGATATCGCTAGCGATATCGCTAGTGAGCGTACCCACCCCCATCGTTTGTGCGTCACGGACAAATCGCTGTCCGTGGCGCACAATATCGCTAACACCCGTCACACGTACTTACCTTCCTGGCGACGTCGCTGTGGGCGGCGAACAACCTCTTTGTTAAGGGAAGGTTCGTCCGCCGTCACAGTGACGTCACACAGTGGCCAACTAATAGAAGCGGAGGGGCGGAGACCAGCCGCATTATTGACACGCCCACCTCGTTGCCGGAGGACGCAGGTAAGCTGTTGTTCGTCATTCCCGGGGTGTCACACGTAGCGATGTGTGCTGCCTCAGGAATGTCGAACAACTTACGTCCACAATGACCAACGAGATTTTGAAAATGAACGACGTGTCAACGATCAACGCTAAGGTATTTTTGATCGTTAACACTTGCTCCTAGCTGTTACACGTAACGACGTCACTAACGACGCCGGATGTGCGTCACGAATTCCGTGACCCCGACGACATATCGTTAGATATGTCGTTGCGTGTAATGGGGCCTTTAGTGTGTTTTTCTGAGCATTTACATGTTACAAGAGGGAGTGGTGGTAGCAAAACTGGACTAAAGGCCGCTTTACACGCTGCGACATCGCTCAAGCGATCTCGTTGGGGTCACGGAATTTGTGACACACATCCAGTCGCTTTAGCAATGCCGTTGCGTGTGACACCTTTGAGCAATTTTGCATCGTTGAAAAAATGTGCAAAATCGCTCATCGGTGAAATGGGGGTCCATTCTCAAATATCGTTGCTGCAGCAGTAACGAAGTTGTTCCTCGTCCCTGCGGCAGCACACATCGGTACGTGTGACACCACAGGGACGAGGAACCTCTCCTTACCTGCCTCCCGCCCGCAATGCGGAAGGAAGGAGGTGGGCGGGATGTTCGTCCCGCTCATCTCCGCCCCTCCGCTTCTATTGGGCGGCGGTTCAGTGACGCAGCTGTGATGTCGCTGTGACGCTGAACGAACCGCCCCCTTAGAAAGTAGGCGTTTCGCCGGTCACAGCGACGTCGCAGGTCAGGTAAGTACTGTGACGGGTCTGGGCGATGTTGTGTGCCACGGGCAGCGATTTGCCCATGTCGCACAACCGATGGGGGCGGGTACCCACTCTACCGATATCGCTCACGATATCGCAGCGTGTAAAGCGGCCTTAAGACAACGTACCTATAGGGTGTTTTTAAAGGAGTGATCCAAAGGCCAAAGTAATTTTCATTCTATATCCCTATCTATTTGGTGCCATAATCTAAACTACTTTCTAAAATAAACGAGGTGAAATAAGTATTGAACACGACATCAATTTTCTAAGAAAATATATTTGTAAAGGTGCTATTGATATGAATTTCTCACCAGATGTTGGTAACAACCCATCCAATGCATACAGGCAAAGAAATTAAACCATATACAGTATATCCATAAATTTAGTGATATGTAATAATGAGAAATGACACAAGGAAAAAGGTATTATACACATGTAGAAAGAGAGGTGCAAAAAGCCATGGAAAGTCATGACACCAGCTGAAATTTATCAGTAATTAGAAAGCAATCCTGTCACTTATTGAAAAATATCAGATGGTTCAACTGATGGCCTATAGAAAGGTGCCTCATTACCAAGATGCTACACAAGAAACATCTCATGATAGGTAAAACCAGTGAGCTGTCTCAAGACCTTTACAACCTTATTGTTGCAAAATATACTGGTGGCATTGGTTCCCGTGAGCACAGTTGGGGTCAGAGTTAACGTTAGCACACGGCACACCCGGGCAAATTCCGGGGCCCTGGACAGATGAGGACCCACTCACCATCACAGGAATGGAGATCTAATCTGCGGTCCCCCCGGCCAATCTCCGGGGATTGCAGTGCTTTTGCTGGCTGCCAGCCCTTTAAACCCACACAAGCATGCGGCGTTCACTGCGGGCGGAGCTAGCTGCCATGCGTTCCTGTCCCAAAGATGAAAAGAGAAGCCGTAGTGCCAGCCAATGTCCCCTAATGCTGTATGTCCCCTCACCCAAGTAATAAGTATTCCTCCCAGTCCCGTATGCCACCCAATCCCAGTAATGTGCATGCCCCTAGTAGAGTATGCCTCCCCAATACTGTATGCCCCCAGTGATGTATGCCTACCCATGCCAGTAATGTGTATGACCCCAGTGCTGTATGTCCACTAGTAATGTGTGTGCCCTCCATTAATTTGTAAGTGTGGCGCCCTGGACAAGCCAGGACATCACAGGTACAGCAACAACACACCCCACACCCCGGTTAGGAACACCAGAGTCACACACAAATCCTAGTTGCCTCCCTCCAGGGGCTGATGTCCACACCAGGTGGGGCGGAGCCAGGTGGTTGGCTCCACCCACCAAGGAGTTCACAGTCCTGGAGGCGGGAAAAGGAAGGGAGAACAGAGTAGTCGAGGAGAGTGAAGGAGAGAAGTGGTAGTGGAACAGACTGGCCGTGTCCGGGTACGTGGCTCGGGCACCTACAGCAAGGTTGGCAGACGGTGGTGACCGTCTGCAGGCGAGGCTGATTGACGCACAACCGTAAGGACCGGGGTCGGGCGGTGGCCCGCCGGTACCGGACCGGGGAGCGAAGAGAAGCCAGCACCACTCGGCAGGGCCTACGGACCCCGACCAGGCTTGGAGTCGCCGTTAAACCGGTCAAATCCGTCAGCGACGGGAACCTCCGGGGTTTCCCAGCAGCAAAGACCCGACTGAAGGCAACCGCTCAACCGTGAAGGGAAATACAGCTACCGCCACAGCTAGAGTTCCCAGGGCCAGCGCCTGTGGGCAAAAGGGGCTCCTCTGGCAAATACACCGCTGGGGAGCGGGTTTCCGGTGGGGAGCCATCGGAGCCGACAACACAACACAGGTGCAGGGAGAGACAGTCACCGCCAACCTACCAGGAGTGACCATCGCAGCCGGCTGCGGGACCCGTCCATCCAGCCGTTTGTTTTACCAGAGACTCCGTCTACGTCATGAGTGAGTACCATCGTGCCGTCTGGCACCGCGCTGCCCTCCCGCGACCCTGCACCTCACCAAACCCCGCCATCCACCTTCCAGTCACCATCACCGGGCCCCGGGACCACCAAAAACCCCCTACCCACGGAGGGGAGAGAAACATCTCGGCTGCTCCCTGTCATCGCTCCCGGGATCCCCGTCCAGAGCAGCGGTGGTGTCCCAACCTCACCACAACCGTGGGTGGCGTCACGGACTGACTTCCCAAACCCCAAAAACTATTCCCCTTTCACTCACGGGCGAGGAGCACCGCTCGAGTCCCCGGATCCGGCCCACCACTCGAGCCACCGAGAAGCAGTAGCAGCAGCGCCGGACCCGAGCGTGGTGAGCGCAGCGTCCCCTCCCCGCCCGCGACATAAGCACCCCCAGTAATGTGTATGCCCACACAGTAATGTGTATGCCCTCATTCTTCCCTGTCATATATATACAGCACTCTGTGTGCACTGTGTGGCCATGTCTGTTAGTGATGGCCATCAAGCAGCACAGTCACGTGCCCGGGAGGAGGTGGACAGAGACAAGCAGGAGGTGAGTGCGGCTGCTGCCGGTTTCCACATATTAAAAATATCTCTAATGTTTTTGTGTGTGTATGTATGATGTGTATCTATGTATATCAGTGTATATGACTATTAGTGATGAGCGAGTAGTAAAAAGCTCGGGTGCTCGAGGCTCGGGCCGAGCATCCCAAGATACTCGTGTACTCGGCCTGAGCACCGAGCCCAATGTTATCCTATGGGAGACCCGAGTATTTTTATGAAATGACCCCCCGGCAGCATGTAGAAACCCTAAAAATGTCACAAAAGTCTCAGAAGAGTGCTCAAATGACATGGCAACAGCATGGGGAAGATCCCTTGAAGCATTTATCACTCATTCACAGCTGTGAACAATTTTATCCGAGTTTTACGCCATTTTTACGGACTCACCAGAAAACCTTCCAAAATGTTACCAAAATGAATTTTCATGGCGGAAATGTTAAGGGCACATACCAAATAGTGAGCTAGAGCTGGTGTAAGTTACTTTTTGAGATTACATGAAAGATTTTACGTGAAAACATTGTGTGGCACTCCGATGTCCCTGAGAAGAGACGTACATGAAGGCCTCTTGAGTCTAATGTGCCCATTTTGAGGAAGTTCAAGTGAGTCTTTGTAGTATTTTCCTTTGCCAGGGCAGTCCAAAATTGTGAGGTTCACCAATGCCCCTACATACAGACGTGCATGATGGCCTGTAAACCTGAAGTGCCCATTGTAAGGAAGTGGGTCTATTGTAGTATAGCCCTTTGGCAGGGCAGCCAAAAATTGGGAAGCTCCACATTGTCCCTGGATAGAGACGTGCATGAGGGCCTGTAAACCTGAAGTGCCCACTGTAACGAAGTGGGTCTATTGTAGTATAGCCCTTTGGCAGGGCAGCAAAAAATTGGGAAGCTCCACATTGTCCCTGGATAGAGACGTGCATGATGGCCTGTAAACCTGAAGTGCCCATTGTAAGGAAGTGGGTCTATTGTAGTATAGCCCTTTGGCAGGGCAGCCAAAAATTGGGAGGCTCCACATTATCCCTGGACAGAGACGTGCATGAGGGCCTGTAAACCTGAAGTGCCCATTGTAAGGAAGTGGGTCTATTGTAGTATAGCCCTTTGGGAGGGCAGCCAAAAATTGGGAGGCTCCACATTGTCCCTGGATAGAGACGTGCATGAGGGCCTGTAAACCTGAAGTGCCCATTGTAAGGAAGTGGGTATATTGTAGTATAGCCCTTTGGCAGGGCAGCCAAAAATTGGGAGGCTCCACATTGTCCCTGGATAGAGACGTGCATGAGGGCCTTAAAACATTGTTCCCATTGCAAAGGAGCGGGTCTCCTGTCGTTGTAATGTCCATTCTGAAAGAATGGGCGAAAAAATTTACCACTGGGGGTATACCTGAAACAACGGCCTAACTATTGTAACGGTCATCATGGTGGCGCATGAGGAGAAGGAGGAGCAGTCCAGCGATTATCCAAAGTCCAGAAGTGTGTACCCATGGGTGAGTGGAGGTACATGGCAAATTCCCGTTACAAACTTTAAATTCCGCTGTCATTTGCTGGTGGTGTGGTGAAGTCTGGCCCAATCCAACCCTTGTTCATCTTGATCAGAGTCAGCCTGTCGGCATTTTCAGTTGACAGGCGGGTGCGTTTATCTGTAATGATTCCACCTGCGGCACTAAAAACACACTCTGACAAAACGCTAGCGGCAGGGCAGGCCAGGACTTCCAAGGCGTAAAGAGCCAATTCATACCACGTGTCCAGCTTGGATACCCAATAATTGTAAGGCACAGAGGAATGTCGGAGTAAAGTTGTTCGATCTGCAAGGTACTCCTTGAGCATCTGGGCAAACTTAGGATTTCTTGTGGCACTACCCCGCACCTCAGGGGCTGTGGTACGTGAGGGGCTGAGAAAACTGTCCCACATCTTAAAGACTGTTCCCCTACCTCTGGCGGATTGGACTTGTGCCCCTCTCGGCTGTACGCCTTGGTTGTCCACTGATTCCTGACCTATGCCGCTAGCGTTTTGTGAGGGGAATGCTTTGCCTACTTCCGTGACTATGGCCTTTCGGAACTGCTGCATTTTGGCTGACCTCTCCGCCTCGGGAATAAGAGACATAAAGTTCTCCTTGTAGCGTGGGTCTAACAGTGTTACCAACCAGTAATGATTGTCGGCCAAGATGTTTTTAACGCGAGGGTCACGAGACAGGCAGCTTACCATAAAGTCAGCCATGTGCGCCAGACTCTTAACAGCCAGTAGTTCAGTATCCTGACCAACACGATGACTGAACATGCTGTCCTCCTCCTCCTCCTCCTCCTCCTCATCTACACTGTCCTCTGGCCAGCCACGCTGAACCGAGGATATGACTGGTGTGCATGTCATATCCTCAATTTGGCCGGAGAGTTGCTCCATGTCTTCATCCTCCTCCTCGTCATAGTCCTCCACTGCACGTTGTGATGAGACGAGGCTGGGCTGTGTGTTATCACCCACACCCACTACTGTTTCTTGCTCCAACTCATCGCGCTCCGCCTGCAATGCATCATATTTGTTTTTGAGCAGAGACCGTTTTAGAAGGCAGAGAAGCGGTATGGTGACGCTAATAATGGCGTCATCACCACTCACCATCTTGGTGGAGTCCTCAAAGTTTTGGAGGATGGTACATAGGTCGGACATCCATCTCCACTCCTCAGGTGTTATGTGTGGAGTTTCACCCATTTCCCGACGGCTTAGGTGATGCAGGTACTCAACAACTGCCCTCTTCTGCTCACATATCCTGACCAACATGTGCAGAGTTGAATTCCAATGCGTGGGGACATCACACACCAGTCTGTGAGCCGGAAGATGCAAACGGCGCTGAAAGCCGGCAAGGCCGGCTGAAGCAGTAGGTGACTTTCGAAAATGTGCAGACAGGCGGCGAACTTTTACCAGCAGATCAGACAGCTCTGGGTATGACTTTAGAAACCGCTGAACCACGAGGTTGAGCACATGGGCCACGCATGGAACATGTGTCAGCTGGCCTCGCCTCAAAGCCGCCACCAGGTTCCGGCCATTGTCACACACGACCTTTCCTGGCTTTAGGTTCAGAGGTGTGAGCCAGTGATCTGCCTGCTGTTTCAGAGCTGTCCACACCTCTTCTGCATTGAGAAACCAAAGAAAAAAATAATGAAAACATACCCTGCTGTAACTAAATAAAAGCATAGTGCATATAAACATAGGGTACTTAGTAAACACTGTTTTTTGATCAAAAAAAGCATAAAGCTATCCCACCAACGCCAAGGTGTACCCAGTTGGGATAGTACCTACACTCTCTAATATTAAAACCTTACCATGGGTCTAAAATAGGCCTCAATGTGGCTAAGGGCTGAGAGCGACCGGGTCCCAACAGGACACACAGTCAGGGGATGCACAGAATGAAATGCCCAGCTCACTAAGAAGGGGGCCACACCCTATTTGTACTGAATACAAAAAAACTACATAAAAACAAAAAAGTGAGCTGGAGTATGAGATGATACACATGGAGCTTGTGAGCTCATGTTCACACTGGCCATAAGACAAAGAGAAACCAAAGAAAAAAATAATGAAAACATACCCTGCTGTAACTAAATAAAAGCATAGTGCATATAAACATAGGGTACTTAGTAAACACTGTTTTTTGATCAAAAAAAGCATAAAGCTATCCCACCAACGCCAAGGTGTACCCAGTTGGGATAGTACCTACACTCTCTAATATTAAAACCTTACCATGGGTCTAAAATAGGCCTTAATGTGGCTAAGGGCTGAGAGCGACCGGGTCCCAACAGGACACACAGTCAGGGGATGCACAGAATGAAATGCCCAGCTCACTAAGAAGGGGGCCACACCCTATTTGTACTGAATACAAAAAAACTACATAAAAACAAAAAAGTGAGCTGGAGTATGAGATGATACACATGCAGCTTGTGAGCTCATGTTCACACTGGCCATAAGACAAAGAGAAACCAAAGAAAAAAATAATGAAAACATACCCTGCTGTAACTAAATAAAAGCATAGTGCATATAAACATAGGGTACTTAGTAAACACTGTTTTTTGATCAAACAAAGCATAAAGCTATCCCACCAACGCCAAGGTGTACCCAGTTGGGATAGTACCTACACTCTCTAATATTAAAACCTTACCATGGGTCTAAAATAGGCCTCAATGTGGCTAAGGGCTGAGAGCGACCGGGTCCCAACAGGACACACAGTCAGGGGATGCACAGAATGAAATGCCCAGCTCACTAAGAAGGGGGCCACACCCTATTTGTACTGAATACAAAAAAACTACATAAAAACAAAAAAGTGAGCTGGAGTATGAGATGATACACATGGAGCTTGTGAGCTCATGTTCACACTGGCCATAAGACAAAGAGAAACCAAAGAAAAAAATAATGAAAACATACCCTGCTGTAACTAAATAAAAGCATAGTGCATATAAACATAGGGTACTTAGTAAACACTGTTTTTTGATCAAAAAAAGCATAAAGCTATCCCACCAACGCCAAGGTGTACCCAGTTGGGATAGTACCTACACTCTCTAATATTAAAACCTTACCATGGGTCTAAAATAGGCCTCAATGTGGCTAAGGGCTGAGAGCGACCGGGTCCCAACAGGACACACACAGTCAGGGGATGCACAGAATGAAATGCCCAGCTCACTAAGAAGGGGGCCACACCCTATTTGTACTGAATACAAAAAAACTACATAAAAACAAAAAAGTGAGCTGGAGTATGAGATGATACACATGGAGCTTGTGAGCTCATGTTCACACTGGCCATAAGACAAAGAGAAACCAAAGAAAAAAATAATGAAAACATACCCTGCTGTAACTAAATAAAAGCATAGTGCATATAAACATAGGGTACTTAGTAAACACTGTTTTTTGATCAAAAAAAGCATAAAGCTATCCCACCAACGCCAAGGTGTACCCAGTTGGGATAGTACCTACACTCTCTAATATTAAAACCTTACCATGGGTCTAAAATAGGCCTCAATGTGGCTAAGGGCTGAGAGCGACCGGGTCCCAACAGGACACACAGTCAGGGGATGCACAGAATGAAATGCCCAGCTCACTAAGAAGGGGGCCACACCCTATTTGTACTGAATACAAAAAAACTACATAAAAACAAAAAAGTGAGCTGGAGTATGAGATGATACACATGGAGCTTGTGAGCTCATGTTCACACTGGCCATAAGACAAAGAGAAACCAAAGAAAAAAATAATGAAAACATACCCTGCTGTAACTAAATAAAAACATAGTGCATATAAACATAGGGTACTTAGTAAACACTGTTTTTTGATCAAAAAAAGCATAAAGCTATCCCTCCAACGCCAAGGTGTACCCAGTTGGGATAGTACCTACACTCACTAATATTAAAACCTTACCATGGGTCTAAAATAGGCCTCAATGTGGCTAAGGGCTGAGAGCGACCGGGTCCCAACAGGACACACAGTCAGGGGATGCACAGAATGAAATGCCCAGCTCACTAAGAAGGGGGCCACACCCTATTTGTACTGAATACAAAAAAACTACATAAAAACAAAAAAGTGAGCTGGAGTATGAGATGATACACATGGAGCTTGTGAGCTCATGTTCACACTGGCCATAAGACAAAGAGAGACCAAAGAAAAAAATTATGTAGTTTTTTTGTATTCAGTACAAATAGGGTGTGGCCCCCTTCTTAGTGAGCTGGGCATTTCATTCTGTGCATCCCCTGACTGTGTGTCCTGTTGGGACCCGGTCGCTCTCAGCCCTTAGCCACATTGAGGCCTATTTTAGACCCATGGTAAGGTTTTAATATTAGAGAGTGTAGGTACTATCCCAACTGGGTACACCTTGGCGTTGGTGGGATAGCTTTATGCTTTTTTTGATCAAAAAACAGTGTTTACTAAGTACCCTATGTTTATATGCACTATGCTTTTATTTAGTTACAGCAGGGTATGTTTTCATTATTTTTTTCTTTGGTTTCTCTTTGTCTTATGGCCAGTGTGAACATGAGCTCACAAGCTCCATGTGTATCATCTCATACTCCAGCTCACTTTTTTGTTTTTATGTAGTTTTTTTGTATTCAGTACAAATAGGGTGTGGCCCCCTTCTTAGTGAGCTGGGCATTTCATTCTGTGCATCCCCTGACTGTGTGTCCTGTTGGGACCCGGTCGCTCTCAGCCCTTAGCCACATTGAGGCCTATTTTAGACCCATGGTAAGGTTTTAATATTAGAGAGTGTAGGTACTATCCCAACTGGGTACACCTTGGCGTTGGTGGGATAGCTTTATGCTTTTTTTGATCAAAAAACAGTGTTTACTAAGTACCCTATGTTTATATGCACTATGCTTTTATTTAGTTACAGCAGGGTATGTTTTCATTATTTTTTTCTTTGGTTTCTCTTTGTCTTATGGCCAGTGTGAACATGAGCTCACAAGCTCCATGTGTATCATCTCATACTCCAGCTCACTTTTTTGTTTTTGTTTTTACCTCTTCTGCATTGTGGGGTTTGTCACCTATGCAGATTAGCTTCAGCACAGCCTGTTGCCGCTTCTCCGAGGCAGTGCTGCAGTGCTTCCAGCTTGGGACTGGTGTGGAGGGTAAAGTGGATGAGGATGCGCAGGAGGAGGAGGAAGCTGAGGAGCATGACATTCCGGAGCTGTAGAGTGTGGGTGAAACCCTGAGGTAGGGCCTGCAAACCTTGGTGTGGGAAGGACGTGTTCCGTCCCTCGCTCAGACTGGGTCCCAGCTTCCACAATATTAACCCAGTGTGCCGTCAACGAGATGTAGCGGCCTTGCCCACAAGCACTTGTCCACGTGTCTGTGGTTAGGTGGACTTTGGCTGAAACAGCGTTGTTCAGGGCACGTGTGATGTTTTGTGACACGTGGTTATGCAATGCAGGGACGGCACACCGGGAGAAATAGTGGCGGCTGGGGACCGAGTAACGTGGGACAGTTGCCGCCATCAGGTCACGGAATGCTTCTGTCTCCACCAACCTAAAAGGCAACATTTCCAGCGCAAGCAGTCGCGAAATGTTAGCATTTAGAACTGTGGCATGTGGGGCGTTGGCAGTGTATTTGCGCCTGCGTTCAAAGGTTTTCTGAATGGATAACTGAACGCTGCGCTGGGACAAGGACGTGCTTGATGATGGTGTTATTTCTGCGTAGGCAACTGCAGGTGCAGGGCCGGAGGAGGCTTGTGCGCATGCAGCATGGACAGGGGATTGGCTCGCATGCACAACAAGCGAAGACGTAGCAGTGACATCAGCAAGCACTGCTCCTCGACTCTGTTGTACATCCCACAAAGTCGGGTGCTTGGCTGACATGTGCCTGATCATGCTGGTGGTGGTCAGGCTGCTAGTTTTGGTACCCCTGCTGATGCTGGCATGGTAGGTGTTGCAAATGGCCTTTTTAGAATCATCTGGAGCCAACTTAAAAAACTGCCAGACTCGGGAAGACCTAACATTTGTACAGGCACCTTGTGTCGTGTTGTTGTTCCGGGGAACGGTTGCCTGACTTCTGCCTGGGGCCACCACCCTGCTTTTTACTGCCTGTTGGGATGCTACGCCTCCCTCCCCCTGTGCACTGCTGTCCTCGCTCTGCATAGCCTCCTGCCAGGTTGGGTCAGTTACTGGATCATCCACCACGTCGTCTTCCTCTTCCGCACCCTGCTTCTCCTCCTGACTTCCTGACAATTGTGTCTCATCATCGTCCACCCCTTGTTGAGACACGTTGCCAACTTCGTGAGAACGTGGCTGCTCAAATATTTGGGCATCTGTACATACGATCTCCTCATGACCCACTTCAACATGAGCTGGCGAGAGGCCAGAATGTGAGAAAGGAAACGTGAACAGCTCTTCCGAGTGTCCAAGTGTGGGATCAGTAATGTCCGAGGACGTGTACTCAGCCTTGTGGTAGGAAGGAGGATCAGGTTCTGAAATGTGCGGTGCAGTATCACGGCTACTGACACTTGACCGTGTGGAAGACAGAGTGTTTGTGGTGGTGCCAATCTGACTGGAAGCATTATCCGCTATCCAACTAACAACCTGTTGACACTGGTCTTGGTTCAAGAGCGGTGTACTGCTGCGGTCCCCAAGAATTTGGGACAGGACGTGCGAGCGAGTAGATGTGGCCCTTTGTTGTGGCAAAATTAGAGCTTGCACACGACCTCGGCCTGCACCATCATCACGTCCACTTCCTTGTTCGTTGCCAACGCCCTTGCGCATTTTGCAATGCTGTGCTGACGTGTATTCACTAGACTTGTGCGTTATATCCAAGTTTGTGCAAAACGCACACAAGTGCACCTGTACGCTGCCACCGACAGGCACACACGTGCGGTTTTTAAATGCAATCACGGACGCACTAAGAACCTAACAGGTTTTTAGGAGCGACAATTACTGAGAAGTTTGACACTATCAGACACTGCTGACTGACGTGTATTATTCACTAGACTTGTGCGTTATATACTAGTTTGTGCAAAACGTGCACCTGTTCGCTGCCACCGACAGGCACACACGTGCGGTTTTTAAATGCAAGCACGGACGCACTAAGAACCTAACAGGTTTTTAGGAGCGACAATTACTGAGAAATCTGACACTATCAGGACTGTTTTAGACTGTGTACACCAGCCATAGATATGATGAAGGCTGGTATACGGTCACCACTAGGAATGGCTATATACCCTGCCTGCCTGCCTGTATACAGCTACAATAGTCCTGAGAAGGACTCTTCTGGTCACTAGCCTGTATTCCGACCTGGCTATACCCTGCCTGTATACAGCAACAATAGTCCTGAGAAGGACTCTGCTACTGTACTCCGACCTGGCTATACCCTGCCTGCCTGTATACAAATACAATAGTCCTGAGAAGGACTTCTGGTCACACTGTTTGCAGCCCTGCTACGGAAATAACTATAAAGGGCCGCAAACCTTTCCCTGAAGCAGCAACACTCTCCCTGCACTGACTGTCTGGATGGCTGTGTGCAGAGCACAGCGCGCCCGCCGGTATAAAGGCTCGGTCACGCTGTGCAGGCCGGCCAATCACTGCAATTCCACAACTAACAGGGCTGTGGCATTGCAGTGGTCTGCCAGCCAATCCCTGCATGAGGGCTGGCTCTCAAAAGAGCGCCAACATGCAGGGATGAAGACCACGAGTACAGCACGAGTATCGCGAGATTACTCGGTCCCCGCCGAGTAGCCCGAGTACAGTGATACTCGTGCGAGTACCGAGTAGTGACAAGCATACTCGCTCAACACTAATGACTATGTATATATATTTATGTCTGTTTATATGTATTTTTGTGAATTTGTCTTCCAATATGTATATGTACATATGCCTGTATGTGTATGTATCTGTGTATGTGCGACCGTGTCTGTGTGTGCATGGGGTCCACTGAGACTATTTCTCCCGAGCCCACAAAAATCTAGACCCGCCCCTGGTTGAAGCCATTATCCAGAAGTGTAGAGCACATCAATTCACCAAAAACCAGCAAAGACCAGGTGCTCCTTGCAAGATTTCTGGTAGAGGAGTGAGAAGATTTATCACAAGAGTTGTCCAAGAGGAAATAACCACCTGTGGAGAGCTACAGAAAGTTTTGGAATCAGCAGGTATTATTGTGTCAAAGAAAACAGTAAGTAATGCACTCAACCTCCATTGCCTGTATGCACGCTCACCATGCAAGACACCATTGCTGAACAAAAAGCAGGTTCAAGTGCATTAAAAGTTTGCTCAACAACATTTAGACAAGGCTGTGGAAATTAAAATTTATGGAAGGACCTAAAGCTCAGAGCTCATAGAAGGAGCCCGACACCTGCAGGATTTGAAAAGTGTTTGTGTGGAGTATGGGCCAAAATCCCACCTGAGCAATGCAGGACACTAGTTTCTCCGTACAGGAGCCCTCTTAAAACTATCACCACCAACAAAGGATTTTGTACAAAGTATTAAATAAATAATCTTCAGAAATATATTTAATTAGAAAATTGTTGACGTGTTCAATACTAATTTTACCTGCAGTACTTGCATTAAAAATTCCTTTTCCTACCCTCACTCCACTATCTAACTGCTATTCAATTTTATTTTTGTCTACTTCCTTTTTTATGATGTTCAGTTAAAGAATCCCAGTGCATGCTGAGATACTGTAATGAAGCATCATCAGGGGCAGAGGCTGCGGTCACTGCCACACACTCTACCCCCCTCCCTGAAACAAAGCGTCATCAGTAATGGTCATTTTAGGGGCTAAGCCCTGCACTCTTTGCAATGTGCACAATTACAGTGCACTCTTTCACCGGCTCAGATGAGCATTAACGATCTAGCAATAGAGCAGTGTCAATATATCCAGTGGGCAGAGACCAGCGCTGCCCCGCAAGTAACGTCACCGGTCTCTGCATGCCAGGTATTCTAACACCGCTCTGTTGCCAACTCGTTAGGCTAGGTTCACACTTCCGTTAAATCAGTCACAATCCGCTGCTCTGGTAAACAATGGAATCCGACTGATCAGTCGTGGAACGACTGACCGCGGGGCGGAAGTAACGCAGCCGGTAACATTTTTTAGGCAGCGCAATCCGTAGGATTTCGCCGTGCATGCTCTCTCTGGCTCATGGCACACGTAACCAGGATACACATCGGGTTACTAAGCAATGCACTTTGGTTAGTTACCCGATATTTACACTGGTTATGTGTGCAGGGAGGCCGACACTTCCTTGCTCGGCTTCGCCCCCTCACGCACTCCGCATGTATACACACACACATACACACACATATACACACACACACTCACACACTCACCTGTCCCCAGCCCTGCAGTCCCCGCGGCACTGACGTCCTCAGTGCCACGGCACCGCTTGGCTCCACCCACCCCAAACTCCGCTCCCCTCGCGCTCCGCCCCCCGGACACAACGGAGTCCGACAATTAAAAGTCTGTTTTTTGTCATCCGCTGTACAACGCATCAGTCCCATGCGTCAAGCAACGCATGTGACTGATGCAAAACAACGGAAATGTGAACCTAGCCTTACTGCTGATCTGAGCCGGAAACAGAGCGTGCGCTGTCATTGTGCACATGTGCAGTTAGAACAATGAAGCAATTAATAGGGTCAAAGGTGAAGTTAAGAAAGAAGCAGACTTTCAGGAAAAAAAATGATTGACTCGTGACTTTTTCAACCTAATAGCTCACTGTAATCCGCAACTCTCAAGCAGATGGTAACTCTTATAGGATTTGGTCTTGTCTTAAGATTTAGCACCATGTTACTTGAATATATATGTGATCTCCACTTCTTCCACTATGGCGCCTGTCTGTGTTGACCCTCACTGCATTGCTCCGATGATTGACTAGTCATCCTAGCTGCCTCATCCTTGGTCGGACTTTTCGAGTATGCCTTTGCGGAAATGCCACAGCTGTCCGTGATTCGTGAGCAGCATGCGGACTTCCTCGACATTCATTGAGCTATGGTGACAAACAGCAGGAAAGCAATCAGTGGTTGATAACAATAACCCTAACCGCAGACATCCTAACATTTCAATAAGTTACTAACTAGAACATCTGCTGGGGAATTCTCTCTATTTTATTTCCTTAGCGGATCCGTCATTTACTGGGAATATAAATGAGAACATTAAGAACATGTTTATTGCATTGGGAGCTTTCTGTGAGATGCTCTTCACCAACAGCCAGAGGGTCATCATGTCAAGGAATTTCCTTGTTTCTCCTTGCACATGACAAAAACTGTATACATGTGTCGACGTTATGAAGCACGATGTTGGATCACTCGTCAGCATTGACTCCCTACAAGGCAACATCATGGAGTGTGTACGTTGAACCAACATTTTGTTCTAGGTTGTTTACTTTTTTAGTGACACTGTGACATCACTTAGGACCCCTCTGTTTTATTCCACCCCCAATTACATTTTATTTACCTGTAGTAGAGGGCTGCGTCCCACCGTGTACATGTACTGTGTTTTATAGACTGTTAAATATTATAAGATGTATGTGTTTGTATCAATGACTGATGACTGACATTGAGCGGTTAGTAGCCTTTAGATTAGACTAGCTGAAGTACCTGGCATTGTCCAGGATAGTCATCCCCATTTGTCCTTATATGGTAGGGATTTATCAGGGTAAGTAAGGGATAGCCGCCGAGGAACGGGGGCGTCCAGTTACGTTAAGGCGGTATTACCTCCGTTGATAGGAAGGAGTCAAGGTGTAGGTCTATTACAGGGTTTCTTTAATCCCTCTGTGGGACCCCAGACGCCAATCTTGTTGTTTCTTATCATTTTTGTATACTTGTCATCTGTTTGATTAGGGGTGGCATCCCTGGTGTATATTTATACTACCCTTGATATCTGTTATACGGGTGAATCACTTGGGAATTTTTTTAAAAAAAGGTATTTAAATAAAAATAGATTTTTAAAGGGATTGTTTCTTCACTTTATATGCGTTGTCCAGGATAGTAACTGTATCTCTCCCTCTCTCCTTCTCTCTGTCTGTCTCTTACTCTGTCTGTCTCTCTCCCTGTCTCTCTCCCTGTCCGCTTGTCGCGCTCTCTGTCTCTCTGTCTGTCTCTTTGCCTGTCTCGCTGTCTGTGTCTCTCCCTGTCCGCCTATCTCTATCTCTGTCTGCCTGTCGCTCTCTCTTTCCCTGTGTGTCTGTGTCTGTCTCTCTCTTTATCTGTCTCTCTCTGCCTGTCTCTCTGTCTCTTTCTCTCTGCCTCTATCTTTCTGTCTGTCTCTCTCACTGTCTGTCTCTCTATCCATATCTGTCTGTCTCTCTCTGTCTTTCTCTCTTTCTATCCGGCTCTCCTTGTCTCTCTCTGTCTCTTTGTCTCTGTCTCTCGCTATCTCTCTTTCTGTCTCTATTTCTCTATCTGTCTCCTTCTGTCTGTCTGTCTGTCTCTGTCTGTGTCTCTCTATCCGTGTCTGTCTGTCTCTGTCTCTCTCTCTCTTTCTCTCTGTCTGTCTCTCTATCTGTCTGTCTCACTCCCTGTCTGACTCTCTCTCTCTGTCTCTCTCTATCTATTTCTCTGTCTCTTTCTGTCTCTCTCTGTCTCCCTCTGTCTGTCTCTGTCTGTGTCTCTATCCATGTCTCTCTGTCTGTCTCTGTCTCTTTCTCTCTATCTGTCTCTCTCACTCCCTGTCTGCCTCTTTCTCTGTCTATATCTGTCTGTCTCTCTTTTATCTGAGTTGTCTGTGAAAAAGTTCGTAATTTTAAATACGACGGTGTGGATTCTTTTGGCAGACATACATACACACGCAGGTATATGTGACACCCTGGACTAGCCAGGTAGTCACAAACACAACATCACACACACACCCTCCCCTGGTTAGGCAACAACAGTCAAACAAAATCCTTGTTGCCTCCTCCAGGGTCTGATGTCCAAACCAGGTGGGGCGGAGCCAGGCGGTTGGCCCCACCCACTGAGGAGTACACAGGCCTGGAGGCGGGAAAAGCAGTTAGTTAAGTTTTGGAGTGAAGCAGTTAAGTGTAGGAGTCGAGAAGTTAAAGTTTGGAGTTGAAAGTGACAGGAGAGAAACTGTTGGTGTCTGGGTAGGAGCCCAGGCACGCACAGCAAGGTCGGCAGACGGTGGTGGCCGTCTGCAGGAGGTGGTGCAAGTCAGCGGAACCGTAGGACCGGGGACGGGCGGTGGCCCCCCGGTACCGAACCGGGGAGCAGATCTGTACCAAGCACAAAGGCAGGGCCATCAGATCCCGACCAGGCTAGGAGCCACCGAAAAGGTCAAATCCGATAGTGACCGGGACCCCAGGGGTTCCCTCACACCCAAGACCCGACAGAAGGCAACAGTCCACACAGTGAGGATAAAAAGCCACCGCCATAGGCTAGAGATCCAAGGGCCAGCGCCTACGGGCAAAAGGGGCTCCTTCGGTACATACACGCCGGGGAGCAGACTACCAGTGGGAAAACCATCGGAGTCAATACATACACAGCGGTGCAGGGAAAGACAGCCACCATCAACCTGTCCGGGGAGAGCAAAGACACTGCAGCCGGCTGCGGGACCCGTCCATCCAGGCGTTTGGTTTACCATAGACTCTGTGAATCTGTGCCTGAGTGAGTACAACAGTGCCATCCGGCACCGCGCCGCGCTGCCTCTGCAACCCTGCACCCCAGCTACCCTGCCTCCCTGTATATAATCACAGAAAATATACTCCTAAAATTTTTTTCGTTAAACTTTTATTAAATATCAATATATTGAAACATGAAGTGAGGGGGGGGGGGGTGTTCAGAAAAATATAAAATACCCTAAGGGTCTAAAGTACAATATAAAATAGTCTAGTGGACCAGCCGGCGGTATATCCCAGCAAATGGTGGGAAAGGCTTATATCGCTCCACCAGTCAACTTTACAAATGATGATACATCAATTTTTTAACATTCATTGCAGAAACATTTTTAATACACAATTATTATCATCTAGATCCAATAATTAACCATGCATTGAAAAAGAGACTTACATAAAATGTAAATTTATAGATAGATTTGGCATATATCTCTCAAATACAGAAACTTGAACTATATGTATTATTGGTAGGACAGTGTAAGAAGATATAATTATAGAGTACTGTAGTGGGATAAAACAAACATACAGTATTCTTTTTATGTAAAAAAAAAGCATAAACAAGTTAGCCCCAAGAAATATTACCCAACGCGTTTCGCCTCCTTGGGTGGAGGTTCATCAGGGGTATAAATATTACATATGTTCCATAGTGTATCACACGTTGTAATATATCAGTTTAGATTCTAATTCTTCAAATAAAAGATATTTTTACAATGTAATAGAATTCATCAGGGGACCTCTTTTCCATTCATGAATATAGCCTCACTCTGATGAAATATTTCACAACAGAGGGCTCTCAGCCCATAACAGGTCAGTGAACCCTTCAATGGTTAATCAGTTGTTTTTATAAATCCATTCAGGAAAAACATTCCTGTGACTGCATGTTTCATCAGAAGTAAGTCTACTTCTTATATTGATAAGAAGAGACAAAAGGGGGATGGAGGGTTTAAATAACCACAGAAGTCCCCTTCAGCTGATTGTAAGGGGTACTTCACACACAGCGAGATCGCTACTGAGATCGCTGCTGAGCCACGTTTTTTGTGACCTCATTAGCGATCTCGCTGTGTGTGACACTGAGCAGCGATCTGGCCCCTGCTGTGAGATCGCTGCTCGTTACATACAGCCCTGGTTCGTTTTTTTATTGTTGCTCTCCCGCTGATAAGCACACATCGCTGTGTGTGACAGCGAGAGAGCAACAATCCTGAATGTGCAGGGAGCAGGAGCCGGCGTCTGACAGCCTGCGGTAAGCTGTAACCAAGGGAAACATCAGGTAACCAAGGTGGTTACCCGATATTTACCTTCGTTACCAGCCTCCGCAGCTCTCACGCTGCCAGTGCCGGCTCCTGCTCCCTGCACACGCTAAGCTAAGCGGTGTGCGCTGGTAACTAAGGTAAACATCGGGTAACCATACCCGATGTTTACCTTAGTTACCAGTGACCGCAGCTTCCAGACGCCGGCTCCGTGCAAGCGCAGCGTCGCTTGCACGTCGCTGCTGGCTGGGGGCTGGTCACTGGTCGCTAGTGAGATCTGCCTGTTTGACAGCTCACCAACGACCATGTAGCGATGCAGCAGCGATCCTGACCAGGTCAGATCGCTGGACGGATCGCTGCTGCATCGCTAAAGTGTGATGGTACCCTAAGGATGTAAGGCTGTGGATAAAAGTCATCCTCTCCTGTCAGAAATCAGACCATGACTTTTATCCACAGACTTACATCCTTACAATCAGCTGAAGGGGACTTCTGTGGTTATTTAAACCCTCCATCCGCCGTCCCCCTTTTGTCTCTTCTTATCAATATAAGAAGTAGACTTACTTCTGATGAAACATGCAGTCACAGGAATGTTTTTCCTGAATGGATTTATAAAAACAACTGATTAACCATTGAAGGGTTCACTGACCTGTTATGGGCTGAGAGCCCTCTGTTGTGAAATATTTCATCAGAGTGAGGCTATATTCATGAATGGAAAAGAGGTCCCACTGAAGAATTCTATTACATTGTAAAAATATCTTTTATTTGAAGAATTAGAATCTAAACTGATATATTACAACGTGTGATACACTATGGAACATATGTAATATTTATACCCCTGATGAACCTCCACCCAAGGAGGCGAAACGCGTTGGGTAATATTTCTTGGGGCTAACTTGTTTATGCTTTTTTTTTTACATAAAAAGAATACTGTATGTTTGTTTTATCCCACTACAGTACTCTATAATTTTATCTTCTTACACTGTCCTACCAATAATACATATAGTTCAAGTTTCTGTATTTGAGAGATATATGCCAAATCTATCTATACATTTACATTTTATGTAAGTCTCTTTTTCAATGCATGGTTAATTATTGGATCTGGATGATAATAATTGTGTATTAAAAATGTTTCTGCAATGAATGTTAAAAAATTGATGTATCATCATTTGTAAAGTTGACTGGTGGAGCGATATAAGCCTTTCCCACCATTTGCTGGGATATACCGCCGGCTGGTCCACTAGACTATTTTATATTGTACTTTAGACCCTTAGGGTATTTTATATTTTTCTGAACACCCCCCCCCCCCCTCACTTCATGTTTCAATATATTGATATTTAATAAAAGTTTAACGAAAAAAATTTTAGGAGTATTTTTTCTGTAATTATATTTTCGGGTTACTCCCCTTTGATCGTTTTTTCTGTGATTTGCCTGCCTCCCTGTACCACCACCGGGCCCCGGGATCACCAACCCCCTACCCACGGAGGGGAAACTAACACCTAGCTGCTCCCCGCCATCGTTCCCGGGAATCCCGTCACGAGCAGCGGTGGTGTCCACTATCACCACGACCCGTGGGTGGCGTCACGAACTATCTCCCTAAAACCACCCAACACCCCCTTTTCACTCGGGGGCGAGGAACGCTGCTCGAGTCCTCGGGTCCGGCCCACCGCTCAAGCCACCGAGCAGCAGCAGCCCCGGACCCGAGCGTAGCGAGTGCGGCCCCTCCGCCCGCGACATATACACACACTCAGTTTCATATATTAGATAACGTAGGGTCAAGGCAGTGGAAGGAAGGAGTGGGAGACGGGTGGAAAGGCAAAAGGTGGGAAGTTTCAAGAGGGGACCAGTAGATAATAGGGTTCAAGTATGAGAAGACGTGGTCTCGGTGCTAGGGCCAGTCAGGGAACCCTGAGGAAAACTAGAGAAGTCCAGAGCCTATGGCTCAACCCCAACGGGCTTAGAAAGTCATCCAGCTAGAGAGCTGTCAGGGCTCAGAATCGGACGAAGGTAAACGGAGTTAGGGGGAAGGAGACACAGACTCCGGAGCTTGAGAATTAGATCCAAGATAGAGGGGAGGAACAGGTCAAGGAGTAGCTCCCCACACGGAGAGGAAAGAAGGAAAGGAAGGCCATGTCTATCATAACAGTGTGAAGATTAAAAGTGAATGATTCTGGTTGGTTAAGCGAACTTTGATGTTACGACTGTCCATGATGGCGACTGCCAGCAGAATGATGGTTAGTAAGAAAAAGGAGACAGTTGCACTCTGTAGTGCTAAGATATGTGTAACAATAAACATGGGAATATAGACATGCATTACTGCTGTGAAAAACATGTAAGAATTGAGATACTTAGCAAACAAAAATGGCCAATTTTATGTGAGCCCAATAGGCAACGGCAAGGCGGAGTGATGGACACCACCCTAATGAAACCAGTAAGTGTCATGCACCCCACACAAAGGCACATAGAGTCTCCTTGGCAAAGGAGTGCGGTGTCCGTGCGGCCTGGGGTCAGCACCTTCCTTCAAACCAATATTCCAAACCTACTGCACATAACCGCACATTGTTAAGGTGTTTTTTATGTAGTCAGGCATCCGACCATTGTATTATTCAGTCACTACATGGTGCTCTTATTTAATCACTCACTGTATGGAGGTATTTTTCAGTTGCTGTATGGGTTCTTTATTTGTTCACTGTATGCAGGGATAATTTGGTCACTATATGAAGGTTTTAGTCACATTGTCAGGAGAAAGGCTACACTAATGACTGGCGGGACATCCAATTTCACTTGCAGTACAGAATGGATCACTACGCGCCAATCTTCTAATCCGGCGATCCGCCCCCGTACAGAGGTCCACCTTTGTGTACTTCTTGCAATCATTCCAGTTCATCATTGTTCTTCCAATCACTGGGACTCACAACATTGAACATCTCAGCCAAGGCGATCATCGATTTGACGGAAATCCAAGATTTCAATTAATGGATTTTGTCTCTCTCAGTGGTGAACAAAAAAAATCAGATGATTTTGAGGCGCCTCCTGTTTGTCGACTTGCTAGTTTTCACTGATAACTAGAAAGTCGACAAACAGGAGGCATGGCAAAATCATCTGATTTTTATCTGTTTGTTAGTTATCACTGATAACAAGCAAGTCGACAAACAGAAAAAGTCCCAAAATCATCAGATTTTTATTTTTGTCGACTTGCTCATTATCACTGATAACAAGAAAGTTGATAAATAGGAGGCATGGCAAAATCATCAGATTTTTATGTTTGTCGACTTGCTCATTATCACTGATAAGTAGCAAGTCGACAAACAGGAGGCGTCGCAAAATCATCTGATTTTTATGTTTTCCGATTTCCTCATTATCACTGATAAGTAGCAAGTCGACAAACAGTAGGCATCGCAAAATCATCTGATTTTTCTCTGTTTGTCGACTTTCTACTTATCACTGATAACAAGCAAGTCGACACACATAAAAATCAGATGATTTTGTGACTTCTTCTGTTTTTGACTTGCTTATTGTCAGGGCCAGGTGGACGGGCAGACCCAGGAGGTGGATCCACTGGGCCGAACTCCTAGATGGTGGTAAGGGGTCCGGTAGCTGGAGCACTATAGGCAGCAGAACAGTCCGTGCACAGGAGTATAACGGAGAAGTCCCTGGGACTACGGAGTCACTGGTGGTAGTCCGGGTGACGCAGCTCAGGTTCGGAAGCCGAGAAGATGTCAGGCGGGGTCCGGAACCTTTGGAGCGAGATGACAGGTCACCGCAGGGATCCGAGATGGTACGGACTGTCAGGATGGCAGATGGACTGCGCTCGGGGTTCGGGATTCGGTCTGGACCGGATGGCGAGGCAGGCACGGCTCTACAAGAGAGATAGGTGAGTATATACACATATACACCAGGAGACCTGACTCCTAGCTTAAGAAACACGAAGATCAGGCCCCGCCCCCTTGGACATAAACCCCCTTTATACCCTGTACCTGTTTTGCATCATTTCCTGTTAATGGACGCTGGCCCTTTAAGAAAGGGTCAATGACCGCGCGCGCGCCCTAATGCGCATGCGCGCGGCCCGAGTGCCAGAAGCCAGAGCAGGAAGCTGCGAGGAGGAAGCAGCAGGGCCAGGATGGGGCTGTGAAGCCGACGGACGCCGGGTGCGGGGACCAGGACGCTGGGGACGCGCTGGCAAGGGGTGCTGGAGAGCGGGGAGCGGCGGTGACCGGACCAAGGAACCGGGAAGCGAGACGGGGGACCCGGGGAGCGTGACAGGTGAGCCGGAGGGCAGCACAGGGGACCCGGGGAGCGTGACAGTACCCCCCCCCCACACCCCCCTCCCCGCAACCGGGACAGGAAGGCACGGATCAGCGGAGTACCCACATTCTCCCGGGGCTCCCAGGACCTATCCTCAGGACCATACCCTGCCCAGTCCACCAGGAAGAACTGTCGACCCCGTACGGTCTTCATGGCCACGATATCCCTTACCGCATAGATGTCGTCATCGGCAATAGGTGGAGGAGCCGAACTGGCAGCAGCGGAGAAGGGACCCAGGACAACCGGCTTGAGCAGGGAGACGTGGAATGAGTTGGGTATCCTCATCGTGGCCGGGAGCTGTAGCTTGTAGGAGACCTCATTGATCTTGTTGAGGACTTTAAACGGCCCGATGTAGCGAGGACCCAGCTTGTAGGATGGTATCTTCAATCGCACGTACTTGGATGCAAGCCAGACTAGATCTCCAGGAGAGAAACACGGAGGATCCAGACGTCTCTTGTCTGCGTGTCTTTTCATCCGCAGGGAAGCATGCCCAAGGAACGCCTTGACAGAGTCCCAAATGGTTGCAAAGTCACGGGCTACAGTATCAGCAGCAGGGACATCCGAAGAAGGGGATACAGGCAATGGGACGGAGGGCTGAAGTCCGTAAACGACATGGAAGGGAGAGCTGGAGGAGGACTCACTGACGTGGTGGTTATGGGAGAATTCAGCCCAAGGAAGAAGCGTGGACCAGTCGTCGTGATGGGCGTTGACATAGTGACGTAAGAAAGAGGTCAATATTTGATTGACCCTCTCCACTTGGCCATTAGACTGAGGATGGTATGCAGATGAAAAGTCCAGAGTCACTCCCAGATGGTTGCAGAGAGCCCTCCAGAAGCGGGAGGTGAACTGAGTTCCTCTATCGGATACGATGTGAGATGGAAAGCCATGCAAGCGGAAGATGTGATGTATGTAGGCGTCCGCGAGTTCCTGAGCAGAGGGCAATCCAGCCATAGGGACGAAATGAGCCATTTTAGAGAATCGATCCACCACGACCCATATGACTGTGTGTCCGGAGGACAATGGCAAGTCTGTAATAAAGTCCATCGCTATGTGTTGCCACGGAACTGAAGGTATCGGCAGAGGCAGAAGACGGCCATATGGCAGGTGTTTGGGCGTCTTGTTCCTGGCACAAGAGGAGCAGGCAGAGACAAAAGCAGCGACGTCCGTGCGAAGGGATGGCCACCAGTAATGGCGTACAATCGCACCCCATGTTCTCTTCTGACCAGCATGACCGGCTGTTTTCGAGGCATGACCCCAGTGTAACACTTTTTGCCTGTCTGTCTCAGAGACATAGGTCTTCCCGGGCGGTATCTGGGCCAGGGTGACAGGGGCCACCGGAATGATTTTGCTAGGACAGATGATGGGTTGGGAAGTCTCCTCCTCCTGCTCCATGGGCATGAAAGACCTGGACAAGGCATCAACGCGTACATTCTTGCCCGCGGGTCGGAAATGGAGCTGGAAATCAAACCTGGCAAAGAATAAGGACCACCTGGCTTGCCGTGGGTTCAGTCGCTGAGCAGACCGCAGGTATTCCAGGTTCTTGTGGTCCGTGTAAATGATAACGGGGTACACTGCTCCTTCCAGAAGGTAGCGCCATTCCTCCAGAGCCAGTTTGACTGCCGAGAGCTCTTGGAGAAGAATCCGCAAGTCACCATCTTCCCGGAGGAGGACTTCTGCATGAGCACTGCTCCGGCTCCTGAGGAGGAGGCATCCACCTCCAAGGTGAACTGGCGGTTTAACTCCGGACGGTGAAGTACAGGAGAGGAGGCAAATGCCCGCTTCAGCGAGCCAAACGCGGCGTCGGCCGCAGGTGACCAGTCCTTTGGATTAGCCTCCTTCTTGGTCAAAGCGGAGAGAGGAGCAGTCAGAGCCGAGAAGTGAGGGATGAACTGGCGGTAGTAGTTGGCGAATCCCAGGAAGCGTTGGATTGCCTTCAGTCCAGAAGGAGGAGGCCAGTTGAGAATGGAGGAGACCTTCTTTGGATCCATCTGCAGTCCGGTATCAGAGATGATGTACCCCAGGAAGGGGAGAGAAGACTGCTCAAAGACACACTTCTCATACTTCGCGTACAGACGATTCTCTCTCAGTCTTTGTAGAACCAGCTGCACGTTCTCTCTGTGGGTCTGGAGGTCCGGAGAGAAGACAAGGATGTCATCCAGATATACTACCACACAGACGTAAAGAAGGTCCCGGAAAACGTCGTTCACCAGTTCTTGAAAGACGGCTGGGGCGTTACACAGGCCGAAGGGCATCACGCAGTATTCATAGTGCCCATCGCGCGTATTGAACGCGGTCTTCCATTCGTCCCCAGAGCGGATGCGTACCAGATTGTAAGCACCCCGAAGATCCAGCTTGGTGAACACACGAGCTCCTCTAAGCCGGTCAAACAATTCAGGGATGAGCGGCAGAGGGTACTTGTTTTTTACGGTGATTTGATTCAAACCCCGGTAGTCTATGCATGGGCGTAAGTCGCCCTCTTTCTTCTTGACAAAGAAGAAACCTGCTCCAGCAGGAGAGGAGGATCTCCGGATGAATCCCCTTGCCAGGCTCTCTGTGATGTAAGTAGACATGGCCCTTGTTTCGGCTGGAGACAATGGATATATCCGTCCTCGAGGTGGTGTAGTTCCAGGGAGCAGGTCGATGGCACAATCGTAAGGACGATGTGGTGGAAGTACCTCGGATTCCTTTTTATCAAAGACGTCTGCAAAGGACCAATAGGCCGAGGGCAGCCCCGGTAGGTTCTCTGGAACCGGAGGTCGTCGGATGGGTTGTATGGTCTTCAGGCACTTCTCATGGCACGAAGAGCCCCATCGGGTGATTTCGCCAGTGCCCCAGCTGACTGATGGTTCGTGTGTCCGCAACCAGGGAAGTCCCAGCAGGATTTGATGGGACATGTGTGGGAGGACGTAGAGTGCGATGTTCTCGGTGTGCAGGGCACCGATACGCAGTTCCACCGGCTTGGTGATCCAGGAGATGGTGTCAGAGAGGGGTCTCCCATCCACAGAGGCAATCACGAGGGGCTTGTCGAGTGGAGTAACAGGCACCTGGTACTTGTCCACCGTGGCCTGCTGGATGAAATTGCCTGCTGCCCCGGAATCGAGGTATGCCTCAGCCGTGAACCGCGTCTCTCCCGTTGTCACTTGCACAGTCCACGTAACCGGGTCTGAGAGAGTCCCAGCACCTAGGGTGGCCTCTCCTACCAACCCTAGGCTTTGGAGTTTCCCGGCCTCTCAGGACAGGAGCGTAGCAGGTGTGTGTCCTCTCCGCAGTAAAAGCAGAGGCCCTTGGCGAGCCGCTCAGCTCTAAGTTGTTCAGACTGCCGCACTCTGTCGATCTGCATGGGCTCGTGGACGGAGACCCCAGCTGTCGAAGACTGAAGTACGGCGGGCTTCTGCGGAGGAGAGGAATGCCGTACCGGTCGTCTCTCACGGGACACTTCCTTGGATCGCTCCTGAAAGCGGATGTCCACTCGAGTCGCTAGGGCGATCAGGGCATCCAGGGTGGTCGGTACGTCACGACCCGCCAGCTCATCTTTAATTCGCCCCGAGAGTCCTTCCCAGAAGGCGGCGGTTAGGGCCTCGTTGTTCCACCCGAGTTCCGAAGCCAAGGTGCGAAACCGGATTGCGTATTGGCCCACCGTCAGAGTCCCCTGACGCAGCCGGAGAAGAGACGAAGCAGACGCGGAGGCGCGTCCGGGCTCATCAAAGGTGCCACGGAATGCCTGCAGGAAGTCCTGGATGTTCGTGGTCACAGGATCCCCCTTCTCCCACAAGGGGTTCATCCACGCCAGTGCCTCACCCTCTAGATGGGACATGATGAAGGCGACCTTGGCTTGATCAGAGGCAAACAAATGCGGCAGCTGCGTGAAATGGAGGGAGCATTGGTTTATGAAACCCCTGCAGGTCTTGGGGTCTCCGGCGTACCGGGGTGGTGAGGCCAAACGAAGTCTGGAAGTATCTGAAGAAGTCGCCACGGGAGCTGGAGCCGTGGCTTGACTAGTGGAGGCCCGGGATGCTGAAGACGTGACTGCCGCTTGTAGCGTGTTCAGGCGGGCGTCCACAGAAGACATAAATTGCAGCATGCGGGTCTGAGTCTCACGCTGGCGTGTGAGTTCCTCCTGTACGGCTGCTAGTGCTGCAGCGGGATCCATGGCCTGATCTTACTGTCAGGGCCAGGTGGACGGGCAGACCCAGGAGGTGGATCCACTGGGCCGAACTCCTAGATGGTGGTAAGGGGTCCGGTAGCTGGAGCACTATAGGCAGCAGAACAGTCCGTGCACAGGAGTATAACGGAGAAGTCCCTGGGACTACGGAGTCACTGGTGGTAGTCCGGGTGACGCAGCTCAGGTTCGGAAGCCGAGAAGATGTCAGGCGGGGTCCGGAACCTTTGGAGCGAGATGACAGGTCACCGCAGGGATCCGAGATGGTACGGACTGTCAGGATGGCAGATGGACTGCGCTCGGGGTTCGGGATTCGGTCTGGACCGGATGGCGAGGCAGGCACGGCTCTACAAGAGAGATAGGTGAGTATATACACATATACACCAGGAGACCTGACTCCTAGCTTAAGAAACACGAAGATCAGACCCCGCCCCCTTGGACATAAACCCCCTTTATACCCTGTACCTGTTTTGCATCATTTCCTGTTAATGGACGCTGGCCCTTTAAGAAAGGGTCAATGACCGCGCGCGCGCCCTAATGCGCATGCGGGCGGCCCGAGTGCCAGAAGCCAGAGCAGGAAGCTGCGAGGAGGAAGCAGCAGGGCCAGGATGGGGCTGTGAAGCCGACGGACGCCGGGTGCGGGGACCAGGACTCTGGGGATGCGCTGGCAAGGGGTGCTGGAGAGCGGGGAGCGGCGGTGACCGGACCAAGGAACCGGGAAGCGAGACGGGGGACCCGGGGAGCGTGACAGGTGAGCCGGAGGGCAGCACAGGGGACCCGGGGAGCGTGACACTTATCAGTGATAATTAGCAAATAATTAGTATCAGTTATAATTAGCAGATCAGTAGCAAACAGAAGGCATGGCAAAACCATCTGATTTTTATCTGTTTGTCAACTTGCTAATTATCAGTGATAACCATCAAGTCGACAAACAGGAGGCGTCGCAAAATCAGTTGATTTTTATCCGTTTGTCGACTTGCTAGTTATCACTGATAACTAGCAAGTTGACAAACAGGAGGCATTGGAAAATCATCTGATTTTTATTTTTTCATATAGTTAAAAAAAAAAGCTTTCAATCCGTTACTTCCTCTACTTACACAATCTAAAGGGCACTTTACACACAGCGATATCGCTAGCGATGTCGCTGGTGAAAGCACCCGCCCCCGTCGGTTGTGCGTCACAGGCAAATCGCTGCCCATGGCGCACAACATCGCTAGGAATGGTCACACGCACTTACCTGCCTAGCGACGTTGCTGTGGTCGGCGAACCGCCTCCTTTCTAAGGGGGCGGTTCGTGCGGCGTCACAGCGACGACACTAAGCGGCCGCCCAATAGAAGCGGAGGGGCGGAGATGAGCGGCCATAACATCCCGCCCACCTCCTTCCTTCCTCATTGCAGGCGGACACAGGTAAGGTGATGTTCCTCGTTCCTGCGGTGTCACACAAAGCGATGTGTGCTGCCGCAGGAACGACAAACAACCTGCGTCCTGCAACAGCAACGATAATTGGGATTAGAACAACGTGTCAACGATCAACAATATGTAAGTAATTTTGATCATTAACGGTCGTTCGTGCGTTTCAAATGCAACAACGTCGCTAATGAGGCTGGATGTGCATCACGAATTCCGTGACCCCAACGACATCTCGTTAGCGATGTCGTTGCGTGTAAAGTGGCCTTTACATCTTGTCCTTTTTGATGCTGAAATTTCAATGTTGAGGAGTGTGGCGCCCTGGACAAGCCAGGGGCCACAGGTAACAACACACACACACACCTACCCCCAGCAGTTCACAGCAGTCATCCCCAGTGAGACCTGATTTCCTCCCTCGGGTTCAGACAGACACACCAGGTGGGCGGAGTCAGGCAGATGGAGACGCCCACCCAGGAGTCTAGCTGGTCTGAGGCAGGAAACAAGGGAGACAAGTCCAGGCAGAGGAAGAGAGAGGAGGTCTGCAGAGAGGCAGACGCAGACTGGGGCCTAGGTTGGAGCCTAGGTCCCTCGTGTAGCCAGTGGGGCAGACGGTAGTGGCCGTCTGCAGGAGCCAGGAAGACAGTCTTGGTGGAACCGTAGATAGCCGGGACAGGGTAGTGGCCCGTCCGGTACCGAACCGGGGAGCCATCTGGAAACCGGAGCACAGGAGGAGCATACACGAAGGTGCAGGAAAGGACTTACACTACCAACCTGGGGTCAGGGGAAAAACACCGCAGCCGCCTGTGGGACCCGTCCATCCAGCCGTTTGTTTGACCAGAGACTCCGTGTAAATTACTGGCTGAGTGAGTACCACCGTGCCGTGCGGCACCGCGCTGCCCCCGCGACCCTGCACCTCACCAGGCCCCGTAACCCGCCTGCCATCATCATCCCTCCCTCACTGGGCTCCGGGACAACCAACCCCCCTACCCACGGAGGGGAGAAACAACATCCAAGCTGCTCCCTGTCACCGCTCCCGGGATCCCCGTCCAGAGCATCGGTGGTGCCACAACCTCACCACAACCGTGGGTGGTGTCACGGACAATATCCCTAACCCAAACCACCCCGTTTCACTCACGGGCGAGGAACGCCGCTCGAGTCCCCGGGATCCGGCCCACCGCTCGAGCCACCGCCAAGCAGCAGCAGCAGCCGGACCCGTGCAGTCGGTGAGCGCAGCGCCCCGCCACCCGCGACAGGAGCATGTATAAAAAAATGTTATCGTTCAGTGCTGGCTGTGAGACAACTGCCTGCAGCAGGAGCCTCCCCCTCGGACAAAAAGTTTGCTCACCTTTATACTTGTTGTACGCTTTCATGGTGTATTATGGGTGCTATTTGTTGGACAATCCTCTTGATAATAACTCAACAGTGCTAACCTCCGAGCCACCAGGACCCCTTACATAATAGTGGATAATTACATGTGTGGATTATAGTTGACTTTACATCTATAAACAAATTCCTTCCAGAAGTGTCACTGAAACAACAATGAAATGCACCTTGCAGACGACTCTCACAAAGCATTTGTAAGTGACGACTCATTCTTATGACATCTGCCGTAAATCACTTTCGGTGGATGAATTCTTTATGTCACCAAAGAGTTTAACTTGACCAAACAATATCCTGGAGCTAACTGAAATATGTTTCATTAAAAACTGGGTAGGTGAGTTTCTACAACCTTTTTCCCTTGCATTTCGACATTTTCCACCTTCTGTTCACTTATTAAGGCGAATATTCAGCACTGCTAAAGGGCACAGGTAACCTGCAGCCAAAGAAATGGTCTGACACAGGAGCACAAAGTGTATCAAGACATTGCCTGTATTTATAGAACATGTCCAAAGAAGATAATTGCATGTGGGTGTGACATGGGGGCATTTGCCTTTTTTCATAAATATACATCTCTGCATCCCATAGTAGTAGGGGATCCAATACATAACATCACGAGCACTTGTTGTCACATGGTGCTTGACCCTAAACTCACCGCAAGTCATGGCTGTATCTGACGCGCTTTACTTTGAAGAATCTGACACTGCTCACTATGCCTCCTTTTGTGACTCGGGCGTCAACCAGGTGTGTTCTCATTAGTGATCAGCCTTGCAAGAGTTAATTTCTACTAGTCTGATGTTGTTTCCCCCCGTATCACATGTTGTGGGAGACCTATCATAGTCACTCCCAACCTTTTTAAGATGGAGGAGCCCGTCTTCCCATGCCGACTATAGCTTTAGCCACACCGGTCTGTGTGCTGTTGTATCCCAGTCCTGCTGGTGATTGTATTGCTTTGTCCGTGGAGTTGCTGTGGAATTCTTTCATCATTTCGTTGTTTGCTCCCTGCTCTTATTTTCCTCTTTATCACTTGGCAGGCTCGGGCGTCGACCAGCTGTGTTCTCATTAGTGATCGGGCTTGCAGGCGTTAATAGCTGCTAGCCTGCTGGTTACCTCGTGGATCACATGTTGTGGGCGACCTATCACAGTAACTCACCGCCTTTTTAAGATGGAGGAGCCTGTCTTCCCATGCCGACTATAGTTTTAGCTTCACCATTCCATGTGTTATTGAATCCCAGTCCTGCTGGTGATTGTATTACTTTGTGTTGTGGTGTTCTCTCGTCATCTTGTTGTTTCCTCCCTGCTCTTATTTTCCTTCTTATCACTTGGTGTCTAATACCTCTGTGTGAGTGTGCTGTGTGATTGAGTTTTGTGCATATCTGTGGGTTCTACAACTCCTGTCCTGGCCCTCCCATGGGGTGAGGGAGAGGTTGTATTAGATCAGGGCTATAAAGGAGCAGGGCTAGGAAGACGTCCCAGACATCATCACCATTAGATGTATCTCTGGGATCAGGAACAGCTAGGGCAACCATAGTCTGAGTTTAGGAGCCCCAGTCCCTGGTTATCCCGTCACACCCGGTGATATCTGTGCAGTAGAGAGGTTCTAATGAACCTTTTGTGTGGGATTAACTGTTACAAGTGCCCCTATTCCCCATGTTTCCAGTGATTGCTGGCCAATAGGAGGGTGCACTCTTATATCACTTTTATGCAATAACTTCATACTTGTTGTCAGTCTCGTTCTAGGATTTTCCTAGCAACAATATCAACAAAGGGGTGTATATATACCCTGCTCCAAATTGGGCATTTGCATGCATTTAGAAGGTGATCATGGGTGTTTCAGAGGGAATAAATGTCTGAATATGAGACAATGTGTAATACTCGCTGTTGTAGAGGCGGCAAGCGGGAGTGAACCTACTGGATCACAGGGGGACCCGGGCTTACCCTGGCATGGGAGGGGCTTAATTAAGCGCCTACTAGGTAGATGCCAGAGCCCCAGATGGTGAAGAAGCTGACCCCCTGAGCAGGGACGGGCTCAGAAACGGACAGGCAGAGTCATTAGTGCAGCCAGGATGGCTGATATAGACTGGGCGGCACGTGAAGGCAGGTATGGACGGAATGACAGGTATTAGGAGATAGGTAACGGTTAACTGGTACAGGTAAAGGTAACGGCACAGGATTTAATGGGACAACTAGCTAGCTAAATGGACATACACTGACTAGCTGACCATGTTACTCAGACACCTCCGCTAGTGAGAGGATGCCTTATGTACCTACTGCCTCTCAGCCATAAGCTGAGCTGCACTTCTGGGAATTAGTGTGTTGGCCCTTTAAGAGGGAGATCATGCGTTCATGCCCTAAGGATGCTCCCGGGGGACCTGTGCAACATGCCCAGACCCCAGGAGTAGGAGGCAGCAGGGAAGTGTGACACTCTGGTCTATCAGGTCATCACAGGGTATTGTGCAATCTGCCCTTCTGCATGCTATCCATCTCCTCCTTGGTTATGGGTCCCTGACCTTTGGTGTTGCTAAGAACAAGCTAATCAAAATCCTAGGAACCCTCTGCACCACACCCACCAGACACACCAGTGGCTGACCTGAAGGGAATAGGGTCGCCCACTTGGGCGGTTGGTTGAAGGGGAGGTCAGGAGTGTCAGGAGTCAGTTAGTTAAGCGGTGACTCTCAAGAGGAGAGGTCAGGAGCTGGGCTCCTTGAGACTACTAAGTGGCAGACGTTGGTCTGGCCTGGTAGGAGCTGGACCCCAGTTGCAGGGGATTGTGACAAAGGGCACGGACTGTCGAGGAGGACAGCCGGCGGCCTTGTGCCATCCCCGTGCAGGGGCCAGGGCACGACGGGGTACGTGGACCCTAGGTCAGGAAGGAGCTTCAGGCGTCCGGGCAATTTACCCGACGAGGATGGAGCCTTCAAGATCAGTTCTCCACCCGCTCCAAAATCGGGGTATTAGCGCAACGAGGGGGATAGGACTTTCCCACTACATAGTCCAGAAAATCCCAAGCGTGAACCCTGAGAGCAAGCTCACCCAGTTAGCCATACTGGTGAGCGGGACCCGTTTAGTTTCAGGCTAAAAGGGACCAACTAGAGAAACGAGGTGCCAAGGCAAAGTTTACAGACTAACAAGCAACACCAATGGGCACGGGATCCAGGCATGCTCCCTCCCTGCTGCAGCGGTATCAAGAACTTTGGTTTACCACGGTTGTCAGCGTTATTGGACTGAGTGAGCACGCAATTGCTCCTTACCGTCCCAATGGCACCTCCCCGTCACCATCACCGAGTCCCGGGGCATTCCCCCCTACCCGTGGAGGGGTTAACCATCTGGCTGCCTGGGTGGCGTTACGACCTGTCCATACAAACCCCCTGTAAAGACCCCCTTTATTCCAAGTGGCCGTGCGACCCCCAACCTCTGGTCCAGAGACCCCTCGAGCCAGCGCGGATCCGGATCCGAGCATTCAGGAAGTTACAGTATATACCTTGTTTCTCCGAAAATAAGCCCTAACCCAAATATAAGCCCTAGCAGGAATTTTCGGCCTTTTCAGAGTAAGGATTAAATATAACCCCTACTTCAAAAAAAAAGCCCTAATTGCGGTTCCACAAGGAAGTGTCCATGTTGCTAAAAAAGTTAAAGAATACTGCAGAACACTTCATTATAGAAAGCAGGCACCCCCAAAAGAGAGAAGACAGACCCCGCAATCATAGTCACTTGACCCTGAACAGGACGCTGTGGAACTTATCGAGAAACCTGCAGTAGAACGCACACACAAACATACATCTGGTGATACCGTACTACTTCGGGGACCTAGGACGCAATGGAACACGAGGACCTGCAGTGGAACACACACACACATCCGGTGATACTGTATTGCTTCGGGGACCCAGGATATAATAGAACACGAGGACCTGTGGTGGAACTCATAAACACACACACATTAGGGGATACCTACTGCTCCGGGGACCTGGAACGCAATGGAACAGGAGGACCTATGGTGGAACGCACACACATCTGGTGATACTGTCGCGCCCAGGGATATGGAGCACTCAGTCCCGGGCAGTGTATATCTTGGGAATGTCACTGTAGTGGCCGTTGCCCGGTTCCGTGCACTGGGCCCTTTTTGTAATGGGGGTGTATTTACAGGGGATTAGATTAGTGTTCATACGTGATGCCACTTGCGGTGTTGTGGCTATATAGATGGAGCCACCACTGCAGAATGTCACTGTCGCGGGCGGAGGAGGGGACGCTGCGCTCTCCCACTGCTCGAGTCTGGCTGCCACAGCCTGCTGCTGCTCGGTGGCTCGAGCGATGGGCCGGATCCCGGGGACTCGAGCGGCGCTCCTCGCCCGTGAGTGAAAGGGGGTTTGGGTGTGGGGATTGTTGATTGTCCGTGACGCCACCCACGGTTGTGGTGATTGAGTGTACACCACCGCTGCTCTGGCTGGGGATCCCGGGAGTGATGGTATGGAGCAGCCAGTTGTTGTGTTGCCCCTCCGTGGGTAGGGGTTGGTGATCCCGGGGCCCGGTGATGGAGTTGGGATGGTGAACAGGCGGGCTATGGGGCCTGTGGAGGTGCAGGGGCGCAGGGGCAGCGCTGTGCCGCACGGCACGGAGGTACTCACTCAGCCAGTAAACACGACACAGTTCTCGGTAAACAAACGGCTGGTTGGACGGGTCCCTCAGACGGTTACGTTGCCAATGTCCCCTACAGTTGACGGTGACGGTCTCTTCCCTGCACCTATGTGTTGTTGTTTCGTAGCGATGGGTTCCCACCGGTAACCCGCTTGGATATGAACCGGAGGAGCTCCACTCTTGCCCGCAGGCGCTGGCCCTGGGAAACTGGTGCCTTGGCGGTGGCGGTATCTCCCCTCTACGGCTGGACTGTTGCCTTCAAACGGGACTTGGTTGTTGGGAGACAGTCGTCCCCTTCACTGACGGATTTGGCAAATTATGGCGACTCCTAGCCTTGCCGGGATCCGAAAGGCCCCTGCCCTGGTGCTGACTAATCTTCGTATACTGCTCCGGTACCGCCGGGTCACCACCCGTCCACGGTCCTTTCGGCAACCTCCAATCAGTCTCGCCTGCAGACGGTCACCGCCGTCTGCCAACCTTGCTGTCTCAGTCCGGTGCACACACCCGGACCAACTTCAGGCTTCTTGCTGTCACTTTCTCTGTTGCTCTTACTTTGGCTCCTCTACCACTTCACTTCACTTCCTTTCACTTTCAACTCTCAAGCTAATCTGCTTGGTTTTCCCGCCTCCAGAGCTGTGAACTCCTCGGTGGGTGGAGCCAACCGCCTGGCCCACCCCCTGGTGTGGACACCAGCCCCTGGAGGAAGGCAACAAGGATTTCTGTTTTGACCTAGGGTGTACCTGCATGGAATGTGGGGTGCGTGTGGTGTTGTTACCTGTGACCCCTGGCTTGCCCAGGGCGTCACATCACTACTGGGGCTGGTGTTAATTACATCTTGGATGGTAGGCCCTCTGCAAGCAGGGCCGGACCCCAGAGGATGGGTGATGTGACGGACGTCAGAAGAAGGTAGTCCACGCAAAGGTTTAGTGCAACTGGTCTTTTACTCACTGCTTGCTGGTGGTAAGTGGTTACTCAAGGCCGGCTGGTTTCACCTCCAGGTCCCCTTCATCCCAATACCAGTGTAATAATCTGGTACCTTCTTCCCCTGCACCTGTCTATGGTAAATGGGTCCCTGTGGCGTAGAGCAACTGGGGGTCCCCGTGGCGTAGAGCAAGTGGGGGTCCCCGTCCAGTGGTTTGTCCACTTCTGTCCGCCTGACGGTAGCGTGAACCTTGTGGGGTTAGAGTCTCTGGTCCTGTACCCGGTTCTCCCTTTGCTACCGAGTCTTCGGATTCTTAGGGTCAGCGAGGTCCTTGATGGTCCCCTCGCTGTGCAGGTGTTAACAGGTTGGTTTGGAGCGCTTTCCTGTCCTAGGGTCCTGTACCCCATTAGCGCGTAGTTCCGGGAGTACTCCACCGTACTACACCGGCAATCACTCTCCTGGGTACCAGGTCACTGTTAACCCCTGTGTCAGTGCATCTCTTCACGTCCACCTTCACTCCTACTACTGTACTCTCTACTCTGACTGTCCACAGTCTGCCCCTCTCACCTGGTCAACTAGTGGACTGGACTGGCTCCACTTCTAGGCAGCCATCCATTGGTCAGACCCTAACTGTGCACCATTGTATGGGGAATTGTTGGGAAAAACTGGGATTACCTGGAGTTTTTGTGTGTTACTGGCACTGGTCTCCCGGGGCCGTAGGGGGGGTAGGCCCTGCATCCTGGTGAGGATGCAGAACCTTGTAGCAGCCTGATGGCTTCAGGGGTGCTACAATATCATATTGCTCCAGTGACTTGGAACGCAATGGAACATGAGGACCTGGGCTGAAACACACACACATACCCGGTGATACCGTACTGCTCCGGGGACCTGAGATGCAACGGAACACGAGGACCTGGGGTGAAACACACACTTATCTGGTAATACCATACTGTTCCGGGGACCTGGGACACAATGGAACATGAGGACTTGCAGTGAAACGCACACACACGCATCCGGTAATACCGTACTGCTCTGGAGACCTTGGACACAATGGAACACAAGGACCTGCGGTGGCACGCATCGAGGACATGCAGGGGAATGCATTGATGTGTTCCACAGAAAGCCCTCGCGTTACACAACGCTGCCAGTTGGAAGCAGTAGGGTATCACTGAATGTTTCTGTGTATGTGTGAGTGTGTGTGTGTGTGTGTGTGTGTGTGTATGTGTGTGTGTGTGTAAGATGTTCCTGTGATCTGATCTGTGTGTGTGTGTGTGTGTGTGTGTGTGTATGTGTGTGTGTAAGATGTTCCTGTGATCTGATGTGTGTGTGTGTGTGTATGTGTGTGTGTGTAAGATGTTCCTGTGATCTGATCTGTGTGTGTGTGTGTGTGTGTGTGTATGTGTGTGTGTGTGTGTGTAAGATGTTCCTGTGATCTGATCTGTGTGTGTGTGTGTGTGTGTGTGTGTGTAAGATGTTCCTGTGATCTGATCTGTGTGTGTGTGTGTGTGTGTGTGTGTGTGTGTGTGTGTGTGTGTGTGTGTGTGAGTGCCATTCGGACGCAGAGTGGCACTTTGGCTGCTTTGGATCACACAAGGACATACTAAGAGCACCCGAAGGAGGACCTGGGAGTAACGCAGATCTCCAGGGTCTGGTAAGTATAGTTCTCTTGGGGTGTGTTTGCTTTTTTGAGCCTAGAGCATTTTTCTGGGGAAAAATAACATAAGACAGTGTCTTATTTTTGGGGAAACACAGTAATATTCCAACCACCTGTGCAGTACAGAGGTTGTAATGAATCATATTCCCTTTAGATACCAGAAGCTCTTTCAATCTTTGGCTTCCATAGTCCCTCAACATCTGGTTCTTCCAGGGTTGTCACATAGGGACATCAGTTCCTCTATGGACTCATAGTCTAAGCATGTTATTAAGTAAGTGTCAAGAAATTAAGTAGTCACATCGGTTCTTATAAATCCTCTTGATTCAGTCCACAGGGTCTAATCTCTTTATATACCACCACTGACCCTTTTAATAACAATATTCTCACTGGTGTATGAATCATGTTTTTTTTGTCAAACCAGATTAACGAGTTATTCGAGTTTCCAATTTTTTTTGTTTCTCGCAGTTCCTTCCATTACATAACTATGCGATGTAACATATTTTCCAAATGTCTCTCATAGTTAACATTTACACTATGATACACAGTGGACGTGGGACTTATAGTGGACTTGTCTTAGCACGGTGCCATATTCGAATATTTGGAGCGGAAATTCGGAATCATGGCGCTTATCACCCAATAGTTGTGTCCATGAGAATAAAAAAAGAATGCTCACCTTTCCTGCCTTAGCCACTTGTCAATCACACTTCGGCATGCTCCAAATTCTTGTGTGCGAAGCCCCAATCCTCCTTATCCTTCTTCAATCAACACCAGAGCTTCCACCTCGAAGGCCTCAGACACAGACAATGCGCATCATGATGTCATAACATGCACCGTGACGTCACCCGATGTGTGCAGGGCCGGTTTAAGACAAAGTGGTGCCAAAGCACCCTAAGGAGATTAGTACAATCAGTAAAAATATTAAAAAATAAAAAAAAAAAAATGTTCAAATCCCCCCCCCTTTCCCACCCCTGAAAAAAAAACAAAAAAAGTCCCCAAAAAATACACATATTTGGTATTGCTGCATTCAAAAATGCCAAAAATATACATCAAAATATAAAATCAATTAATCTGATTGGTGCATGGCGTAGAGGTAAAAAATTCCAAACACCAAATTACGTTTTTTTGGGGCGCCGCAACATTGCATCAAAACACAATAACAGGCGATCAAAACTTCGTATCTACACAAAAATGGTATAGTTAAAAACGTCAGCTCAAGACACAGAAAATAAGCTGTCACTGAGACCCAGATCCCAAAAAATGAGAACACTACAGGCGACAAAAGCGCAATTCTTTTTTTTTTTTTTTTAAAGGGAACCTGTCAGCAGAAATTTCGCAATAAACCTATAAGATTCCCCCTCTGCAGCTCCTGGGCTGCATTCTAGAAAGGTTTCTGTTGTTTATGTGCCCCCTTTGAGACCTAAATAAATACTTTATAAAGTCTTACCTTTTTGTATGCAAATGTTTTTTTATGGTCACGGGGGCGGGCTGTCTTGCGTCCGTTATTCACCCTCCTGCCGCTTTACGCCGTCCCCCATTGCTCATTTCCATACCTGAGGACGCCGCCCTGTGCTCCCGAGGTCTCGCGCATGCCCAGTGGCACTATCGCGGTACTGAGCACTGTGTAAAGCGTGACCGCTGGTGAGGTGATTGCGCAGGCGCGAGATTATGGGCGGCCCTGTGATTGTCATCAGCAGCGTCATCCAAGTACCCGCCCATAATCTTGTGCCCGCACTTTTCCTTCTGTCTGCACCGTTATGTGGTTATGATCGATGGTGTGCTGCTCCTCCCATCTATTTCCTGCTCCAGGGAAAGATGGGTAATAGGTGACGTGGGCTCATATGGCCAGAGCTTGCGCATCACGGTGGAGGCAGAGGGAAAAGCGTGGGCACGAGATTATGGGCGGGTACTTGGATGACGCTGCTGATGACAATCACAGCGCCGCCCATAATCTCGCGCCTGCGCAATCACCTCACCAGCGGTCACGCTTTACACAGTGCTCAGTACCACGATAGTGTCACTGGGCATGCGCGAGACCTCGGGAGCACTGGGCGGCGTCCTCAGGTATGGAAATGAGTGATGGGGGACGGCGTACAGCGGCTGGAGGTGAATAACGGATGCAAGCCAGCCCGCCCCCGTGACCATAAAAAAACATTTGCATAGAAAAAGGTAAGAATTTATAAAGTATTTATTTAAGTTTCAAAGGGGGCACAATAGCAACAGGAACCTTTCCAGAATGCAGCCCAGGAGCTGCAGAAGGGGAATCTTTTAGTTTTAAATTTCTGCTGACAGGTTCCCTTTAAATTCAGATTTTTTTTTTCACCTCTTAGATAAAAATAAAACTATACATGTTTGGTATCTACGAACTCGTACTGACCTGGGGAATCTTAATGTCAGGACAATTTTTCAATAAAAAAAACCAAAAAAAAACAATGTGCAATTTCACTTTTTTTGCAATTTAACCATACTTGCATTTTTTTTTATCATTGTTCAGTACAATATTTGTCAGAATGAATGGTTTCGTTCAAAAGTACAACTTGTCCCGCAAAAAACAAGCCTTCAAATGGTTATATTGACAGGAAAATAAAAAAAAGTTATGGTTCTTGTAAAAAGGGGAAAAATAAACGGAAAATCGCCCAAGGGTGAAGGAGTTCATTTCAAGTTGATCTGGTCCATAATTGACCAGAGGATAGAGGTTTAGCAATCTTTCATCCTACTGCTGTGCCGCCCCCGCAACAGCCGACGGGCTGCTCGGACCCGGATCCGCAGTGGCTCGAGGGGTCTCCGGATCCAAGGCGGGGTCGCATGGCTACCTTCGAAATAAAAAGGGGGGATTGTTTTGGGTGGTGAATGGGATAATGTTCGTGACGCTACCCACGGTGCGTGGTAATAGGAGAGACCACCGCTGCTGTTGGGTAGGCCGTTGACGATGTTGAAGCAGCAGGATGTTTTAACCCCTCCGTGAGTAGGGGGCTTAGTGTCCCGGGGCCCGGTGATGAGATGGAGTGGGGAACCCATCGCGGCGAAGGGAAATCGGGTACTCACACAATCCAAAGTCACTGACACTGACACCAGGTAAACCAAACTCTTGAAATGCTCTGCTTTTCTAGGCTGAGCACGCTGGGTCCGTGCCCCTTAGGTGTTGCTGGTTGGTCTAAAGCAGGGGTCTCAAACTCGGCTGGGTGTATGGGCCGCACAGAGGGAAAAAATAATTTGGGGGGCCGCATTCTTTGCAGGACAAAGTGACATTTTTATTGGTACTATATATTTTTTTTTACACACCTTTGGATCACTGATTTTGAAAATTTTTCACTTGTTTATTATAATAAATGTGCACATTTTTTGTTTAAATATATATATATATATAAAAAAAAATATGATGGTGAAAAAAATGTCACGCCTTATTTTTTTTCATTTTTTTTACATTTTAGCCCTTTCTTGTAACTAATAGTGTTACAATTAGCACTATATAGAAATTTTGGCCAACATCTTTTAGTAATGTTCCCCATCTTGTTGTAATGTGCCCATGCTTGCCCCCTTGTAGTATTGTGCCCCATCCTAGTCCCCATCCTACAGTAATGTGCTCATCCTTGTCCCCATCTTATAGTAATGTCACCCATCTTATAGTAATGTTCCCCATCTTTGTCCCCTTCTAGCAATCTCCCTATCCTGTAGTACTGTCCCCATCATATAGTTGTCCCATTCTATAGTAATGTGCCCATCCTACAGTAATACAAAATGAGATTTTTAGTTTATGAATTGGCCAATGCATGTAAGCCCGGACACCAAACGGCAAGGTAAATCTCAATATTCCGGGTCCCTAACTAAAATGCCACTATCTAGGTTAAAAACATCCTTGTCTGGGCAGCTAGACTAAAAATCTAACTTGAAATGCCACTATCTGGACTAACCTCCAAGTTAGGGACCCGGAATATTGAGATTTACCTTGCCGTTGGTTTCCGGGCTTACATGCATTGGCAAATTCATAAACTAAAAATCTCATTTTTTCATATAGCAGTAATGCAGTACCAGAGTTCCCTTATACATTGATGGCATTTAGTGTGCGGCTGTATCCATTTTGTATTTGCTAGGTTTTTTAAGCTTGCAACTATACACACTTGTAGGATGTGCAGGTCAGTCTTTTGAAATATTTGCATCCTACAGTAATGTCCCTATCCTATAGTAATGTGCCCAGCCTTATCCCTATCCTATAGTAAAGTTTCTCATCCTTGTTCCCTTGTAGTACTGTCCCCATCCAATAGTATTATGCCCATCCTTGTAATGTCCACATCCTTTAGTAATGTGCCCACCCTGACCCTATTCTATAATCATGTGCCCACCTTGTCCCCATCCTATAATCATGTGCCCACCTTGTCCCCATCCTATAATCATGTGCTCACCTTGTCCCTATTCTATAGTCATGTGCCCACCTTTCCCTATCCTATAGTCATGTGCCCACCTTCTCCCCATCCTATAGTCATGTGCCCACCTTTCCCTATCCTATAGTCATGTGCCTACCTTGTCCCTATTCTATAGTCATGTGCCCACCTTGTGCCTATTCTATAGTCATGTCCCCATCGTGTAGTCATGTGCCCACCTTGTCCCTACTCTATAGTCATGTCCCCACCTTGTCCCTATTCTATAGTCATATGCCCACCTTGTCCCTATTCTATAGTAAGGTGCCCACCTTGTCCCTATTCTATAGTCATGTGCCCACCTTGTCCCTATTCTATAGTCATGTGCCCACCTTGTCCCTATTCTATAGTCATGTGCCCACCTTGTCCCTATTCTATAGTCATGTGCCCACCTTGTCCCTATTCTATAGTCACGTGCCCACCTTTTTCCTATTCTATAGTAATGTGCCCACCTTGTCCCCATCCTATAGACATGTGCCCACCTTGTCCCCATCCTGTAGTCATGTGCCCACCTTGTCCCTATTCTATAGTAATGTTCCCGTCCTGTAGTAATGGGGGGGGCAGTGGTTGAAAGGGGGCAGGGGTGCTATAACTTACCAATCACTCTCAGCTTCCACAGACTCTGGAGTGAAGCTGAGGGGAGCGATCTCCGGCCCCAGATCCACAGTGATTGGAGAGATCAGTCACAAGGCCGGTCTCTCCAATCAGACCTGGTGAAACTGAGGTCACCCAGCTCCAGCCAATGATCGGTGCTACAGCTGCACTGATCTTGGCTGGATTTCAATGTTTCAGCCGTATTCAATGGCTGAAACATTAGTGGCTGTGATTGGCTGACGAACGCCGCTCAGCTAATCACAGCCTCCGTAGGTCCGGGGCGGAGACACCACCCCTCCCGAGGTCCCCTCCTCCCCGAATCTAAGGTATTTGCAATGCAAAGCAATCGCAGCCACCGGGGCTACGATCTCGTCATGACTTACTGGGTACGTCATGGGTCCTTAAGTACCAGAGAGCCATGACATACCCAGTACGTCATAGATCGCTAAGGGGTTAATGTGCCGTCCTACACACACACATACATATATATATACACACACACACACACACACATACATATATATATACACACACGCATACATATATATACACACACACACACACACACACACACATACATATATATATATACACACACACATACATATATATACACACACACACACATACATATATATATACACACACACACATACATATATATACACACAAACACATACATATATATACACACACACACACACACACCATTCTTCTCACCTGTCCCGCGCTCCCTCGGCTCCTCATCTCTGCTTTGTGCGGCCCCCAGGCCCGTGCCCCTGTTACTAACGCGGCTGGTGCATAAGCCGCAGCCACTGTCTGCACTTTGTTAGATGATTGTTTTGCCGGCGCGAGAGCGCAGAGTCCTTGACTCAGAGATCAGCGCCGGCAAAACAATCATCTAACAAAGTGCAGACAGTGGCTGCGGCTTATGGACCAGCCGCGTTAGTAACAGGGGCCCGAGCCTGGGGGCCGCACGAAGCAGCCTGAGGGGCCGCATGCGGCCCGCGGGCCGCGTGTTTGAGACCCCTGGTCTAAAGCCTTGTCCCTTGGCACTGTGAGAAACTTGGTGGATCCCTTTCGCCTAAGACTACTCGGGTTCCGCTCACCTGCGTGGCTAGCAAGGTGAACCTGCTCTCAGGGTTCACGCTTGGGATTTTGTGGACGATTTTGGGAAGTTCTATCCACCTCGTTGCGCTAGTACCCCGATTCTGGAGCGGGTGGGGAATGGTTCTTGAAGATTCCGTTTCCGTCGGGTGAATTACTGGGCTGCGTGAAGCTACTTTCCAGCCTAGGGTCCGCGTACCCCATCGTGCCCTGGCCCCTGCCCGGTTGTAGCACAAGGCAGCCGGCCTGCTCTCTGTAGCAGCACCGTTCCCCCTGTCACTACCCCCTGCGACTGGGGTTCCAGCTTTTTCTGGCCAGGCCAATGTCTGGCACCTGGGACGGGTACAGGAGCCGAGCTCCACAGCGTGACCTGCACTGTCACCGCTTTCTTACTGCTCAACTCTACTCAACTCAATTACTGACATCTCTGCCCTCCCTCTTCCATCCACCCATCTGGGTGGCCCTAGTCCCCTCAGGCTGCCCAATTGGTGTTTGGTGGGTGTGGTGCAGAGTGTTCCTCAGGATTTGTGTACACCTGTTCTTAGCAACACCAAATTGACAGGACCCGTAACCAAGGAGGAACGGGTACCATGCAGAAGGGCAGATTGCACGGCACCCTTGTGACGACCTGATAGGCCAGGGCGTTAAACTGCAGACATGGCAAGGGGAGAGGTTTCTGCTATAGTCAGTTGTCCTACTGCAAAACAGGATAATAAGGATGAGGAGTTGAACATGGCTACTCCTGAGACTGATCCCACAAAGATAATTTATATCTCAGTTTTAATTATTAATACAAATTATTAACTGGCAAATACATATATCCTAGTACTAGACAATGCAAAAATAAAAATGAATAATGAAAATCTAAAATAGGGTGAAAAAGAGAATAAGAATAACCATAAGAAAAACAAAGTGTCATAGGGACAAATCCGAAACGATAAAGTTTAATAAACAGTAAAAATATGTCATATTCCTCTTGATATTTATATATTTTACTATGTTTTATACTCTGTTTAGTATTAGTACATTTTGTTCAGTATTAACCAGTCTTATAATTTCATATTTAAGGGTTTCATTTTGTTCTAATATTATCTTATCTCATGCACAATGTTCTGAAAAGACTGAGTTATAGTTAGGAAATTAGAAAAGGAATTCTAAATAAAATTTATGACATTGTTGAGAAGGTGGAGGGGTTGGTTGAACTTCCAATACAGTGTAACATTGGTTGTAAATGGTATTAGTCAGGAGTCCCCAACCTGTAGCTCGGGAGCCACATGTGGCTCACAGGCCTGTGATGTGTGGCTTGGAAGTGTCTTCTAGCTTGGTGCAGTAGCACCAGGTCTAGCAAACAGCTATGAGGAGCAGGTCTCCAGATAGGGACTTTTGTGAATAGCCTCCACAGAAGAGCAGATCTGAATTGGGTAAGGTTGAAACCCTTGGATCTCAAAATACTGCCTCCGTGTGATTTCTCTGGAAAATTTTGGTTGTCATTATACCAGTACTGGTGGCTCTGGGTGCACTACTGTGAGGGGTCTGGGTGCTAAATGTGTCTCTCGACCCTCTCTCAGAGCTGCATCTGACTCACAACCCTCTTTCAGACCTGGATGTCGCTCGCAACCCTCTCTCAGAGCTGGACGTGGCTCGTGACCCTCTCTAAGAGCTGGATGTGACCCATGACACTCCCTCAAAGATGGATGTTGCTCATGATCCTCTCTCAGAGCTGAATGTAGTTTGTGACCCTCTCTCACAACTGGATGTCACTCATGATCCTCCCTCAGAGCTGGATGTGGCTCATGACTCTCCCTCAGACCTGGATGTGGCTCAAAACCCTCCCTCAGAGCTGGATGTGGCTCGCAACCCTCTCTCAGAGCTGGATGTTGCTCATGACCCTCTCTCAGAGCTGGATGTTGCTCATGACCTTCTCTCAGAGCTGGATGTGGCTCGTGATCCTCTCAGAGTTGGATGTGGCTCGCGACCCACTCTCAGAGCTGGATGTGGCTCATGACCCTCCATGATAGCTGGTTGGCAAGCCACCCACTCAGCCTGATGCTGAGAACCCCAAAACCATTTAACCCCTGTACAGGGATCTGGAATTACTATAAGGTCCAGGAGATCACTGCCTATGGAAAGGCTGCAATATAGAAAGGGTAGTCGTCAGGCAGGGTCAAAACCAGGAGGTGTAAAAGGGGCAAAATTAGCAGGCAAGAGTCGTTAGTAAATCATGCTAAGGTCAAAACCAGAGATGGCAGCAAGGTACAAAAACAGCAGGCAAATGAATAGTCAGGAATCAGGCAGAGGTCAAAAACACAGTGAACAATTGTGGCGCCCTGGCCTAGCCAGGTCGTCACAAATAACATACAAACACCCCCACCCCCATCAGACAGGGACATCTGCCAAACAAAAACCCTTGTTGCCTTCCTCCAGTGTCTGATGTTCACACCAGGTGGGGCGGAGCTACGCGGTTAGCTCCACCCACCGAGGAGTTCACAGGCCTGGAGGCGGGAAAAGTGTCAGAATAGTTCAGTAGTTGAATGTAGGAGTGTGAAGTGAGAGGAGCAAGCACTCGGGTGTCTGGGTTTGTGGCCCAGGCACTAACAGCAAGGTTGGCAGACAGTGGTGGCCGTCTGCAGGAGTGGTGGAGCAATGCGGAACCGTAGGACCGGGGATGAGCGAAGTGAAGCCAGCACACACAGGCAGGGCCATCGGACCCCGACCAGGCTTGGAGCCGCCGACAATAGTCAGATCCGAATGTGACTGGAATTCCAGCAGTTTCACAACAGCAAAAGTCCCAATTGAAGGCAACAGCCCACACCGTGAGGGTATACAGCTACCGCCTAAGGCTAGAGACCCAAGGGCCAGCATCTGCGGGCAAACGGGCTCCTCCGGTACCCATACACCGGGGAGCGGACTACCGTTGGGAATCCATAGTAGTCAGAAAGAGAACATCAAGGTGCAGGGAATGACAGCCGCCATCACCTGTCCGGGGAGAGACACTGCAGCCGGCTGCAGGACCCGTCCATCCAGCCGTTTGGTTTACCGAGGACTTGGTACCTTTCTTGCTGAGTGAGTACACCCGTGCCATCCGGCACCGCGCCACGCTGTCCCTGCAACCCTACACCTCACAACCCTGCCTCCCCGTCATAACAACATCACCGGGCCCCGGGACCACCGACCCCTACCCACAGAGGGGGAAAACAACATCCCAGCTGCTCTCTACCATCGCTCCCGGGATCCCCGTCACCAGCAGCGGTGGTGCCTATCTTCACCACGACCCGTGGGTGGCGTCACGGACTAATCCCCCAAACCAACCACCCCTTTCACTCCCGGGCGAGGAGCGCCGCTCGAGTCCCCGGATCCGGCCCACCACTCAAGCCACCGAGCAGCCGCAGCAGCGCTGGACCCGAGCGTTAGCGAGAGCGCAGCAGCGACGGCGTCCTCCCCGCCCGCGACACAATAATACAAGGGGAAGGAACCAGAGACGCAGCAGTAAATATACAAAGGCTATATCTGGAGGTGACCAGCAGACTGGAGGAGGAATAAGAAAAGTGTGGTGCCTTCCCATTGAAAGGTGATAACTTCAGCTGGAAGGTACACACCACCACAGTCAGCCAGTGGTACTGAAGGTCCTTGTCAAACCCAGCTTAATGGATCGGCGGAACCTTCCTGAGCCCACCAAAGCCAAAGGTACTGACTCCTACCCTTTCACCAGCACTGCCCATGGCGGGAATACAGTGGCGCCTGGTTGTCGCGGGCAGGGAGGGGACACTGCGCTCACCGCGCTCGGGTCCGGCGCTGCTGCTTCGCTTGCTGCTCGGTCGGTGGCTCGAGCGGTGGGCCGGATCCCGGGGACTCGAGCGGCGCTCCTCGCCCGTGAGTGAAAAGGGGAATGGTTTTGGGAATTTATTGTCCGTGACGCCACCCACGGTTGTGGTGAGGTTGTGACACCACCGCTGCTCTGGACGGGGATCCCGGGAGCGATGACAGGGAGCAGCCTGGATGTTGCCTTTCCCCTCCGTGGGTAGGGGGGGTTGGTTGTCCCGGGGCCCGGTGAGGGAGGAATGGTAGGTGGGTTACGGGGACTCGTGAGGTGCAGGGTCGCTGGGGCAGCGCGGTGCCGCACAGCACGGTGGTACTCACTCAGCCAATGATGAATGCAAAGTCTCCGGTAAAACAAACGGCTGGATTGACGGGTCCCACAGACGGCTGCGGTGGTTCTTCCCCCGGTAGGTTGGCGGTGACTGCCTTTCCCTGCACCTGTGTTATGTTCTCGGTTCTGGTGGCTTCCCACCGGTAACCCGCTCCACAGCTTGGATGGATGCTGAGGGAGCCCCTTTTGCCCGCAGGCTCTGGCCCTGGGAACTGTAGCCTTGGCGGTGACTGTATTTCCCTTCACGGTTTGAGCGGTTGCCTTCAATCGGGTCTTGACTGCTGGGAAACCCCGGAGGTTCCCTTCACTAACGGATTTGACCGGTTTTACGGCAACTCCAAGCCTGGTCGGGGTCCAGAGGCCCTGCCGAATGGTGCTGGCTTCTCTTCGCTCCCCGATCCGGTACCGGCAGGCCACCGCCCATCCCCGGTCCTTACGGTTCACGTCAATCAGCCCCTCCTGCAGACGGTCACCACCGTCTGCCAACCCTGCTGAATGTGCCCGGGCCATGCACCCGGACACGGTCAGTCTGCTCCACTACCACCTTACTCCTCAACTCCTCAAACTGAACTCCACTCTCCTCTCCTTCCTTTCCCCCCTCCAGGACTGTGAACTCCTCGGTGGGTGGGGTCAACCACCTGGCTCCACCCTCTGGTGTGGACATCAGCCCCTGGAGGGAGGCAACAAGGATTTTTGTCTGACCTTGATGTGCCTAGCCGGGGTGTGGGGTGTGTTGTTGCAGTACCTGTGACGTCCTGGCTTGCCCAGGGCGTCACAGCTCGAGGGGTCTCCGGATCCGAGGCGGGGTCGCATGGCTACCTTCGAAATAAAAAGGGGGGATTGTTTTGGGTGGTGAATGGGATAATGTTCGTGACGCCACCCACGGTGCGTGGTAATAGGAGAGACCACCGCTGCTGTTGGGTAGCCTGGTGATGATGTTGAAGCAGCAGGATGTTTTAACCCCTCCGTGAGTAGGGGGCTTAGTGTCCCGGGGCCCAGTGATGGGATGGAGTGGGGAACCCATCGGGGCGAAGGGAAATCGGGTACTCACACAGTCCAAAGTCACTAACACTGACACCAGGTAAACCAAACTCTTGAAATGCTCTGCGTTTCTAGGTTGAGCACGCTGGGTCCGTGCCCCTTTGGTGTTGCTGGTTGGTCTAAAGCCTTGTCCCTTGGCACTGTGAGAAACTTGATGGATCCCTTTCGCCTAAGACTACTCGGGTCCCGCTCACCTGGGTGGCTAGCAAGGTGAACCTGCTCTCAGGGTTCACGCTTGGGATTTTGTTGACGATTTTGGGAAGTCCTATCCCCCTCGTTGCGCTAGTACCCCGATTCTGGAGCGGGTGGGGAATGGTTCCTGAAGATTCCGTTTCCGTCGGGTGAATTACTGGGCTGCGTGAAGCTACTTTCCAGCCTAGGGTCAGCGTACTTCATCGTGCCCTGGCCCCTGCCCGGTTGCAGCACAAGGCAGCCGGCCTGCTCTCTGTAGCAGCACCGTTCCCCCTGTCGCTACCCCCTGCGACTGGGGTTCCAGCTCCTTCTGGCCAGGCCAATGTCTGGCACCTGGGACGAGTACAGGAGCCGAGCTCCACAGCGTGACCTGCACTGTCACCGCTTTCTTACTGCTCAACTCTACTCAACTCAATTACTGACATCTCTGCCCTCCCTCTTCCATCCCTCCATCTGGGTGGCCCTATTCCCCTCAGGCTGCCCAATGGGTGGTTGGTGGGTGTGGTGCAGAGTGTTCCTCAGGATTTATGTACACCTGTTGGCAGCAACACCAAATTGACAGGACCCCTAACCAAGGAGGAGCGGGTACCATGCAGAAGGGCAGATTGCACGGCACCCTTGTGACGACCTGATAGGCCAGGGCGTTACCCTGCAGACATGGCAAGGGGAGAAGTTTCTGCTATAGTCAGTTGTCCTACTGCAAAACAGGATAATAAGGATGAGGAGTTGAACTCCTGAGACTGATCCCACAAAGATAATTTATATCTCAGTTTTTAATTATTAATACAAATTATTAACTGTCAAATACATATATCCTAGTACTAGACAATGCAAAAATAAAAATGAATAATGAAAATCTAAAATAGGGTGAAAAACAGAATAAGAATAACCATAAGAAAAACAAAGTGTCATAAGGACAAATCCGAAAACGATAAAGTTTAACCCCTTCACGACCGGCTGATTTTTCGCTTTCCGTTTTTTTTTTTCGCCATTTTTCTGAGAGACGTAACTTTTTTATTTTTCAGTCAATATGGTCATGTGAGGGCTCATTTTTTGCAGAACGAGCTGTACTTTTAAATGAAACCATCAAAAGTGCGATAGCACTATGTTTTTTGACATATTTTATTCACTGTGTTCACTATATGGTAAAACTGATGTGTGGGTGTGATGCCTCAGATCAGAGCGAGTTCGTAGACATCAAACATGTATAGGTTTACTTTTATATAAGAAGTAAAAAAAAATGGAAGTTTGTCCGAAAAAAGTGGCGCACGTTTTACGCCATATTCCATGACCCGTAGCGTTCTCATTTTTCGGGATCTATGGCTCAGTGATGGCTTATTTTTTGCGTCTCGAGCTGACGTTTTTAACGGTACCATTTTTGCGCAGATGCTACGTTTTGATCGCCTCTTATTGCATTTTGCGCAAAAGTTGTGGCAACAAAAAAACGTCGTTTTGGCGTTTGGAATTTTTTTGCCGCTACGCCTTATACTGACCAGATTAATTGATTTTATATTTCGATAGATCGGGCGTTTCTGAACGCGGCGATACCAAAAGTGTGTATATTTTTTATTTTTTTTAACCCTTTAATTTTCAATGGGGCAAATGGGGGGTGATTTGAACTTTTAGGTTTTTTTGTTTTTTTTTTATTTTTTTAAAACTTTTTTTAACTTTTTTTTTTATTTTACTAGTCCCCCTAGGGGGCCATTTCGATCAGCAGTCCGATCGCACTGCAGTATCTGCTGATCACAGCTACAAGGCTGTAAACAGCAGATACGCTCTCTTTCTCTTTTTCTGTGCCGCGGGCACAGCGGAAGTGAAAGCAAGTCATGTGTAGTACAGGAGTCATCACATGACCCTGTGCTACCATGACAACTATCGGAAGTCACGTGATCGCGTCACGTGACTTCCGGTATCGGGCGGTAAAACTTTACCGCGATCATGCTTATAATGGCGCTGTTACGTATTGACAGCGCCATTTAAGGGGTTAATCGGCACGAGCAGATAACGATTCTGCTCGTGCCTAGCAGGCACACATCTCAGCTGTGAAAATCAGCTGAGATGTGCGCCGATCGCGGCATGCTGCTGCCGGAGGACCGCGGGCAGTAACATTATGACATTTAGGACGTAATTTTACTGCCCGCGGTCGTTAAGGGGTTAATAAACAGTAAAAATATGGCATATTCCTCTTGATATTTATATATTTTACTATGTTTTATACTCTGTTTAGTATTAGTACATTTTGTTCAGTATTAACCAGTCTTATAATTTCATATTTAAGGGTTTCATTTTGTTCTAATATTATCTTATCTCATGCACAATGTTCTGAGAAGACTGAGTTATAGTTAGGAAATTAGAAAAGGAATTCTAAATAAAATTTATGACATATTTTTGAGAAGGTGGAGGGGTTGGTTGAACTTCCAATACAGTGTTACATTGGTTGTAAATGGTATTAGTCAGGAGTCCCCAACCTGTAGCTCGGGAGCCACATGTGGCTCGCAGACCTGTGATGTGTGGCTTGGAAGTGTCTTCTAGCTTGGTGCAGTAGCACCAGGTCTAGCAAACAGCTATGAGGAGCAGGTCTCCAGATAGGGACTTTTGTGAATAGCCTCCACAGAAGAGCAGATCTGAATTGGGTAAGGTTGAAACCCTTGGATCTCAAAATACTGCCTCCGTGTGATTTCTCTGGAAAATTTTGGTTGTCATTATACCAGTACTGGTGGCTCTGGGTGCACTACTGTGAGGGGTCTGGGTGCTAAATGTGTCTCTCGACCCTCTCTCAGAGCTGTATCTGACTCGCAACCCTCTTTCAGACCTGGATGTCGCTCGCAACTCTCTCTCAGAGCTGGACGTGGCTCGTGACCCTCTCTAAGAGCTGGATGTGACCCATGACACTCCCTCAAAGCTGGATGTTGCTCATGATCCTCTCTCAGAGCTGAATGTAGTTTGTGACCCTCTCTCACAACTGGATGTCGCTCATGATCCTCCCTCAGAGCTGGATGTGGCTCAAAACCCTCTGTCACAAACCACCGGGGGGGTCACTCCGAAATCCCCCGCGCTGGCTACCAGTACGTCACGATCGGGGGGTAACAAGCAGGAGTCAACCCTCCTTTATACCTCCCGACCGACAGACAGAGCACGTGACGCGCTCTCTAGCGCCCCTCTTATAGTCAGGCCAATTATGGAATTGCCCGACAATAAGAAAGGAGGCCGCTATACTACTTATGCCGATTACTGAAGGGTCCCCGGTGAGAGTAAGGTATATATTCCCCCGACCTCCGCGGGCGGAATATATAATATCTTCCCGAATCTCACTGGCCTCCCCACAATAATCCTTGGCACAACTCGCTGCCACCAACCGATTTACGGTAACTATTAGCCGAACACACAGACGTGGGATTCAAGATCGAGATAACAGAACAGCTCAAGATTAATTATATACTTTAATCAGCCTAAAGCACACTAGAACTACAATATATACAATAGGGAATCTACAGAATATACAGTTATGTCAGAGTACAGTTACAGACAAAGCATGGGTTACAAACAGGTATACAATTACATCAGTTACCTTGTGTGTCTGGCCACAGGGGGGCGCTGTAGACCAGGTTTCTAGGATTCTTCCTCACAGGTCTTTCCCAACCAGGCCCCCGAGCAGAAGAACACTGGAAAATGGCCGAAGTAGGGTTATCAACCTGGGCAATCCAGGTCCCCTCCTACCTTAGTGACCTCACAGGGAAGCACTGCTCCACCCCTGGCTGGAGTTATGGACAAAATCCACAACATGGAATATGGCCATAACTTTGCCTGGGAGCGTCGTAGGCGGACGCCAATGCTCTCATTGTGACAGTTATGAATTTAGCTACAGAACGAGGGGACTCATGACCTGTCTACGAGTTCCCATATGGCTGATATCACGCCTGGGGTATTTCCCAAGCTCCCCCTTCCATAAAAAAGGTGTGCCAGCATCGTCCGCCTGCGCAAACACCATTTTTATGGTTGCCATATTTATCGGAGATATGGCTTGCGAGATATGAACCATTTTTTACTGGAGTCGTTCTGTCTGGCTACTTCCAAGCCTTGCTAATGAGATACAACTCTTGTTACAGGGTGACGGCAGGGAGTCATCCTGGGTCCATTGTCCTCACATCATCTCATCTCCATATCAGAGGAGATGGCTGTTGGAGGTGTAAGTGGGATGTGACACCTTCACAGATGCTGGACATTTGAGCACAAGAAGGGAGGGGGGCACTGCCAGGGAGTGATGAGAGCAATTATGACTTCTAGTCATAATTCCTCTTCATATCCCAGGATTTACCTCACACCTCCCCCCTTTTGAGGGCGCTAGGGGGCAGCACACTCCGGTGTTCCCCCGTGCGCCCGTCCGCGACCTCTCCTTGTCGGGACAGCCCGTCTGCGTTACCGTGGTCACGGCCCCTTTTGTGGCGAATGGTGAAGTCGTATTGCTGGAGCGCAAGGCTCCATCGCAACAATCGCCCATTCGTCCCAGAGACGGTGTGCAACCAGCTGAGGGGATTGTGGTCCGTCTCCACGATGAAGTGGCGCCCGTATAGATAGGGTTGCAGACGCTGCAGGGCCCACACTATGGCCAGGCACTCCTTCTCCATTGTAGAATAGGCCACTTCCCTTGGTAACAGCTTCCTGCTCAGGTACAAGACTGGGTGCTCTTGGCTCGCAGAGTCCACCTGGCTGAGCACCGCACCGAGGCCGAAGTCACTGGCGTCGGTCTGTACTACAAACGGCCGCGTGAAGTCGGCTGCCTGTAGCACGGGCGGGCTGGACAGGGCGTCCTTTAGGGCCCGGAAGGCTGTCTCGCAGTCCATTGTCCAATCGACTGCAGAGGGCAGCTTCTTCTTGGTGAGGTCCGTCAAGGGCTTTGCCAGGCTACTATAGCATGGAACAAACCTCCTATAGTACCCAGCGGTCCCCAAGAAGGACATCACCTGCTTCTTGGTCCTGGGGGTGGGCCAGGATGCGATGGCCTCCACTTTCTCAGGCTCGGGCTTCAGCGTTCCCCCACCTACCCGGTGACCGAGGTACTGGACCTCGCTCATGGCCAGCTGACACTTTCCCGGCTTGATGGTCAAACCTGCCCGGTGGATCCGCCTGAGCACCTGTGCTAGATGCTCTAGGTGGTCCTCCCAGGTGGGACTGAAGACGGCAATGTCATCCAGGTACGCGGCCGCGTACCCTTCAAGTCCCTTGAGCAGGGTGTTGACCATCCGCTGGAAAGTGGCAGGGGCATTCCTCATCCCGAATGGCATCACCGTGGACGCAAACACCATTTTTATGGTTGCCATATTTATCGGAGATATGGCTTGCGAGATATGAACCATTTTTTACTGGAGTCGTTCTGTCTGGCTACTTCCAAGCCTTGCTAATGAGATACAACTCTTGTTACAGGGTGACGGCAGGGAGTCATCCTGGGTCCATTGTCCTCACATCATCTCATCTCCATATCAGAGGAGATGGCTGTTGGAGGTGTAAGTGGGATGTGACACCTTCACAGATGCTGGACATTTGAGCACAAGAAGGGAGGGGGGCACTGCCAGGGAGTGATGAGAGCAATTATGACTTCTAGTCATAATTCCTCTTCATATCCCAGGATTTACCTCACACCCTCCCTCAGAGCTGGATGTGGCTCGCAACCCTCTCTCAGAGCTGGATGTTGCTCACGACCTTCTCTCAGAGCTGGATGTGGCTTGTGATCCTCTCAGAGTTGGATGTGGCTCGCGACCCACTCTCAGAGCTGGATGTGGATCATGTCCCTCCATCATAGCTGGATGGCATGCCACCCACTCAGCCTGATGCTGAGAACCCCAAAACCATTTAACCCCTGTACAGGGATCTGGAATTACTATAAGGTCCAGGAGATCACTGCCTATGGAAAGGCTGCAATATAGAAAGGGTAGTCGTCAGGCAGGGTCAAAACCAGGAGGTGTAAAAGGGGCAAAATTAGCAGGCAAGAGTCATCAGTAAATCATGCTAAGGTCAAAACCAGAGATGGCAGCAAGGTACAAAAACAGCAGGCAAATGAATAGTCAGGAATCAGGCAGAGGTCAAAATACACAGTGAATAATTGTGGCGCCCTGGCCTAGCCAGGTCGTCACAAATAACATACAAACACCCCCACCCCCATCAGACAGGGACATCAGCCAAACAAAAACCCTTGTTGCCTTCCTCCAGTGTCTGATGTTCACACCAGGTGGGGCGGAGCTAAGCGGTTGGCTCCACCCACCGAGGAGTTCACAGGCCTGGAGGCGGGAAAAGTGTCAGAATAGTTCAGTAGTTGAGTGTAGGAGTGTGAAGTGAGAGGAGCAAGCACTCGGGTGTCTGGGTTTGTGGCCCAGGCACTAACAGCAAGGTTGGCAGACGGAGGTGGCCGTCTGCAGGAGTGGTGGAGCAACGCGGAACCGTAGGACCGGGGATGAGCGAAGTGAAGCCAGCACACACAGGCAGGGCCATCGGACCCCGACCAGGCTTGGAGCCGCTGACAATAGTCAGATCCGAATGTGACTGGAATTCCAGCAGTTTCACAACAGCAAAAGTCCCAATTGAAGGCAACAGCCCACACCGTGAGGGTATACAGCTACCGCCTAAGGCTAGAGACCCAAGGGCCAGCATCTGCGGGCAAACGGGCTCCTCCGGTACCCATACACCGGGGAGCGGACTACCGTTGGGAATCCATAGTAGTCAGAAAGAGAACATCAAGGTGCAGGGAAAGACAGCCTCCATCACCTGTCCGGGGAGAGACACTGCAGCCGGCTGCAGGACCCGACCATCCAGCCGTTTGGTTTACCGAGGACTTGGTACCTTTTTTGCTGAGTGAGTACACCCGTGCCATCCGGCACCGCGCCACGCTGTCCCTGCAACCCTACACCTCACCAACCCTGCCTCCCTGTCATAACAACATCACCGGGCCCCGGGACCACCGACCCCTACCCACAGAGGGGGAAAACAACATCCCAGCTGCTCTCTACCATCGCTCCCGGGATCCCCGTCACCAGCAGCGATGGTGCCTATCTTCACCACGACCCGTGGGTGGTGTCACGGACTAATCCCCCAAACCAACCACCCCTTTCACTCCCGGGCGAGGAGCGCCGCTTGAGTCCCCGGATCCGGCCCACCTCTGAAGCCACCGAGCAGCCGCAGCAGCGCCGGACCCGAGCGTTAGCGAGAGCGCAGCAGCGACGGCGTCCTCCCCGCCCGCGACACAATAATACAAGGGGAAGGAACCAGAGACGCAGCAGTAAATATACAAAGGCTATATCTGGAGGTGACCAGCAGACTGGGGGAGGAATAAGAAAAGTGTGGTGCCTTCCCATTGAAAGGTGATAACTTCAGCTGGAAGGTACACACCACCACACTCAGCCAGTGGTACTGAAGGTCCTTGTCAAACCCAGCTTAATGGATCGGCGGAACCTTCCTGAGCCCACCAAAGCCAAAGGTACTGACTCCTACCCTATCACCAGCACTGCCCATGGTGGGAATACGGTGGCGCCTGGTTGTCGCGGGCGGGGAGGGGACGCTGCGCTCACCGCGCTCGGGTCCGGCGCTGCTGCTTCGCTTGCTGCTCGGTCGGTGGCTCAAGCGGTGGGCCGGATCCCGGGGACTCGAGCGGCGCTCCTCGCCCGTGAGTGAAAAGGGGAATGGTTTTGGGAATTTATTGTCCGTGACGCCACCCACGGTTGTGGTGAGGTTGTGACACCACCGCTGCTCTGGACGGGGATCCCGGGAGCGATGACAAGGAGCAGCCTGGATGTTGCCTTTCCCCTCCGTGGGTAGGGGGGGTTGGTTGTCCCGGGGCCCGGTGAGGGAGGAATGGGAGGTGGGTTACGGGAACTCGTGAGGTGCAGGGTCGCGGGGGCAGCGCGGTGCCGCACGGCACGGTGGTACTCACTCAGCCAATGATGAATGCAAAGTCTCCGGTAAAACAAACGGCTGGATGGACAGGTCCCACAGACGGCTGCGGTGGTTCTTCCCCCGGTAGGTTGGCGGTGACTGCCTTTCCCTGCACCTGTGTTATGTTCTCGGTTCTGGTGGCTTCCCACCGGTAACCCGCTCCCCAGCTTGGATGGATGCTGAGGGAGCCCCTTTTGCCCGCAGGCTCTGGCCCTGGGAACTGTAGCCTTGGCGGTGACTGTATTTCCCTTCACGGTTTGAGCGGTTGCCTTCAATCGGGTCTTGACTGCTGGGAAACCCCGGAGGTTTCCTTCGCTAACGGATTTGACCGGTTTTACGGCGACTCCAAGCCTGGTCGGGGTCCGTAGGCCCTGCCGAATGGTGCTGGCTTCTCTTCACTCCCCGATCCGGTACCGGCAGGCCACCGCCCATCCCCGGTCCTTACGGTTCACGTCAATCAGCCCCTCCTGCAGACTGTCACCACCGTCTGCCAACCTTGCTGAATGTGCCCGGGCCATGCACCCGGACACGGTCAGTCTGCTCCACTACCACCTCACTCCTCAACTCCTCAAACTGAACTCCACTCTCCTCTCCTTCCTTTTCCCGCCTCCAGGACTGTGAACTCCTCGGTGGGTGGGGCCAACTGCCTGGCTCCACCCCCTGGTGTGGACATCAGCCCCTGGAGGGAGGCAACAAGGATTTTTGTCTGACCTTGATGTGCCTAGCCGGGGTGTGGGGTGTGTTGTTGCAGTACCTGTGACGTCCTGGCTTGTCCAGGGCGCCACATTCCCCCTTAGTAAAATGCAGACCGTCCGCGGGCTGCCCGTCTATCACCGGTTTTATTTTTGTTAACTGCAAAAGAGTAAAAACACAGTTAAAACACAAGCATTTTTCTAGTCAAACTTCCCATAACGGGAGGCACATTCTTAAACGTTGCTAATGGTATATGTCTATTAAACAGTACGGCTTCCGCTCTTCTCCCACCCAAACAACCTGGCCCTGATGCTGCCCCTAAGAAGTGGGCAGCACCCCTTGACCCCAGTCCAGAACCAAGTTGCCCGAGCGGGTACGGTCTCTTTCAGGGGACCCGCGTCCATGGGGACCCCTGAACCCCCGGAGGATCGCCACCGGTTACAAAAGTGGCGGGCCTGGGCCATCCCTTTCCTCCAGGCCCATCCTCCAAATCAGCCTCTCCGGAGGCGGTAACGGTGTAAGCCAAATATTTACATCCCACAAGTTTGTGGTTGCCCTGCAAGTTCTCGGGCTTGTCCGTAAGCAGTTCCTTACGCAGCGGTTGCAGAAAGTCCCTACGGGGACTAGTTGCCGGCAACGGCCGGTTCAATCACGGTTCCAATCAGATAACTTCTTCGGTTGATTCAATCTTATCATTCAAACTTTTATCTATACACTCAACACACAAAGCCCCCTTTAAAGAGTAGTTTCCCTGTACCTAAGTGGGGGTCTACCTAGGTTGGGACGGGTGGACCTTCGGGGCCCAGTGTCAGTGGTGGCAGGCAGTGGGGCAGAGGGAACAACTAGCTCCTCCTCCCTGCTATCGTGTGGGGCAGGCGGAGGCATAGGGGAGCTGGGTACAGGTACATCCCTGGGCACTGGCTCATGGTCGATCACTTCCATCACTTTCTCATCCACAGGTTGTGGGAACTGTATCACGGGAAGAATCACCGCGCCGTTCTGCGTAGGCCAGTCTGCCGGGAAATCACCCATCATGGTATGGATTACCTCTTTTTCTTTCTCCGCCGGTCTGGGAACTGGAGCTTCAGCTGCTACCCTCAATGGTTGTGGGCATTTTTTTAGATGGTCCCGGGAAACCGTGGCCAAAGTCCTCCCCTTGTCACGGCTGATCTGGTAGGCCTTCCAATTCTCCCATCCAGTGGGCTGTACTACATACGGGGTCTTTTCCCATTGATCATCCAGCTTGTGGGTCCTTCTTTTTCGCTCCAGCACTACATCCCCAGGCTGGAAGGGACCGGCAGGCGCCTTCTTGTTGAAGCTCTGCTCCTGCTGTCCCCGACTCCGGCACAAGTTCTTTTCAACATATTCCTGGACCTGTCAGTACTGTGCTCTCCGCCGAGTGTACCATCCAGCTGTAGAAGGGAGTGCTTCTGGGGCTTCCAACCCCATTTCTAAGTCCACTGGTAGCCTGCCGGGGCGAGCCCTCATCAGGTATGCTGGAGTGCATTTCGTAGAGCTGGAAGGGATGTTGTTATACATATCGACCAGGTCAGGTAGCTTCTCCGGCCACAGATACCGCTCTTCCAGCGGTAACGTCTTGAGGAGGCCCAGGACCAAGTGGTTCATCTTTTCACACATGCCATTGGTTTGGGCATGGTAAGGCGTGGTCCGGATTTTCTTGCAACCGTACAACTGGCAGAATTCTTGGAATACCTTTGCTTCAAAGGCCGGACCCTGGTCGGTAAGCACCCTCTCGGGGTACCCATGCGGTCGACAGAAATAAGCCTGGAACGCTCTAGCGGCAGTACGGCCAGTTAGGTCCTTAACTGGGACAACTACCATGAACCTTGAATAGTGGTCTACAATGGTCAGAGCGTAGGTGTACCCACTTCAGCTGGGGGTGAGCTTCACATGGTCGAGGGCAACCAGCTCCAGCGGTTGATGCGTAATGATCGGGTGTAGGGGTGCCTTCTGGCTGGCCTCGTCCTTCCTTCTCAATGCGCAGGGGCCGGATTCTCGGCACCAGGCCTCCACAGATTCCTGCATTCCATTCCAATAGAACCGCTCTCTCAACAACATCTCCAGCTTCTTCCACCCGAAGTGGCCAGCACCATCATGGTATGCCTGCAAGACGGTGGGCACGTTAGCCTGGGGAATCACTAGCTGGCGAACCTTCTCGTGGGTCTTCGGGTTAATCAGCTCACGATACAACTTCCCCTGGTGTAGGTACAGCCGGGTCTGTTCTCGCCACAGACGTTGGGTTTCGGCAGGGGCGGCAGGGTCTATCCCAGCAGAACCCTGTTCCACCAGGGTCTTGACCAGGCGGACAGCAGGTGCCTGGTCCTGAGCTTCTTGCCACTCCTGACTGGGCAGCGGGTCTAGGTTCACCCATTGTTGATGGACATGCACCTTCTCAGTTAGCGGCCGGTGAAACGCATGCAACTCGATCTCTTCGAGGTTGTCATCCTCTGGCCCCTCTTCCGATAGGTGGGGCATCCGGGAGAGTGCATCGGCATTACTGTTGGTACGGCCGGCCCGGTACTTGATGGTGAAATCGTAGTTGGCTAACCTGGCCACCCACCACTGCTCCAACGCGACCAGCTTGGCTGTATCTAGATGGGTCAGCGGGTTATTGTCCGTGTAAGCGGTGAACTTGGCTGCTGCCAGGTAATGGCAGAACCGCTCAGTGATAGCCCACACCAGTGCTAAGAGCTCAAGCTTGAAAGAGCTGTAGTTCTCAGGATTCCTCTCAGTCGGTCGGAGTTTTCGGCTAGCATAAGCGATCACCTTCTCCCTTCCGTCTTGGACCTGGGATAGAACAGCCCCCAAGCCCACATTGCTGGCATCGGTGTAGAGCAGGGGTGGGGAACCTCCGGCCCGCGGGCCGCATGCAGCCCGCCAAGACCTTTTATGCGGCCCCCGGGCAGATTCCCGGGGGTGGCAGTGCTCCTGCCACTGCCGTGATCTTATCGGGCGCCGGCCCTTTAAGGCTTCACAGGCGCTGCTAGCGCGCACCAATGAGCTCTTTCTCTGGCAGGTGCCAGCATGCTCAGGACAGACTTTGTGGGCGGGTTTAGTCCCACAGCAGCTTCATCGTTTCCTGCATTGTGCCGCTCGCTCTACACCCCTTCTCACGTGCAGTGTGCCTCAATCAGTGCTGTCGCTCCCTGCCCCTTCTCCGGTGCAGCTCCACGTGCTGTGTGCTGCCGCTCCCCGGCGCTGTGTGCTGCCCGCTCTCTGCCCCTTCTCCGGTGCAGCGTGCAGCTCCAAGTGCTGTGTGCTGCCCGCTCTCTGCCCCTTCTCCGGTGCAGCGTGCATCTCCACATGCTGTGTGCTGCCTGCTCTCTGCCCCTTCTCCGGTGCAGCGTGCATCTCCACATGCTGTGTGCTGCCTGCTCTCTGCCCCTTCTCCGGTGCAGCGTGCCCCCTGCAGTGCTGTGTGCAGACTCCCCAGCGATGTGGATCACCCCCACTGTTGAGTTCTCTCCAGTGCTCCTTACCACCCCAAGTGCAGTATACCCCCTAGTGAAGTCTGTGCTCTGCAAGTGCTGTCTGTGCCTCCCAGTCTCCTCCTAGTGATGTCTGTGTGCCCCTTCCCCCACCTTAGTGATGTCTGTTTTCCCCCCCTTAGTGATGTCTCTGTGCCCCCCCCTTAGTGATGTCTCTGTGCCCCCCCTTAGTGTTGTCTCTGTGCCCCCCCCCTTAGTGTTGTCTCTGTGCCCCCCCTTAGTGATGTCCGTGCCCCCCCTAGTGTTCTCTGTGCCGCCCTAGTGATGTGTGTGCCCCACAGCAATGCTTATGCCTCCCTGTGACCTAGTAATGTGTGTTCCCCAGCATCTCCTGTTATGTATATGCTCCCAGCCCCTCCTGTCATGGATATGCCTCAGTGTCTCCTGTGATGTGTATGCCCCAACCCCTCCTGTGATATATACAACACACACTGGGGCATATACATCCCATTGGAGATGCTGGGGCTGTACATATCACAGGAGGGGCTGAGAACATATACCTCACAGGAGGGGCTGGGGGCATATACCTCACAGGAGGGGCTGGGGGCATATACCTCACAGGAGGGGCTGGGCGCATATACATCAAATGAGAGGCTGAAAGCATATACATCACAGGAGGGGGCATATACATGTCCCCAGCCCCTTGTGTGATGTATGTGCCCCCAGTGTCTTCTGTGATGTAGGTGTCTCTTGTGATGTATATACAGCAGTCCCAGCGTCTCCTATGTGATGTACATACAGCAGACCCAGCGTCTCCTATGTGATGTATATACAGCAGTCCCTGCGTCTCCTATGTGATGTATATGCCAACAGCCCCTTCAGTCATGTATGTGTCTCCTGTGATTTATGTACTCCAGTCCCTGTGTCTGCTGTGTGATGTATATAGTCTACCAATCTTATTATCACAAAGAGTTGCCTGCGCTCCAGACCCTGACAAACCTGGAAAAGAGAGAAGCAACATAAGTATCACCGAACATCACAGCCGCACAAAAGAGAAGCCGCTCCAGCCACCACAATAGGGGTGAGTTAACTAACTGTTTGACCAAATATAGTTGGTTCATTTTCACATTGATAATTTTGTGCGGCCCCCGAAGGTTGGCAGAAATTTCCAAATGGCCCCCGGCAGCAAAAAGGTTCCCCACCCCTGGTGTAGATGAATGGGCGGCTGTAGTCGGGGTACGCTAGGATTTCCTCTCCGGTCAGAGCCGCTCTCAGCCGGCGGAAGGATTCTTCATGCTTTTCTTCCCACACCAATGGGGCTCCTAGGGGTCTACCACCCTTGGTCTGTCCCACGAGGAGGTCTTGCATGGGGGCAGCCATCTTCGTGTACCCCTTAATGAAGCGACGGTAATATCCCACCAGGCCCAGGAACTGCATCACCTCCCTCACTGTGGTTGGTCTCGGCCAGTCTTGGATGGCAGTGATCTTCTCGGGGTCGGGGGCGACACCCTCCGCACCCACCACATGTCCATGGTACTGCACTCTGGGCTTCAGCAGATGACACTTTGAGGGTTTCAACTTCATCTCATACTTAGCAAGGGACGCGAACACCTCGGCTAGGTGCTCCAGGTGGGCTTCATACGTCTGTGAGTACACAATCACATCATCTAAGTACAGCAAGACGGTCTCGAAATTTAGGTGCCCCAGACAACATTCCATCAGCTGTTGGAAGGTTCCGGGGGCATTGCACAGCCCGAACGGCATGCTGTTGAACTCACAGAGTCCCATAGGAGTGGCGAAGACAGTCTTCGCACGGTCTTCAGGCGCCACGGCCACCTGCCAGTACGCACTGGTGAGGTCAAGGGTAGAGAAGTAATTAGCGGTTCTCAGCGCGGCCAGGGACTCTTCAATACGGGGAGAGGGTAAGCATCTTTATGCGTTATCTGGTTAATCTTCCGGTAATCCACACACATCCGCATGGTGCCATCCTTCTTCTTAACCAGCACCAACGAGGCGGCCCAGGGACTACAGCTGTCTCTAATAACCCCCGCCTCCTTCATGTTCCTCAACATGTCTTTGGCGCATTTGTAGTGTGCAGGGGAATAGGCCTGTATCTTTCCTTAATAGGGGGGTGTTCACCGGTAGGAATGTGGTGTTGGACCCCTTTAATCTGCCCAAAATCTAGAGGATGTTTGCTAAAAACTCGCTCATACTCCTGTACCACCCGGTATACCCCTTCCTTGTGATGTGTGGGGGTATTGTGTCGCCCGGGGACCAGGGGTACTCAGATCCGGGCCACGAGGTCACTTCTGTGGGTATCACGGTGGCGTGACCCGGTCTGTGATCCCAGGCTCCACAGTAAAAGGGGATTTGGTAAGGGAGATTGTCCGTGACGCCACCCACGGTTGTGGTGAGATTGGGACACCACCGCTGCTCTGGACGGGGATCCCGGGAGTGATGGTATGGAGCAGCTAGATGTTAGTTCTCCCCTCCGTGGGTAGGGGGTTGGTTGTCCCGGGGCCCGGTGAGGTAGGTGGATGGGTAGCAGGCGGGTTACGGGGCCTGGTGGGGTGCAGGGTCACGGGGGCAGCGCGGTGCCGCACGGCACGGTGGTACTCACTCAGCCGGTAATGATGATGACACAGTTCTCAGTAAAACACACGGCTGGATGGATGGGTCCCACAGACGGCTGTGGTTGTTGTTTCTCCCCTGACCCAGTTTGGTGGTGTAAGTCCTTTCTTTCGCCTCCGTGCACGCTCCTCCTGCGCTCCGGCTTCCAGCTGGCTCCCCGACTCAGTACTGGTGGGCCACCACCAGCCCCGGCTACCTATGGTTCCACCAAGCTGTGGAACCATAGGTTCCACAGGGGCCTGGTGGGGTGCAGGGTCACGGGGGCAGCGCGGTGCCGCACGGCACGGTGGTACTCACTCAGCCGGTAATGATGATGACACAGTTCTCAGTAAAACACACGGCTGGATGGATGGGTCCCACAGACGGCTGTGGTTGTTGTTTCTCCCCTGACCCAGTTTGGTGGTGTAAGTCCTTTCTTTCGCCTTCGTGCACGCTCCTCCTGCGCTCCGGCTTCCAGCTGGCTCCCCGACTCAGTACTGGTGGGCCACCACCAGCCCCGGCTACCTATGGTTCCACCAAGCTGTCTCCCCGGCTCTCGCAGACGGCCACTACCGTCTGCCTGGCTGCTACACGTGGGACTTAGGCTCCAACCTAGGCCCCAGTCTACGTCTGCCTCTCTGCAGACTTCCTCTTTCTTCCTCTGCCTGAACTTGACTGGGCTTGCTTCCTGCCTCAGGCCAGCCAAACTCCTGGGTGGGCGTCTCCATCTCCTGACTACGCCCACCTGGTGTGTCTGTCTGAGCCCGAGGAAGAAAGCAGGTCACTTTGGGGATGTCTGCTGTGAACTGCTGGGGGTGTGTGTGTGTTGTTATCTGTGGCCCCTGGCTTGTCCAGGGCGCCACAGTATCATCAGTGCCGACGTGTAGCTCTCGACACCACTCGTCTAACTCCCCCAGGGATGGGTGAGAACTGGCAGTAGGCGGTGAGATCGGGGGAACGGCCTCATGGATGGTGTGGGGATCTAGAGTGAGCAACTTGGCAAGGGTAGCGTACCGGGGAAGCCTAACCTCTTCCTCCCCACAGTTTAACACCCTTAAGGGCACTCTCTCTTTCTTGACGTCTACCACCCCTCGGGCAGCCATTACTGTGGGCCAGTGTTCAGAGGGTATGGGCTCTATCATGGCGGGGTAGTCTCGCCCTTGGGACCCTACCGCTGCCCTACACCAAATCATCATCTCACTCCTGGGAGGCACAACCAAAGGGGCCGCATCCATCACTCTCACTCCTCCAATCTCTCCTCCTGTCGAGTTCACATGCTGGCGATACATCAGGGCCCGGATCTCACGCTGCACAGCTCTCTGTCGGCTCCCCGCCGCTGTGGCGGCCAGCTGCTGCAGTAGGGTCAGCACGTCACTCATACAGTGCTCCATCACATTAGTCCCTAGCACTACCTTTGGGTTATGATCACTGGGTTCATTCATTATCACAATCAACCCCTGGTGTTGCAGTTCAGCTCGTCCCACAGTCATGGCCACTTGTTTGTACCCCACTTGGGTCAATGGGAGTCCATCAGCGGCAATCAGTGTCATGCTGCTATCTGGGGGGGCTAGTTCGTTCTTTCACCAATACCGTTGATACAGTGTGTATGGTATTGTGGTTACCTGAGATCCAGTGTCCAGGAGAGCCATCAGCGGGATGCCGTCCACTGCCAGGGGGATGATGGGCCGGGCTCCGATGTACCGGTCCCGCCAGTCGGGGGGGCCACTGGGTTCTACTCCTGAGAATTGGCCCGTGCCCCAGGGGTTGCTTGTTTAACGGACACCGTCGGGAGTAGTGGCCGGGCTTGCTGCACCTGTAACAAATCGGAGGTCCATACCGTGAGTCATTGGCCCTTCTCCGCTGCATCCAGGTGACGTCCTCGGGGCTGTCGGCGAGCTGCATCCTCCCCGGGGGCTGGGACCTGGTCGGAGGCTGGAGTGCGGCGAGGATCTTGGTGAGGTCCCCATCCATGCGGCGGACCTGGGCAGCCAGTTCCTCCATCATTCCGCTTGGGGCTGCAGGTACCAGAGGCGTTGGGAGGGAAGGGGCCACCACGACGGGAGCCGTCTCAGCTGGCCATGGGGCTGTCTCAGGGACTTCCGATGCTGGGGGCTGCAGCGCTTTAATGGCCCGTTCCTTTAACCCGGCAAAGTCCACATCAGGGTGTTCTAGGGCCCACAGCCAGAGTTGTTTGCGGTCCTCCGAGGACCTCATCCCCTGTACAAACTGCTCAGCTAACATTTTGTTGCTGTCCGCATCATTATTGGTGTCTACCCGCTTCAGTGTGCGTAGGGCGGTTTGCAGACACAAGGCGTAGTCCCGAATACTATCTGCGGGCCGTTGCCGGCATTGATAAAACTGCATCCGCAGCTCGGCTTCGGTACGGGTCTCAAAGGCAGTCTGCAGCTTCTCAAAGATGGTGGCTACAGAGGACCGGTCCCCCTCGGCCCAGGTCTCCGCCTCCTGCTTAGCCGCGCCGGTTAGCTGCCCCAGCACTACCGCTTCACGTTGCTTATCAGTCAGGGGGTACAGTTCTAGTAGCGGGCTAAGCTTCTTCCGGAAGACCTGCAACGCGTCAGGTTTCCCATCGTACTGCGGCAGCCAGGTAGCTCCGGGCACATAGGGCACGGAGAACGGCATCACCTGAGCGAGAGCTGGGGCCGCGGCACCCCCCGCCAGTGCGGCCGGGACCTGGGCGGGCCCATTCCCATCCACGGGTGCCACTGCGGCTGCGACCGCCGCTCCTCCAGCGTCTCCGTCGGGTGCAGACATCTTGTTTCCGTCCCCCTTAGTCTTTTTCCGGCTCCTCCTCTACAGGGGCGGGGTTTCGGCTTTCGCGTCACCACTGCTCGAGGAGACGCTCGAGCGGGGACTTTTCGCGTCCAAAATGGCGGCTTCTCAAAATTTTCGGCCGAACACCTCCGGCGGTCAGAAGGCGCACCTCTACCAGACGGCAGAGCGGTAAGATCCTGTTCGTGACGCCAAGTTGTCGCGGTCGGGGAGGGGACGCTGCGCTCACCACGCTCGGGTCCGGCGCTGCTGCTGCTTCCCTTGCTGCTCGGTCGGTGGCTCGAGCGGTGGGCCGGATCCCGGGGACTCGAGCGGCGCTCCTCGCCCGTGAGTGAAAAGGGGAATGGTTTTGGGAATTTATTGTCCGTGACGCCACCCACGGTTGTGGTGAGGTTGTGACACCACCGCTGCTCTGGACGGGGATCCCGGGAGCGATGACAGGGAGCAGCCTGGATGTTGCTTTTCCCCTCCGTGGGTAGGGGGGTTGGTTGTCTCGGGGCCCGGTGAGGGAGGAATGGAAGGTGGGTTACGGGAACTCGTGAGGTGCAGGGTCGCGGGGGCAGCGTAGTGCCGCACGGCACGGTGGTACTCACTCAGCCAATGATGAATGCAAAGTCTCCGGTAAAACAAACGGCTGGATGGACGGGTCCCACAGACGGCTGCGGTGGTTCTTCCCCCGGTAGGTTGGCGGTGACTGCCTTTCCCTGCACCTGTGTTATGTTCTCGGTTCTGGTGGCTTCCCACCGGTAACCCGCTCCCCAGCTTGGATGGATGCTGAGGGAGCCCCTTTTGCCCGCAGGCTCTGGCCCTGGGAACTGTAGTCTTGGCGGTGACTGTATTTCCCTTCACGGTTTGAGCGGTTGCCTTCAATCGGGTCTTGACTGCTGGGAAACCCCGGAGGTTCCCTTCGCTAACGGATTTGACCGGTTTTACGGCGACTCCAAGCCTGGTCAGGGTCCGTAGGCCCTGCCGAATAGTGCTGGCTTCTCTTCGCTCCCCGATCCAGTACCGGCGGGCCACCTCCCGTCCCCGGTCCTTACGGTTCACGTCAATCAGCCCCTCCTGCAGACTGTCACCACCGTCTGCCAACCTTGCTGAATGTGCCCGGGCCATGCACCCGGACACGGTCAGTCTGCTCCACTACCACCTCACTCCTCAAACTGAACTCCACTCTCCTCTCCTTCCTTTTCCCGCCTCCAGGACTGTGAACTCCTCGGTGGGTGGGGCCAACCGCCTGGCTCCACCCCCTGGTGTGGACATCAGCCCCTGGAGGGAGGCAACAAGGATTTTTGTCTGACCTTGATGTGCCTAGCCGGGGTGTGGGGTGTGTTGTTGCAGTACCTGTGACGTCCTGGCTTGTCCAGGGCGCCACATGGTGACCAAAGCAGAAGTCACAGGAGCAGACTCTGGTAGAAATGTGACAGGTAAAGAGATCCCCGATGGGATGAAGACATGGTGGCAGAAACAGTGTGATGGCTTTGGCTCCTGCCATCCATGTGGATGTTACTTTTTCACATCTCACTTACCTAAAAACTTTACAGAATATGTCCCTACTTTATGGCAGTGATACCTTCTTCTGTCATCAAGAATATGTATCCTACTACGCTGCAAAAAGTCCTCAGGAATCGATTAAGGAACATGATAAAGAGGCTATAGAGATCCCACCTAACATCTAACAGGACCTAAAGGATCATCAGCAGAAGCAGACACAATCAACAAAGGGCACCTGTGCGAGAACAATATATGGGTCCCTCTTTGTGTCTGAGACAAAGCTGTTTTGAAGGTGGTAGTGGGCCTGTTTACCTTTTAGAGCCTGGTGAAGCAGCACAGGATGTATCAGTAGTATATTTCCCCCTGATGTGTGGATAATGTCTTGGTGCTGGAAATCACAAGACATTGTTAGAGTTTTTGCGGATTCTATACTTCAATGACTCAGAGCCAGCTTGGCAGCACAAGGTGTGGCCTACACATTATTGTGCACCATGTTGGTTATATTGGGCCAACCTGGTGTCCCACGAGTGGGGCATAGAGTCCTGAAGTACGGCCAAGTGGTAATGGAAAGCATTTGGCTAAGATACGCCATCACGTGAGGTCTGACTATGTCTGTGGGAAATGCCTTTAAAATTAGTTTTGCTTCATTTAACCTAAAACGTAGTCTATTATATCTGTTACATCTACACGAGGAAGTGAAAACAATAGACCAGATAATATTTGAAGACTATTTGAAGTCTGGTGGAAAAAATGTGCAGTTTCCAGGTTAGACAGGTTTTTTGCATTCATGAATTACGCAGAAAATAAACATGGGTGTATTTTATCTATGATGTATATCATTTCCTGAAGCAGAAAACGATGAGACCCCAAAGACAGCACTCAGCTCCTTCATGAATGCATGTACGGAACAGAACACATCATTGGTGCAACCGCTGCGGCTCACGAGGTGAGGGGTCCCACTTCCATTCTTCAAGGAAGGTGGAATTTTGCCTTATGAGTTATTGGACTGCAAAAAGTCCAGATATTGTTTTTGCACAGAGGCCCTCATCTGTATCCAACAATGCGGATGTACACTGTGGTGTATGGCGTCATAGGAAACGGCACAGATAATTGGTGTCAACCATCCATGAAATAAGTGACATCTTGCACTTGGTTTCCATTCCAGATTCATCTTTGAAGCTGAAGCCAAAACTAGTAACTAGTGATGAGCGGGCACTACCATGCTCAGGCGCTCAGTACTCGTAACTAGTGATGAGCGGGCACTACCATGCTCAGGCGCTCAGTACTCGTAACTAGTGATGAGCGGGCACTACCATGCTCAGGCGCTCAGTACTCGTAACTAGTGATGAGCGGGCACTACCATGCTCGGGTGCTCAGTACTCGTAACTAGTGATGAGCGGGCACTACCATGCTCGGGTGCTCTGTACTAGTAACTAGTGATGAGTGAGCACTACCATGCTCAGGTGCTCAGTACTCGTAACTAGTGATGAGTGAGCACTACCATGCTCGGGTGCTCTGTACTGGTAACTAGTGATGAGCGGGCACTACCATGCTCAGGCGCTCAGTACTCGTAACTAGTGATGAGCGGGCACTACCATGCTCAGGCGCTCAGTACTCGTAACTAGTGATGAGCGGGCACTACCATGCTCGGGTGCTCAGTACTCGTAACTAGTGATGAGCGGGCACTACCATGCTCGGGTGCTCTGTACTAGTAACTAGTGATGAGTGAGCACTACCATGCTCAGGTGCTCAGTACTCGTAACTAGTGATGAGTGAGCACTACCATGCTCAGGTGCTCAGTACTCGTAACTAGTGATGAGCGGGCACTACCATGCTCGGGTGCTCAGTACTCGTAACTAGTGATGAGTGAGCACTACCATGCTCGGGTGCTCAGTACTCGTAACTAGTGATGAGCGGGCACTACCATGCTCGGGTGCTCAGTACTCGTAACTAGTGATGAGTGAGCACTACCATGCTCGGGTGCTCAGTACTCGTAACTAGTGATGAGTGAGCACTACCACATACCTCCCAACCGTCCCGGATACAACGGGACTATCTTTGCAGAGTTTGTCCCGTTGCCACGGGTGGGAGGTCTTTATCCCGGCTCCGCCCACCCACTCTCTCCCCGCCTCGCTGCTTTTCCCTCCTACCATCCTAACACGTGTCTTGAGGATTACAGAGCAGAGCACGCTACGCTAGTCTCTGTGCTGCTGCTGCTAAGGTAATGAATGTCCCCAGCGCTGATTCCCTCCCCTCCGGTCCGGAGCCTGTGCTCCTCCAGCTGTTTCTCTGATCTATCGTGTGTGCAGTGTTTGCTTCTCAATGCTGCAGGCACACGGTAGATCAGGACATTGGGGAGAGGACAGTGTACTTACCACTTGTGTCCTCTCCTGCAGGTGCACAGACAGCACTGGCCGGTAATATGCAAAGATAGAAACATTGGCAATGCTTCTATCAGCTACCGACCACATGATCTCCTGCCTGGCAGAGCTGCTGCATCTTAGGCTAAGTTCACACCACCGGTTTTGCAGAGCCGGCCAATCGGGCTTTAAAACCTATGCAACGGATGCGGCGACAAAACCGCATCCTTTGCATAAGTTTTTTACATGCGGCCCGTCCGGTTTTTGCCGCTTGCGGCAGGCTACTGAGCATGAGCAGTGGAAAAAACCGCATGCGGCGTCCATAGGCATGCATTGCAAATCGCGCCGCATCGGCCGGACGCGGCGCGATGCGTTTTTTTTTTTTTGTTGGACAAAAAAACATGCCAGGCATCGTTCCATCCGGCCGCCGCATCGGCTAAATCTGCCGCATGCGGCAAAAACCGGACCGAACGCAAGCCCATGCGGCACAATACAGCACTAATATAAGTCTATGCAGGAAAAACCACAACCAGCGGCAAAAAAAAGCGGTTGCGTTTTTCCTGCAGAGCGCCGTATTGTGCCGCACGGTAAAAACCGGATGTGTGAAAGCAGCCTTAGGCTAAGTTCACACATCAGTTTTTTCCAATCAGGCACAATCCGGTTTGTGCCTGATGCAACGGATCCGTCTCAGATTGTGAAAAAACTGATGCGACGGATCCGTTTTTTGTTTTTTTTTGTTTTTTTTGTTATGCTGAGAGAGAGACGGAGACCCCACCATCACTGCACAAACACCGGCACTACCTCACACGCATCATCACCGCACAGGCAGGCACTACCTCACACGCATCATCACCGCACACGCCAGCACTACCCAGCACGCATCATCACCGCACAGGCAGGCACTACCTCACACGCATCATCACCGCACACCCCTGCACTACCGCACGCATTATCACCGCACACGCTGGCACTACCCTGCACGCATCTTCACCGCACACAACCCGGCATTACCTCAGTGACGTCACCGCTGACAGCGCAACTCCCTTCAGTTGCTGCGTGGAGCTGATAGAGAGAGGCGGTGTTCTACTGCGGTTCCTGTCAGCTTCATGTAGTAGAGCTGAGAGCGTCGCGGGACCTCTGTGGATTACGTCGGACCTAGAGGGGTATTTGGGGATTTTAATAAAATGGTGAAACAGGGTGTTCTTTTGTCTTTTATTCCAAATAAAGGATTTTTTTGGGTGTATGTGTTTATTTACTTTCACTTACAGGTTAATCATTGGGGGTGTCTCATAGACGCCTGCCATGATTAACCCCTTATTACCCCGATTGCCACCGCACCAGGGCAATTCAGGAAGAGCCGGGTAGAGTCCCTGGACTGTCGCATCTAATGGATGCGGCAATTCCAGGCGGCTGCTGGCTGATATTTTTAGGCTGGGGGGGCTCCCCATAACGTAGAGCTCCTAGTGTTGAGCGAGTATGCTTGTCACTACTCGGTACTCGCACGAGTATCACTGTACTCGGGCTACTCGGCGGGTACCGAGTAATCTCGCGATACTCGTGCTGTACTCGTGGTCTTCATTCCTGCATGTTGGCGCTCTTTTGAGAGCCAGCCCTCATGCAGGGATTGGCTGGCAGACCACTGCAATTCCACAGCCCTGTTAGTTGTGGAATTGCAGTGATTGGCCGGCCCTCACAGCATGACCGTGCCTTTAGCCCGACACTTCCCCGCTCGGCTAAGCCCCCTCCCGCACTCCACTCCGCATGTATATATATATATACACGCATACACACACACGCACGTTTTTTTTTTTACTTTACATTTTTATGGTTTCTACATGCTGCCGGGGGTCATTTCAGAATAATACTCGGGTCTCCCATAGGATAACATTGGGCTCGGTGCTCGGGCCGAGTATACGAGTATCTTGGGATGCTGGGCCCGAGCCTCGCGCACCCGAGCTTTTTGGTACTCGCTCATCACTAAGAGCTCCCCATCCTGAGAATACCAGCCTTCAGCCGTGTGGCTTTATCTTGGCTGGTATCAAAATTGGGGGGGAACCGCACGCCGTTTTTCTTTTAATTATTTATTTATTTTACTGCACAATATAGACCCGCCCACCGGCTGCTGTGATTGGTTGCAGTAAGGCAGCTGTCACTCAGCGTGGGGGCGTGTCTGCCTGCAACTAATCATAGGCGCCGGTGTGCGGGGAAAGCAGGGAATACGAGATTGAATAATGAGCGGCCGGCATTTTCAAATCAGGAGAAGCCGCCGGAGCAGTGTGACAGCCGTGCAGCCCTGCGCCGGTGATCGGTGAGAGTGAGTGAATAAGTCAGTGAGTCAGTCAGTGAGTGAGAGAGTTTGAGAGTGAGTGATTGATTGATTTTCTGACAAGCAATGAATTTATATCACTTCTGGGCATGCTCAGAAGTAAAAACCGGATACGGTACAAGCTTCCGGCGTTTGAAGCATGACACCGAATCCAGCTCGCATAGACTTTCATTATGCATCATGCCGCACAGCGCCGCACCCGGAGCTATGCATTTTTTTGCCGCTGGCAAAAAAACGTTCCTCTCTGCGTCCTGTGCGGCCGCCGGAGTGACTTTTTGCCGCATCAGGCAAAAACCGGATCAAACGCAAGTACATGCGGCACAATCCGGCGCTAATAAAAGTCTATGAGGAAAAACCACACCCGGCGGCAAAAAAAAAAAAACAGATGCGTTTTTCCCGCAAGGCGCCGAATTGTGCCGCACAGCAAAAACCTGATGTGTGAACATACCCTTAGCTGCACACCCTGTTCAGCTCTCCTAGGTCCTAGCTGCCTGCACACCCTGTTCAGCCCTCCTCCTGAGTCCTAGCTGCCTGCACACCCTGTTCAGCCCTCCTCCTGGGTCCTAGCTGCTAACACACCCTGTTCAGCTCTTCTCCTGGGTCCTACCTGCCTGCACACCCTGTTTAGCTCTCCTCCTGGGTCCTAGCTGCCTGCATACCCTGTTCAGCTCTCCTCCTGGGTCCTAGCTGCCTGCACACCCTGTTCAGCTCTTCTCCTGGATCCTAGCTGCCTGCACACCCTGTTCAGCCCTACTCCTAGGTCCTAGCTGCCTGCACACCCTGTTCAGCCCTCCTCCTGGGTCCTAGCTGCCAGCACACCCTGTTCAGCCCTCCTCCTGGGTCCTAGCTGCCTGCACACCCTGTTCAGCTCTTCTCCTGGGTCCTAGCTGCCTGCACACCCTGTTTAGCTATCCTCCTGGGTCCTAGCTGCCTGCATACCCTGTTCAGCTCTCCTCCTGGGTCCTAGCTGCCTGCACACCCTGTTCAGCTCTTCTCCTGGGTCCTAGCTGCCTGCACACCCTGTAGTTAACTCCCTGCCTGTTCTGCACATTGCTGATCTGTGGTGGCTCAGAGCGATCACGGACAGCTTCTGCAGTTTCAGTTTGCTGGATGGGTGTAGATGGGGAGTGGATATGGGTGTGGCCGTTTGTAAAAATGGGTGTGGTTAGGGGCGTGGCTTAAAAATTGCCGCGGCGCGCAAACTTTGTCCCTCTTTCCCTTCTTTAAAAGTTGGGAGGTATACTACCATGCTCAGGTGCTCAGTACTCGTAACTAGTGATGAGCGGGCACTACCATGCTCGGGTGCTCAGTACTCGTAACTAGTGATAAGTGTCGCGGGCGGAGGGGACGCGCTCGCCACGCTCGGGTCCGGGGCTTCTGCTGCTGCTGCTCAGTGGCTTGAGCGGTGGACCGGACCCGGGGACTCGAGCAGCGCTCCTCACCCGTGAGTGAAAAGGGGGTGGTTTGGTTAGGGAGATTGTTCGTGACGCCACCCACGGGTCGTGGTGATAATGGCACCACCGCTGCTGGTAACGGGGATCCCGGGAGAGATGGTAGGGTGCAGCTGAGATGTTGTCCCCTCCGTGGGTAGGGGGTTTGGCGTTCCCGGGGCCCGGTGGTGGTGACGGAGAGGCTGGATGGCTGGGGTGCAGGGACTGCGCGCCGCGGTGCCGGACGGCACTGGTGTACTCACTCAGACAATCACTGACAGAGTCTCTGGTAAACCAAAATGGCCGGATGGACGGGTCCCGCAGCCGGCTGCAGCGTTGTTGTTGTGCTCTCCCCGGACGGCTTATGGTGGCTGTCTTTCCCTGCACCTTTTAGAATGTTCTTGACTCCTGTGGTTGCCCACCGGTAGTCCGCTCCCCAGCGTACAGGTGCCGTAGGAGCCCGTTTTGCCCTTGGATCTCTAGCTTATGGCAGTGGCTGTATATCCTCTCTGGGTGGATGGTTGCCTTCAATCGGGACTTGGTAGTTAGGAAACCCCTGGGGTTCCTGTCACATTCGGATTTGACTATTGACGGCGGCTCCAAGCCTGGTCGGGGGTCCGATGGCCCTGCCTGTGTGCTTAGCTTCACTCCGTTCCTCAGTCTGATACCGGTGGGCCGACGCCCGACCCCGGTCCTTACGGCTCTGCGGAGTTCCACTAACTCCTGCAGACGGCTAACACCGTCTGCCAACCTTGCTGTCAGTGTCTAGGGTCCAACCCAGACACCCAAGTGTTCACTCCTCTCACTTTCACCTCCAAGACTGAACTGCACTTTTCCCGCCTCCAGGCCTGTGAACTCCTCGGTGGGTGGGGCCAACCGCCTGGCTCCGCCCCACCTGGTGTGGACATCAGACTCTGGAGGGAGGCAACAAGGGTTTTGTGTTTGGCTGCTGTAACTGTTTAGGGTGGGGGGGTGTGTATGTTGGTATGTTTGTGACTACCTGGCACTACCATACTCGGGTGCTCAGTACTCGTAACTAGTGATGAGCGGGCACTACCATGCTCGGGTGCTCGGTGCTCATAACTAGTGATGAGTGAGCACTACCATGCTCGGGTGCTCATGTGGCGGGCGGAGGAGGGGACGCTGCGCTCACCCACTGCTCGGGTCCGGCTACTGCTGCTACTGCTCGGTGGTGGCTTGAGCGGTGGGCCGGATCCCGGGGACTCGAGCGGCGTTCCTCGCCCGTGAGTGAAAGGGGGTGGTCTGGTTTAGGGATATTGTCCGTGACGTCACCCACGGTTGTGGTGAAGTTGGTGACACCACCGCTGCTCTGGATGGGGATCCCGGGAGCGGTGACAGGGAACAGCTTGGATGTTGTTTTCTCCCCTCCATGGGTAGGGGGGTTGGTTGTCCCGGGGCCCTGGTAAGGGGGTAGGGATGGATGGCAGGTGGGTTACAGGGCCTGGTGAGGTGCAGGGTCGCAGGGGCAGCGCTGTGCCGCATGGCACGGTGGTACTCACTCAGCCAGTAATTCACACGGAGTCTCTGGTCAAACAAACGGCTGGATGGACGGGTCCCACAAACGGCTGCGGTTGTTCTCCCGGTAGGTTGATGGTGACTGCCTTTCCCTGCACCTGTGTTGTGTTTATGTGACGCCCTGGGCAAGCCAGGGGTCACAGGTAATGACATCACACACCCTACACCCCGGATAGGTACACCTAAGCTAGACCTGAAATCCTTGTTGCCTTCCCCAGCGGCTGATATCCACACCAGGGGGTGGAGCCAGGCGGTTGGTCTCCGCCCACCAAGGAGTTCACAGTCCTGGAGGCAGGAAAACACAGGCAGTTAGAGTTTGGAGGAGGAAGGGAGAGGAGAGATTAGTTTGAGAGGTGAAAGTGTGAGGCGTGAAGTAGAAGGAGGGAAAGTAGTGAAGTGACAGTTTGAAAGCCTGAAGTTGGTCCGGGTGTGTGCCCCGGACTGAGACAGCAAGGTTGTGGAGGCTGATCGGAGTTGCCGTGAGGACCGTGGACAGGTGGTGGCCCGGCGGTACCGGACCGGTACACAAGGAGAAGCCAGCACCATTGGCAGGGGCCTTTCGGATCCCGGCAAGGCTAGGAGTCGCCGTGAATTTGCCAAATCCGTCAGTGAAGGGGACCTCCGGGTCTCCAAACAACTAAGTCCCGATTGAAGGCAACAGTCCAACCGTAGGAGAGAGACACCGCCACCGCCAAGGCACCGGTTTCTCAGGGCCAGCGCCTGCGGGCAAAGAGGGGCTCGTCCGGCCCATATCCAAGTCGGGGAGCGGGTAACCGGTGGGAACCCATCGCTACCAACATTGAACTTAGGTGCAGGGAAAAGAGACAGTCACCGCTAACTACCGGGGAAAAGCAACAGCAGCCGTCCGTGGGAACCGTCTTTCCAGCCGTGTGTTTTACCGAGAACTGTGTCAACGTCTCAGGCTGAGTGAGTACCACCGTGCCGTGAGGCACAGCGCTGCCCCCGCGACCCTGCACCTCACCAGGCCCTGCACCTGGCCTGCCATCCACCCCTACCCCATCACCAGGCCCCGGGACAACCAACCCCCTACCCACGAAGGGGAGAAATAACAACAAAGCTGCTCCCTGTCACCGCTCCCAGGATCCCCATACAGAGCAGCGGTGGTGTGCACACAATCACCACAACCGTGGGTGGCGTCACGGACAATAAATCCCCAAAACCAAACCCCTTTACACTCAAGGGCGAGGAGCGCCGCTCGAGTCCCCGGGATCCGGCCCATCGCTCGAGCCACCGAGCGGCAGCGGCCGCAGCAGCAGCGGCAGCCGGACCCGAGCAGAGGGAGAGCGCAGCGTCCCCTCCTCCGCCCGCGACATTTACGGTTCCAATGGCTTCCCACCGGTAACCCGCTCCCCAGCTTGGATGGATGCTGAAGGAGCCCCTTTTTGCCCGCAGGCTCTGGCCCTGGGAACTGTAGCCTTGGCGGTGACTGTGTTTCCCTTTACGGTGTGAGCTGTTGCCTTCAATCGGGTCTTGACTGCTGGGAAACCCCGGAGGTTCCCTTCGCTAACGGATTTGACCAATTTTACGGCGACTCCTAGCCTGGTCGGGGTCCGTAAACCCTGCCGGATGGTGCTGGCTTCTCTTTGCTCTCCGATCCGGTACCGTCGGTCCACGGTCCTTACGGTTCGCTCCATTCCAATCAGCCTCTCCTGCAGACGGTCACCACCGTCTGCCAACCTTGCTGTTCCGTCCGGGCCACACACCCGGGCGCCTTCAGTCTCCTCTCCTACCACTTCACTTCACTCCTCCTCAACTCCTCTCCAAAACTAATCTGACTCCTTTTCCCGCCTCCAGGACTGTGAACTCCTCGGTGGACATCAGCCCCTGGAGGGAGGCAACAAGGATTTGTGTCTGGCTTCGGTGTGCCTAACCGGGGTGTGGGGTGTGTTGGTGTAGTACCTGTGACGACCTGGCTTGTCTATGGCGCCACACTCAGTACTCGTAACTAATGATGAGCGGGCACTACCATGCTTGGGTGCTCAGTACGTGTAACTAGTGATGAGCGGGCACTACCATGCTCAGGTGCTCTGTACTCGTAACTAGTAATGAGTGAGCACTACCATGCTCGGGTGCTCAGTACTCGTAACTAGTAATGAGTGAGCACTACCATGCTCGGGTGCTCTGTACTCGTAACTAGTGATGAGTGAGCACTACCATTCTCAGGTGCTCTGTACTCGTAACTAGTGATGAGTGGGCACTTCCATGCTTGGGTGCTCAGTACTCGTAACTAGTGATGAGTGGGCACTACCATGCTTGGGTGCTCAGTACTCGTAACTAGTGATGAGTGAGCACTACCATGCTTGGGTGCGCGTTACTCGAAACTAGTGATGAGCAAGCACTACCATGCTCGGGGGCTCAGTACTCATAACTAATGATGAGCGAGCACTACCATGCTCAGGTGCTCAGTGCTCGTAACCAGTCATGCGTGAGCACTACCATGCTCGGGTGCTCGGTACTGGTAACTAGTCATGAGCGGGCACTACCATGCTCAGGTGCTCAGTACTGGTAACTAGTGATGAGCGGGCACTACCATGCTCAGGTGCTTGGTACTTGTAACTAGTGATGAGCGGGCACTACCATGCTTGGGTGCTCAGTACTCGTAACTAATGATGAGCGGGCACTACCATGCTCAGGTGCTCAGTACTCGTAACTAGTGATGAGCGGGCACTGCCATGCTCAGGTGCTCAGTACTCGTAACTATTGATGAGTGGGTGACATCGAGGAAGTCAATACTCTTTTTTCCATGTGTATATGTGAAACGTATACCACAGTTGTTATCATTAAGATATTCCATGAAAGGTCCGACATCATCAATGTCACCCCCCCAAACCAGCAGGAGGTCATCTATATATCTCCCGTACCACCCAATCTGCCGCCACCAAGGATTAATATAGCCAAAAAAGTACATTTCCGCCCAGAAACCCATAGCAATGTTAGCAAGGGAGGGAGAAAAGGAGCAAGGGAGAATCTCTTTAAGTATACTACTCACTATTAATATGCTCATAAATGTGGTTCAGAATCAGGAGTTGTCACCAATGCAAAGCTATGACGATGCTTCATATTAAAACAAGAGACATGATATTAGGTCAGATGTGCTCACGGTGATGTTCATGAAAGGTAGCGCACAACCAGATAAACACGTGGGGTGGGATTCTTCCTTCTATAGCCTCTAGGAACAAAACTAGCCAGTGTGCAGCTATTTCCCAGAAGAAGAGGCCTAATGTATGGCGTGATGGCTAAGTATTCCATAAGGTCATTTAATGACTGTCAGGTTGTGGCCTAAGGGCAAGGAAAGTATAATTCCCTTACAACATACAGTAAATAATACCAGCATGTCAGGGCACAGAGATACAAAAAAAAGGGCTTGTCTCAAACTGAAAACAAGCAACTTTTCATTTTACGTCTTAATAAATATCCTCTTCAATCTCAAGAATGGAAGGATTTTTAATTCTGTAGCTCACGGCTATTTGTCTTTGTTACCGGCCATCTCTGCAATCTCAGACCGACCAGCTTCTTGGTAAGTAGCACTGACCAGAGAGAGTGAGGGAGAGATGGAGGGAGGTAGGGAGAGAGAAAGGAAGAAAGAGAGCGAGGCAGGGAGGGTAGGAGAGTGGGAGAGAGGGAGAGTGGGAGAGAGGGAGAGAGAGAGAGTGGGAGAGAGGGAGAGTGGGAGAGTGGGAGAGTGGGAGAGTGGGAGAGAGGGAGAGTGGGAGAGTGGGAGAGTGGGAGAGTGGGAGAGAGGGAGAGTGGGAGAGTGGGAGAGAGAGAGAGTGGGAGAGGGGGAGAGTGGGAGAGTGGGAGAGTGGGAGAGTGGGAGAGAGGGAGAGAGGGAGAGTGGAAGAGAGAGAGAGTGGGAGAGTTGGAGAGAGGGAGGGTGGGAGAGAGGGAGAGTGGGAGAGAGGGAGAGTGGAAGAGAGGGAGAGTGGGAGAGAGGGAGAGAGAGAGAGTGGGGGAGAGAGAGAGTGGGAAAGTGGGAGACAGGGAGAGTGAGAGTGGGAGAGAGAGTGAGAGTGGGAGAGAGGGAGAGTGGGAGAGAGAATGGGAGCGTGGGAGAGAGGAAGAGTATGAGATAGGGAGAGTAGGAGATAGGGAAAATGGGAGAGAGACAGAGTGGGAGAGAGGAAGAGTAGAAAAGTGGGAGGGGGAAAGAGGGAGAGTATGAGATAGGGAGAGTAGGAGATAGGGAGAATTGGAGAGAGGGGGAGAGACAGAGTGGAAAAGAGGAAGAAAGTGGAAAAGTGGGACAGTGGGAAAGTGTTAGTGTGGGAAAAAGACAGAGTGAGAGAGTGGGAAAATGGGCGAGAGCGAGGGTGGGAGAGATGGAAAGAGGGAGAGGGGGAGAGAGACAGAGAGAGACTTAGTTACTATCCCAGGCAATGTCGGATACTACAGCTAATATATATGTAGCGCCCCTGAGAACCTCAGGGCACTACAGGGAACTGCATCCTCTTGGGGATGCAGGACCTACCCCCTGGGACCTGGAATACAAGTGCCGATTCCACCAGCACACATCTAAAATCCTAGTTCTCCTCTCCACACTGGGCATAAAAGGTTAGTTTGGGTAGGGTTAGTCCAACTACCCAGTTCAGAGGGGAGCGCTGACTCGGCCAGCTAATCCACAACACACAGAACACAAGAGGAACACGATCTCTTAAAGCATCAGTGTGATTAACCGTTCATAGGGGAGACACCCCTACACAAGCTTTATGCTTTAGAGCCTGCCCACCTCGCTCTGAATCTGATGAGATCTCCCAGGCTATAAAGGCAAAGCTCGGCTAGCAGCAAACTGGGCCGCTAGTCCAAACTGTCAATCAGGTGAGGCTGAAGAGTTGTTTAACCCGGAAAAACGCAATGTGAGAACACACATTGTAAGTGGCCAATCATGATCAATTCACAACATAATTACTTTTACGGAAAGTTGTGCAGTAGAGTTACTTTTGGAAAAAGTTCAAGGAAGTGAAGTGGACCTAGGAGATCATTGCAATAAAAGTGTCTACCTAAGGCGGGCTTTGCCGAAGATGCGATGTCGCACGCGATTGTCCCCGCCCCCGTCGCAGGTACGATATCTTGTGATAGCTGGCGTAGTGAAAATTATCGCTACGCCAGCTTCACATGCACTCACCTGCCCTGCCACGTCACACGGCAGGCGGCCAATAGCGGCGGAGGGGCGGAGATGAGCAGGATATAAACATCCCGCCCACCTCCTTCCTTCCGTATAGCCGGCGTGAGGCGCTGTGACGCAGGTAAGGAGATGTTCCTCGCTCCTGCGGCTTTACACTCAGCGATGTGTGCTGCCACAGGAACGAGGAACAACATCGTACCTGTCGCGGCAGTGAAATTATGAAAAAGTCGGAGCCTGCAACGATGATACGATAACAACACTTTTGCGCTCATTAATCGTATCATCTAGGATTTACACACTACGATGTCGAAAGTGACGCCGGATGTGCGTCACTTTCGATTTGACCCCACCGACATCGCATGTGCGATGTTGCAACGTGCAAAGCCGCCCTAAGACTCAGCTTTGCATTGCCCCAAAAAATCTGCAATAAGCACTCCCTACATTACATTTACCCCCACGCATTTGCTGCCTCTTGTGCGTAAAGGATTCCATCTCCCCGAGCCTCCAGGAAAGAAGAATACTGTGAAATCTGCCTGCAATTTGGGAGTTCAAAATGTCTCTCCCTTTATTCTGGAAGCCTTTTGGACTGTGTGGGAGAGTTAACAAGTTTGGTCTAATTTGTATCGATCATCAATAGCTGGATTTTTTTTACTTTTTAGAGTATGCTTAAAATATAAGTCTTACTCTAAAAATAAGCCTTAGTTGTGATTCCATAAAGAAGTGTCCAAGCAGAAAAAAAAAAGTTAAAGAATACAGCAGGACTCTTAATAAAAGAAGACCTCCTCCAAAAGAAAAAAAAATCGCACTCTCCAGACGCCAAGTTAAGGGGGCTTTACACGCTACGAGATCACTAAAGTGATCTCGTTGGGGTCACGGAATTTGTGACGCACATCCGGCCGCTTTAGCGATGCCGTTGCGTGTGACACCTATGAGCGATTTTGAATCGTTGCAAAAACGTTCAAAATCGCTCATCGGTGACATGGGGGTCCATTCCCAAATATCGTTTCTGCTGCAGTAATGATGTTGTTTGTCGTTCCTGCGGCAGCACACATCGCTACGTACGACGCCGCTGGAACGACAAACATCTCCACCGGAAAAGGAGGAAGGAAGGAGGTGGGCGGCATGTTCCGGCCGATCATCTCCTCCCCTCCTTTTCTATTGGGCGGCAGTTCAGTGACACTGCTGTGACGTCGCTGTGACGCTGAACGAACCGCTACCTTAGAAAGGAGGCGGTTCACTGGTCACAGCGACGTCGCTGCACAGGTGTGTGCGTGTGACGCTGCCGTAGCGATAATGTTCGCTACGGCAGCGATCACCACATATCGTTACAACGACGGGGGCGGGTGCTATCGCGCTCGACATCGCTAGCAATTGCTAGCGATGTCGTAGCGTGTAAAGCGGCCGTTACAATTGGCAAGAGCCAGTGGTGGATGGGCTCTCACACAGAGATCTAAGTTGCTCTCAGGTTACTTGCCGTTCCAGTTGCATTACACCAGTCACTGTATCGACCTAAGAATCATCCACTAATATTAAAAATTCACTGGCTGTGTGGACAGTACAAAAAAATATAACCTTTATTATTAAATACTATTAAAAAATTTTTGATAAAGATTCCACACAATTTTGAAGCCTATCTGAAACACACAGTTAGAAATAACCGGCTTCAGATACAAGAATAGCAGTAGACTGGTAGTTGTTATCTCAGTCAAAGCTGCTACAGTTAATTCTAAAAATATGTCCAGGCCTGAACAATAATTATGCTTATGCAGACTCATATATGCTACTGCAACACAATAAGGCCACAAGACTTCAAAGCCTGTCCCTTTGGTATAGGGAGAACCATAAACACCCCAAACTATAGGCTACCAATTCACTATCGCCTATTAAATATATTTATAGGCTAGTATAATGATGTTCTACATGTCCCAGAATGACTGGGGAAGAAGTCAATTTAGGCTCTCTTCTGTATACTAGAAAAGGATATTATATGTGCAGGAGTAGGACATCTGTCCCCGAATTCACACTTCTCCCCAATATCCTTTACTCAGTCCTATTAAAATGAATGTTAGGGGTGTTGGTTCCTATAATAAAAATTCCCTATCCAGGGTCAGGTTTATGTGACGCCCTGGGCAAGCCAGGGGTCACAGGTCATCACACCACCACACCCTACACCCCAGTTAGGAACACCAAAGCTAACCAGAAATCCTTGTTGCCTTCCTCCAGGAGCTGGTGTTCACACCAGGGGGTGGGCCAGGCAGTTGGCTCCGCCCACCGAGGAGTTCACAGCCCTGGAGGCGGGAGGAGCCAGGGAGTTTAGCTCAGGCAGGGCTTAAGTGAGGAAGTGAAAGTAGAAGTGAAGTAGTAGTGGAGTTAAAGAGATAAACTAAAGTGAAGAGTAGTAAAGCCTGAAGTTAGTCCGGGTGTGTGCCCCGGACTGAGAGACAGCAAGGTCAGCAGACGGCGGTGATAGTCTGGAGGGTGACTGCTCGGAGGTTGCTGGAAGGACCGCGGACGGGTAGTGGCCCGGCGGTCTGGGGCAGTATACGAAGAACAGTCAGCACCAGGGCAGGGGCCTTTCGGATCCCGGCAAGGCTAGGAGTCGCCATAATCTGCCAAATCCGTCAGTGAAGGGGACGACTGTCTCCCAACAACCAAGTCCCGATTGAAGGCAACAGTCCAACCGTTACAGAGAGACACCGCCACCGCCAGGGCACCAGTTTCTCAGGGCCAGCGCCTGCGGGCAAAGTAGGGCTCCTCCGGCCCATATCCAAGCCGGGGAGCGGGTTACCGGTGGGAACCCATCGCAACCATTATCAACTTAGGTGCAAGACAGAGGGACCGTCACCGTCACCTACTGGGGAAAGCAAGTGCAGCCGTCCGTGGGAACCGTCTTTCCAGCCGTGTGTTTTACCGAGAACTGTGTCATCGTCTCAGGCTGAGTGAGTACCACAGTGCCGCAAGGCACAGTGCTGCCCCCGCGTCCCTGCGCCCACCAAGCCGTGCATCTTCCCCCTCATCACTGGGCCCCGGGATCACCAACCCCTACCCACGGAGGGGCAACACAACAACTAGCTGCTCCCTACCATCATTCCCGGGATCCTCATACAGAGCAGCGGTGGTGCCAACAAATCACCACAACCGTGGGTGGCGTCACGGACAATAAACTATCCCAAATCCCAATCCCCTTTCACTCACGGGCGAGGAGCGCCGCTAGAGTCCCCGGGATCCGGCTCATCGCTCGAGCCACCGAGCAGCAGCAGGCCGCAGCAGCCGCGGCAGCCGGACCCGAGCAGCAGTGGGAGAGCGCGGCGTCCCCTCCTCCGCCCGCGACAACTTGGCGTCACGAACAGGATCTTACCGCTCTGCCGTTGGGTAGAGGTGCGCCTTGTGACCGCCGCAGGTATCCGGCTGAAAAATTTCAGAAGTCGCCATCTTTGGCGCGAAAAGTTCCCGCTCGAGCGTCTTCTCGAGTAGCAGAGGTGCGAAGGCCAAAACCCCGCCCCAATAGAGGAGGGGCCGAAAAGAAGCTAAGGGGGACGCGATGGCGGCTGGCTGCATGTGAGTGTGGCGGTGCAAATAGAAACACTGAGGCCCCACGACCCCCCCGACCATCGCCGGGAATGTCCGCCCCGCCGAGTTATGCGGAGGCGACCGAGCTGGTGCCCGGGACAGCGGCATGGCTGAGGGCCCGAACGGCAGGGATCTGCCGGCACTACTGTGTCGCCCTGGGCAAGCCAGGGGACACAGGTCACAACACCACCACACCCCACACTCCAGGTAGGCACACCTGCTAACCAGAAATCCTTGTTGCCTTCCTCCAGAGGTTGATGATGCACACCAGGGGGTGGGCCAGGCGGTTGGCTCCGCCCACCAAGGAGCTCACAACACTGGAGGCAGGAAGGAACCAGGCAGAAGAGCTCAGGGAGAGCTTGAGTGAGGAGTCTAGTCAGGGAGGAGGAAGTGGAAGGAGTGGAGGAGTAGCCCAGGCAGGGCAAGTGCGAGGAGCAAAAGGAGAGAAAGTAAACAGCTAAGTGAAAGTGGTGAAAGTAGAGAAGTGTAAAGGAGAGAAGCTAGTAAAGTGACAGAAGAGAAAGAAAGCCTGAGAGCCCAGCTTGGTGTAGGGCCAGAACAGCAAGGTCAGCGACGGCGGTGACTGTTTGGAGGGGGACCGTTTGGAAGTTCCTGGAAGGACCCCGTTGGCTGTGTGCCCGGTGGTCTGGAGCAGTGTTCCGAAGGACAGTCAGCACCAGGGCAGGGGCCTCTCGGACCCCGGCAAGGCTAGGAGTCGCCAAATTTGCCAAATCCGTCAGTGACGGGGACGCAGATCCCCCAACAACCAAGTCCCGATTGACGGCAACAGCCCGACCATTACCGGGGAGACACCGCCACCGCCAAGGCACCAGTTTCCCCAGGGCCAGCGCCTGCGGGCAAAGTGTAGAGCTCCTCCGGCCCAGATTGCAGTCGGGGAGCGGGTAACCGGAGGGAATCCACCGCTACCATCAGACAACATAGGTGCAAGGAAGTGAAACGTCAGCGTTACCTACCGGGAGTGCAGGTGCAGCCGTCTGTGGGACCGTCCTACCAGCCGTTGGTTTACCGTACAAACTGTGTCCGTGTGTCAGGCTGAGTGAGTACCAGAATGCCGCAAGGCACAGCGCTGCCCCCGCGTCCCTGCGCCCTCCAGGCCCTACACTTCACATCTCATCACCGGGCCCCGGGATCACCAACCCCTACCCACGGAGGGGCAACACAACACCTGGCTGCTCCGCATCACCATCCCCGGGACCCCCACACTGAGCAGCGGTGGTGCAATCACCACAACCGTGGGTGCCGTCACGAACTATAACAATCCCCACACCCAACAAACACCCCCTTTCACTCACGGGCGAGGAGTGTCGCTCGAGACACCCCGGGATCCGGCCCACCGCTCGAGCCACCAAGGAGCAGCTGCCGGACCCGAGCAGAAGGGGTGAGCGCGGTGTGCTGACACCCTCCTCCCCGCCCGCGACACTACCGGAGCCAGATCTGCAGGCTGATGGAACAGTGGACCGCGGAGGTGGAGGACGCAGCTGCGGTTGCATGGGTGTATGGCATGGAGGCCATGATGGAGGAGCTGGTGAGTGACCCACGCCCCTGTGTCCCCGAGGGACCGGCCGCTGCGGCTGAGGGACCCGGTCTGCCCCTGGCCCCCATGTCGCTTCCCTTCTCTGTACCCGTGCATCGCGCTACGTATGACCCGTCCAGTGTACACCCCTCCGTGACGGTGGCTGAAAGAGTGGCGAGCCTGGAGGCTGCGGCAGCTGGCAGCTACCCGCCTGGCGCGGGGGCGGAAGATAGCGACTCCGGACCTGACACTGAGCCCGTGTCGGAGGAAGAGGAGGGGGTCGTTGCCCTGCCTGGCATGGAGGCCACATATGTCCCCCGAACTGGAAACAACGGGTATCGGGCGGCCCTTCCACGCCGTGCTTGCTATGCACTAGAGGGGCTTGTGCCCGTGTTCTTCCACCCCGAGCCAGGTGAGGAGGACGAAAATGCCCAGTAATGACAGCGGAGCACCGCTGCACCGTCCCCGTTGGGACCACAAGTCTGTGTGAGTTGTTTGTTTGAAAGTTTAAAAATGATAAGATGATTACCGAAAAGTAACCTGATTCACCGTGATTGAGAAAACCGGCCGTTGCCGGCACCGTTGTCCCCGTGGGGACCGTTTAAAAAGTTGCATGGAGGACTTTCCATGGACAAGCTCGTGAACTTGCAGGGCAACCACAAACGTTAGTGGCTTGTAAATAAGTTGTTTACCGTTACCGTTTTCCGTATTGCCGCCTCCGGAGAGGCAGGTTGGAGGGAGGGCCCGCAGTAGAGCCGGCTGGGGCCCAGCCACCACAGGAACCGGTGGCTACCCTCTGGAGGGGAAGGACAGATCCCGCTCGGGTAACTTGTGCTGGACTTGGGTCAAGGGGTGCTGCCTGGGTTGTAGGGGCAGCATCAGGGCCAGGTTGCTTGGGTGGGAGAGAGCGGAAACCGTAACCGTAAACCGTTTTGCAACGTTAAAGAAATGTGCCTCCCGTTGTGGGATGATGTTATAAAATGTAAATATGTTACCGTTTACCTTTTTATACATTTTCAGAAAATAAAACCGGTGTTGGACGGGCAGCCCGCGGACGGTCTGCATTTTGCTAAGGGGGAATGTGACGCCCTGGGCAAGCCAGGGGTCACAGGTCATCACACCACCACACCCTACACCCCAGTTAGGAACACCAAAGCTAACCAGAGATCCTTGTTGCCTTCCTCCAGGAGATGGTGTTCACACCAGGGGGTGGGCCAGGCAGTTGGCTCCGCCCACCGAGGAGTTCGCAGCCCTGGAGGCGGGAGGAGCCAGGGAGTTTAGCTCAGGCAGAGCTTAAGTGAGGAAGTGAAAGTAGAAGTGAAGTAGTAGTGGAGTTAAAGAGAGAAACTAAAGTGAAGAGTAGTAAAGCCTGAAGTTAGTCCGGGTGTGTGCCCCGGACTGAGAGACAGCAAGGTCAGCAGACGGCGGTGATTGTCCGCAGGGGTGACTGCTCGGAGGTTGCTGGAAGGACCGTGGATGGGTAGTGGCCCGGCGGTCTGGAGCAGTATACGAAGAACAGTCAGCACCAGGGCAGGGGCCTTTCGGATCCCGGCAAGACTAGGAGTCACCATAATTTGCCAAATCCGTCAGTGAAGGGGACGACTGTCTCCCAACAACCAAGTCCCGATTGAAGGCAACAGTCCAACCGTTACAGAGAGACACCGCCACCGCCAGGGCACCAGTTTCTCAGAGCCAGCGCCTGCGGGCAAAGTAGGGCTCCTCCGGCCCATATCCAAGCCGGGGAGCGGGTTACCGGTGGGAACCCATCGCAACCATTATCAACTTAGGTGCAGGACAGAGGGACCGTCACCGTCACCTACTGGGGAAAGCAAGTGCAGCCGTCCGTGGGAACCGTCTTTCCAGCCGTGTGTTTTACCGAGAACTGTGTCATCGTCTCAGGCTGAGTGAGTACCACAGTGCCGCAAGGCACAGCGCTGCCCCCGCGTCCCTGCGCCCACCAAGCCCTGCATCTTCCCCCTCATCACTGGGCCCCGGGATCACCAACCCCTACCCACGGAGGGGCAACACAACAACTAGCTGCTCCCTACCATCATTCCCGGGATCCTCATACAGAGCAGCGGTGGTGCCAATAAATCACCACAACCGTGGGTGGCGTCACGGACAATAAACTATCCCAAATCCCAATCCCCTTTCACTCACGGGCGAGGAGCGCCGCTAGAGTCCCCGGGATCCGGCTCATCGCTCGAGCCACCGAGCAGCAGCAGGCCACAGCAGCCGCGGCAGCCGGACCCGAGCAGCAGTGGGAGAGCGCGGCGTCCCCTCCTCCGCCCGCGACATTTACATCAATAAGACCTGGGGTAGAGCTCATATTCTTTATCTCCCCCCCATATCCAGTTATTCAAGTCAGCCACTAGATTGCTGCTGGGGTGTAGGGAATGGTGCTATAACCTACAATATTAAACAACTCCAGCTCATTAGACCAATCTCTATTATATAGTTAATGCAGTTTCAATTCTACTGCCTAATCTGATTATATTTACTGATAGCCTCAATACCTCAACGCGTTTCCTCTCGCCTATGATGGTGAGATTCATCAGGAGGTAATCAGAACTGGTCCCTAATCCCAGCCCATATGTTAAAGCTGTGCCAAAAATGTTTCTGTATGTCAGCCCCACATGTTTGATAGACACCACATGTGCAGACCACAGGCACCAGCTCGCTTAATAGTGTCAGCAACTCATATAGTTAGTGTTTCACAACCCTATCTGATATGCATTGGTTCAGGGCGTGACACTGCATGGCCCAGATATGCCCCAGTGTGACCCCTATGTCAGTAGCTACTGAGGCATATCTGGGCCATGCAGTGTCACGCCCTGAACCAATGCATATCAGATAGGGCTGTGAAACACTAACTACCGTATTTTTCGGACTATAAGACGCACCGGACTATAAGATGCACCCTGGTTTTAGAGGAGGAAAATAGGAAAATAAAACTTTAAGCAAAAAAATGTGGTCATGACACACTGTTATGGGGCGAGGATCTGCTGCTGACACTGTTATGGGGGTAATGTCCCCAAATTCTCTACTAAGGTACCCCATCCTAGTAATGATCCTCCTGCCTTGTATATGATCCCGCTCATATGCCCCCCATCCTGCTCATAACCCCCATCCTGCTCATATTCCCACATCCTGTTTATATACCCCCATCCTGTTCATATACCCCCCATCCATCCTGCTCATATACTCCCATCCTGTTCATATACCCCCATCCTGTTCATATACCCCCCATCCATCCTGTTCATATACTCCCATCCTGTTCATATACTCCCATCCTGTTCATATACCCCCATCCTGTTCATATACCCCCATCCTGTTCATATACCCCCCCATCATTCCTGCTCATATACTCCCATCCTGTTCATATACCCCCATCCTGTTCATATACCCCCATCCTGTTCATATACCCCCCATCCATCCTGTTCATATACTCCCATCCTGTTCATATACTCCCATCCTGTTCATATACTCCCATCCTGTTCATATGTCGCGGGCGGGGAGGAGGGTATCAGCACACTACGCTCACCCCTTCTGCTCGGGTCCGGCGGCTGCTGCTCAGTGGTGGCTCGAGCGGTGGGCCGGATCCCGGGGGTTTCTCGAGCGGCACTCCTCGCCCGTGAGTGAAAGGGGTTTGTTGGGTGTGGGAAGTATTTATTGTCCGTGACGCCACCCACGGTTGTGGTGATTTCACCACCGCTGCTCTATACGGGGCTCCCGGGGATGGTGATGCGGAGCAGCCAGGTGTTGTGTTGCCCCTCCGTGGGTAGGGGTTGGTGATCCCGGGGCCCGGTGATGGTGAGGGAGGTGCGGGGCCTGGTGGGCGCAGGGACGCGGGGGCAGCGCTGTGCCTTGCGGCACTGTGGTACTCACTCAGCCTGAGACGTGGACACAGTTTTTACGGTAAACCAAACGGCTGGTAAGACGGTCCCACAGACGGCTGCACTTGCTCTCCCGGTAGGTGACGGTGATGTCCCTCTTCCTTGCACCTTTGTGTACTTGTTGGTTGCGATGGGTCCCCACCGGTAACCCGCTCCCTGGCTTCAAGCTGGACCGGGGGAGCTCTACTCTTTGCCCGCAGGCGCTGGCCCTAAGAAACGGGTGCCTTGGCGGTGGCGGTGTCTCTTCTACACTGGCTGGGCTGTTGCCTTCAATCGGGACTTGGTTGTTGGGGGATCTACGTCCCCTTCACTGACGGATTCGGCAAATTATGGCGACTCCAAGCCTTGCCGGGGTCCGAGAGGCCCCTGCCCTGGTGCTGACTGTCCTTCGGAACACTGCTCCAGACCTCCGGGCACACAGCCAACGGGGTCCTTCCAGGAACTTCCAAACGGTCCCCCTCCAGACAGTCACCGCCGTTGCTGACCTTGCTGACCTGGCCCTACACAAAGCTGGACCCTTCAGGCTTTCTTCCTTTCCTGTCACCTCACTTGCTTTCCTCTTTTACTACTTTTCTTCCTTCACTTTCACTTAGCTGTTTACTTTAGCCCTGTCTAGGCTACTCCTCCACTCCTTCCACTTCCTCCTCCCTGACTAGACTGCCTGGTACTTCCCGCCTCCAGAGCTGTGAACTCCTCGGTGGGCGGAGCCAACCGCCTGGCCCACCCCCTGGTGTGCATCATCAGCCTCTGGAGGAAGGCAACAAGGATTTTTGGTTAGCTGTGGTGTTCCTACCTGGAATGTAGGGTGTGGTGGTGTGTGACCTGTGTCCCCTGGCTTGCCCAGGGCGACACACATATACCCCCCATCCTGTTCATATACCCCCCATCCTGTTCATATACCCCCATCCTGTTCATATACCCCCATCCTGTTCATATACCCCCCATCCTGTTCATATACCCCCATCCTGTTCATATACCCCCATCCTGTTCATATACCCCCCATCCTGTTCATATACCCCCATCCTGTTCATATACCCCCATCCTGTTCATATACCCCCATCCTGCTCATATACTCCCATCCTGCTATATGCCCCCATCGTGCTCATATACCATCCTGGTATATGGCCTGTATCCTATAGCACAGAGAAAAAAAAATAAACGTTTATACTCACCTTTTCCTCACTCCCTGCAGCACCGATCATCTTCCTCTCTGCGCCGCTGACCTGCGTGTGTGGAGCCGTTCCCCTGCAGCACCGCGATGTCTTCCTGTCTGTGCCGGTCAGCTGATCACCACAGATCAGCTGACCGGCACAGACAGTAAGACATCGCGTGCTGCAGAGGGACGGCTCCACACATGGGGACGGGTGAGTACACTGATTCACTGCACCCCGCGCTGATGATGACGCGCGGAGAGCAGTGAATACAGCCGCACATGATCACTCCAGGCTATAATTGCCAGGGGTGATCATGCGGGTCGGCTCTTTACTATGCGCGTCCCCGCTCGTCCTCCCGCCCACCTGTCAGCGCCGGCTTCAGCGCTGAGAGATGGGCGGGAGGATGGGCGTGGATATGTAATGAGCGGGCACACGTGGTCACAGCAGGCTGCTGCTGCCTGCTCGTGCCCCCGATGACCCGCTCCACCGCAGCACCTCATTCCCCGCAGCCACAGTCAGACCATAAGACGCACCCCCAACTTTCCCCCAACATTTGGGGGAAAAAAAGTGCGTCTTATGGTCCGAAAAATACGGTATATGAGTTGCTGACACTCTATTAAGCGAGCTGGTGCCTGTGGTCTGCACATGTGGTGTCTATCAAACATGTGGTGCTGACATACAGAGACATTTTTGGCACAGCTTTAACATATGGGCTGGGATTAGGGACCAGTTCTGATTACCTCCTGATGAATCTCACCATGATAGGCGAGAGGAAACGCGTTGAGGTATTGAGGCTATCAGTAAATATAATCAGATTAGGCAGTAGAATTGAAACTGCATTAACTATATAATAGAGATTGGTCTAATGAGCTGGAGTTGTTTAATATTGTAGGTTATAGCACCATTCCCTACACCCCAGCAGCAAGCTAGTGGCTGACTTCAATAACGGGATATGGGGGGGGGGGGGGGATAAAGAATATGAGCTCTACCCCAGGTCTTATTGATGTAAACCTGACCCTGGATAGGGTATTTTTATTATAGGAACCAACACCCCTAACATTCATTTTAATAGGACTGAGTAAAGGATATTGGGGAGAAGTGTGAATTCGGGGACAGATGTCCTACTCCTGCACATATAATATCCTTTTCTAGTATACAGAAGAGAGCCTAAATTGACTCCTTCCACAGTCATTCTGGGACATCTAGAATATCATTATACTAGCCTACAAATATATATATAATAGGCGATAGTGAATTGGCAGCCTATAGCTTGGGGTGTGTATGGTTCTCCCTATACCAAAGGGACAGGCTTTGAAGTCTTGTGGCCTTATTGTGGATAGGAAATTTTCATTATAGGAACCAACACCCCTAACATTCATTAAAATAGGACTAAGTAAAGGATATTGGGGAGAAGTGTGAATTTGGGGACAGATGTCCTACTCCTGCACATATAATAGCCTTTTCTAGTATACAGAAGAGAGTCTAAATTTAATTTTTTCCCAGTCGTTCTGGGACATGTAGAACATCATTATACTAGCCTATAAATATATTTAATAGGCGATAGTGAATTGGTAGCCTATAGTTTGGGGTGTTTATGGTTCTCCCTATACCAAAGGGACAGGCTTTGAAGTCTTGTGGCCTTATTGTGTTGCAGTAGCATATATGAGTCTGCATAAGCATAATTATTGTTCAGGCCTGGACATATTTTTAGAATTAACTGTAGCAGCTTTGACTGAGATAACAACTACCAGTCTACTGCTATTCTTGTATCTGAAGCCGGTTATTTCTAACTGTGTGTTTCAGATAGGTTTCAAAATTGTGTGCAATCGTTATCAAAAATTTTTAATAGTATTTAATATTAAAGGTTATATTTTATTGTACTGTCCACACAGCCAGTGAACAGTTACATTACACTGCAGCTCTCACACACAGATCAGGTACCAGTATCACTTTGCGTGAGTGATACTGCTTCCAGTCACCAGGGGGAGCCAACCGCTGTAGAACGCAGGGGACCTGACAGTGGCGCAGATCTGTATGTGAGAGCCCATTCACTTGCCAATTCTAATTGTTTGGTGCCTGGTAAGTGCGATTCTTTCAGAAAGTATCTGCTTTTTTTTTGCGGGAGGGGGGCTTAGCAGTACATAGTTGGCGCTCTGTTTTGCAGAGCAGTGCTTAATGCTCTATGGTGGGCACAGTGTGGACTTCAGTGCTGGGTGGTGCATCGTTGGAACTGATCTGTGGACCAAACACAGAAAGGGTTGGCAGCCAATAGAGTATATCCTTTTGATGTGCTTATATTGGATTGATTCTTTGGATTACTTGGCTTTGTAACTGGTCTTCTGGATTTGTCTCTAAGACTGTCTGTCTCAGCCTCACCCTCTGGATATGAACTCGGCTATACCCTTGAATACGGTTTTGGAATCAAATTTTGTCCATATCTTTCCCGTTCTTATTCCTGTCCCCTTAAAGGGGTTTGACTGCAGATTTGTAGCCTAAAGGGGGCTTTACACGCAACGGCATCGCTAATGAGATGTCGTTGGGGTCACGGAATTCGTCTCGTTAGCGACGTCGTTGAGAGTGAAACGCACGAACGACCGCTAACGATCAACATTACCATATCGTTGATCGTTGACACGTCGTTCTAATCTCAAATATCGTAGCTGTTGCAGGTCGCAGGTTGTTCGTCTTTCCTGCGACAGAACACATCGCTATGTGTGACACCGCAGGAACAAGAACAACATCGTACCTGCGGCCGCCGGCAATGAGGAAGGAAGGAGGTGGGCGGAATATTCCGGCCGCTCATCTCCGCCCCTCCGCTTCTATTGGACGGCCGCTTAGTGATGCCGCTGTGACGCCGAACGAACCTCCCCCTTAGAAAGGAGGCGGTTCGCCGGCAACAGCGACGTCGCTAGGCCGGTAAGTATGTGTGATGGGGACTAACGATGTTGTGCGCCACGGGCAGTGATTTGCCCGTGACGCACAACCGACGGGGGCGGATGCTTTCACCAGCGATATCGCTGTGTGTAAAGTGGCCTTACGGCCGAACAATCCCTTTAACTCACTCCACCGGCGAGCAGCTACTCCATGAGCACAATTCAGGAGCCATATCTTTAAATAATGATTATGGAGTGAACACCAGCGTGACCGTGCGACCTTTTAAGCGGAGTAACATGTGCCAAGTCTGTCAGTGGTCGCATTTTTGAATTGATGGATACATTATCGCTTCAAGCAGAAAAGTTGTCAGGGATGTTTTACCAAGGTGCAACCTACCTGTTCTCCCAAAGGCACATTCCTCAAATACTGGACTGGTTCAATGTGTTTGATCTTTAAGGAAATCTGGCAGCTCAAATGCATGCAAAATACTACTGTAATATGGAATATACCAGTGTTGCGTTTTATTATCCCGTCCAACATTGCAATATTTTGAGATAAAAGTTGGTTTTACTAGAAGACGTGGAAAGAAAAGCTAAAAAACACCACCCCCTAGAGGCAAAAAGACAGTATAACAGTGGAAAAAAACAAAATTTTTGTGAGCTTAAAGGGTTAAAACATGTTGATAGTTGACATGTGGCTGTAATGTAGTAATTTACTGATCGGTGGGGGTCCGACCAATGGGACCCGCATCAATCTTCAGAACATCAAATTTTCATCCATAATGGGGCATTTATATATTTTGGTTACAAAATAGAGCAGCAGATTAGATGCCCGACCACCGCTCCAGTCATTCTTTATGTACTTGCTGGAAAACGCTGGCGGTAATGTTCAGCAGCCCCATAGGGAATGAATGAAGTGGTGGTCGAGCATGTGCACTGCTGCCAATCGTTGCAGGTCTCAGCGGTCGGACTCCCACCGATCATCAAGATGTCAGGTATCAGGATAGGTGATAATTTGTTTTCACCGGACAGGTCCTTTAATGAGAATTTATCACCAGTTTTAATCATTAAATATGACCTTAAAGGGGTTTAACCCATACAAATTTGGGTTAATTGCCTCCTTCTTTGGTGTATATACCGCACGGATGATGCTAGGAATGTACAACAGGCTTCCCAGGGAGAACATTGTGCGCATACATGATATGCAGCTAACGGGTTTCCCTTTAAAGGGAATAGTCACGGTCGTCTCCCTTGTAGATTAGTAACAGGCTCAGGTTCGGAGTCTCTGTTACGTATACCAACTGAGACTGGTTACGTATACCAACTGAGACTATACACATTAAATGTGTTTTTTCCCTTTGGCATGCATGGGGTTAATGTCAGTTTTCTTGCTGGCACCAAGGTGTTTCCACTAATAACCACTCCCAACCTGGACAAATACCCTCTGCTCCCAGCAGAGGGCGACGGTTACTCAGAAATCATTCTGGAGCTTGGTCTGGAGAGTAAAGAAGGTGGTTGTTGTTGTTGTTGTTGTTGTTGTTGTTGTTGCTGCTGCTGCTGCTGCTGTTGTTGTTGTTGTTGTTGTTGTTGTTGTTGCCGCCGCCTCCAGTGGTTTGATGTGGAAGTTACCCCGTTGGTTAGTTACCTTCTCCCATTTTCCTTGCCTTATTTACTCTTCTTGTAGTCCCCTGGTGTTTGTTTTTGGTGTGCATGAGTTTTGATGTCCCCACAGTCTGTGCTGTTTGTCAGTGGGGTTTTGTGACTATTTTCCCCCAGCCTGACCCCTGGGTGGATGGTGTGGAAGGTGTTACAACAGTGCGTAGAGACACGTTGGTGGCTCAGACCTCAATACCATCGAGTGTACTTCTAGGTTGAGGGTCAGCTCAGGGTCCTACCTAGTCTGAGTGCCAGCTTAGGGGTCCCTATCCAGTCACACCATAGTCACCTGCGTGACAGGAATGTGTCATAAAAAAAATGTTTTTTAAACAATTGAAAATATTTAAAGTATTAATTTATTGTTTAAATAAAATGTGTTAAATGTTTTTTAATTCTATAAAATATGAAATAATTCTTAAGAGTTTTGATGTTTTCAACACTAGGGGGACAAGCTGCTAACATTTGCCATGTAAAGCTAGTGTAGTGCCAGCTCATGTTTGGACTGCAGTAAAAAGTGGGTAGGATCCACCTGCATGTGTCTGATATCACTCCTCCCCTTTCCTTCAGGTGTTTCCAAAAGTATCACAGGGCAGAGACATGTTATTGTTGACTATAAAGTGATACTGAGATGTGGACAGTGTCAGTGAGAACAGCTGGCAGCATCAATTCTGTTAGTTGGCATTGTGCTACTCACTGGTCATTACAGAGATCTGAGCAAAGCCGTCATATCACAGCAGCTACAGTGATCAGATTAATTACACTGTGAACAGTATAGGATTAGATACATGGCTATATGGATTTTATAACACATGCTAGGATAAGAAACAAGGCTATGCAGACTTTGTCACACATGATAGGGTTAGATACACGACTTATAGCTAAGTACTGGGAAATAAGCAGAAGCATCATAACAATGCGGAGCTCAGATCACAAAAATTACTGGTGACTACACTTCACTGAATGAAGACACAGCTGCTGCACTGGTGACCAGGACCTGTGCTCACCAGTAATTACTGTGATCTGAGCATCACAACGACATGATTGCTCTACTGAGATCACAGTCATTACAGATAACAGAGAGAAATGGTAGCACAGCGCTGGGCTACAATAAAATAGTGTTGGGTTACACTTATATCTGTGAACTTGGCATGCCAGGGAGCATGCCCAGTTTAAAGTTGATGTCGTGATAGTATAAAATATTGTCATGGTGGTTTCTCTGCATATAGAGACCTGTGACAGGTTCAGGCTCTGAGTTTCATTCTGTTTGGAGACTCTTAATATCAAATGTGTTATTTTCCTTTGGTGCTGTATGGGTTAATGTCAGTTTTGCTGCCAGCAGCTTTCCAGCAGTCCATGTCAAGTGCAGCTGCTTAGTTACCATGCCCCTTATCTTTAAGTAGTGGCTACTACCCAGCAAGAATTGCTATAGATAGGACTCCTTCTGTCTTGGCTGCCTAGGTGGAAGGAGCTGCTGGGGTTCTGACCTGAGGCCATCCGTCTGCTGCCTTCCTTGGAGTCTGGTTGCAGCCATGGAATTTGGTGTTTGTGTCCTTTCCCCCCTGTGTGTCTACCTTTCCCTCTTGTTGTATTAGGGCAGCAGTGGGACTAGTGATCCTCACCTGCCAGCTCACAAGCCAGGGTTACTGCAGGGTCTCTCAGTGTTTCAGGTATCCTGTTCAGCGACAGGTGCAGAACCTATATAGGGACTGGCTAAGAGAGTAGAGTCAGCTGCAGGTGAGTGCAGGAAATGTCCCATCTTCCCTCTCACCTTTGTTTGTAGTGGTTTTGTTGTGCATCAGAAACCTGTATGTCTGAACGCAAGTGTCACGGGGTGCATTCAGACTTTCCAAACTCTGAGCGTGACAATTATATGGTCAGATATTGACCACAGTCTGCTATGGCCTGGAACTTCACCATTTTCTGTGTGTAAGCATCGTACACTGACACACACCTGCAAAAACAAATAGCAACCCCCAGAGGATGAGTTAAAAAGTTATAAAAAAAAAGTACACCATTTCATTTTATACATTTTTTTTATAAACTTTGTAATATAAAGTGCAATTACTAAAGGGAATCTGTCAGCAGGTTTTTGCTATGTAATCTGAAGACGGCATGCTGTAGGAGTTAAAACACAGATTTATTCCATGCCTTTCTTATTATGGTCCATGTTGTTGTTTACCTGCCATGTTTGTTTTAGAATCAGGAGATTACCATTACTCAGACTACATTGCCTTCTGCTGGATAGTTCAACACGCGCCCTACTGTGATTAGCAGCTCACTGTATACAGACATTGTAGATACAGAGCCTGGTGTGGGTGGGGTTAGTTTTCTGAGCTCTGCTGGATTGCGATCTCTAATAACTGTGATTGTGTCAGAACAGCTGCACCCAGTAATCTAAGTGATACATTGTTGGATCCAGAGTCTCTTTGCCTACATCATGCTGCTCCCCTGTTCATTATACCAATGCATCATTCCAGACTCCTTTTGTATTCCTTTTCAATCCATCTTCCGTCTATAATCCAAGTCCGATGAGTTCCCTCACAAGAAGAGATGTATGTATGTACAGTATATGTATGTGTACAAAAACACACATGTATGTGCAGATATTGTATATCTGTTTACATATATATATATATGTGTGTGTGTGTGTGTGTGTGTGTGTATATATATATATATATATATATATATATACACACATATGGTATGTGTGTGTGTGTGTGTGTGTGTGTGTATATATATATATATATATATATATGTATATATATATTGTAAATGCCATCAAATATTATCATGATTCATGCATATGTAGTACACATACATATGCATGAATGTTTTTCCTCTTCCTCGCCAATTTCATTCCCTTCCCCCATTATCCTTTTCTCACATATCTATTTGATTTGCCTATATATGTTTTATATTCATCATCTTTTGGTATGTCCATGTATATACACTTATATACTTTCTTGCCTTACTATATATGTGCTGATATTTTATGTATACAATGACACCATATCAAATCTATCCATATTTTGTTTGTTACGCCTCCATGCATATGGAATATTTTGGTGTATTGTCGCCACCTTGTGTCTTTTTCTGATATTGCATCCTTATGTTCCTAACGTGTTTTTAAATTCATGTGACCTTCTTTATTTTCTTTATACACCTACTGTGGTTTTATAGTTTTATATGTATCCAGTGTTTTACATGCAACCGCAAATTGGCACACACGTGGTTAATTTAGTATCCTTCATGGGGCGTGGGTCTGCCTTGTTCTGCCGATCCTCCACCCTTCAGTGTCATGCGGTGACTCTTTGCATTGTGTGGCTCTGATCATGTGGCACACGCACACACTTTATGCTATAAGATAATGTGATCACATCTTAGTAATACTATATTGGCTAGTGCGCAGGCGTGTCGTGCCCCACCACCTCTCCTCCTCTCCGCCTTGCATTGCACGCGTCATCCCCATGACGTGTCGCACTGTGTGGCCGTGGTTATGGCCCGCACATGTGAGCTGGACAATTATACATAGGCACTATGATTGGCCAGCGCTTATATTTAAACCGGGCTCTGGCATGATAACTCCACCCATTATTAAGCATATGGTGAAACGCGCGTTGGGGTGAACATCACACGTGCACACTGATCCTGTCCACGTAATGTAACATTACAGCTCTTACATATGAGTAATATATAGCTATTTAGCAGCAATGTTTCATTCAACCATTTGCATTTACTGATAGATTATACAAACCTTCTTCCTCAGCCCTGTGTATACACAGATTAATTTCTGGTTTGTACTTTGCACTCTTAATTGTCTATATAATTTGTTGTTAGCATTTCAGCTACACATTAACCCATATACATAAATTTACAGTTGCAATTGATATATGCACACTTCATTAACCAAAATACGTCATTGCTTTATGTATAATCTTCAGGTCTGCATTTATTATTGTAATAACCTATGTGTTTGTGTCATCTGGTGACTGAATGAAAAAAACAGGAGGTTGAATGTTCCTTAGTAGTATCACACTGCTGACATCACTCTCCTGTGACTCATAGGCAGTGAAAGTTGGCATGGTAAGTGCTTCAATAGGGCTGAAGAAACAGAAGTTTTATAAAGTAATCTTCTAAGGTGACAGTATGCAAGGGGAGTTATTGTAAGGAGGTAGTATGGGGAGAGGGAACGTTATGGAGCAGGGGGAAAATATGTGAAGAAAAAGAATGTTGAGAGAGGGGAATGTGTGTGGAGACAATATGGGGAGGGGCTCAACAAATGTGTGAAAAGACAATATAGGTAAAAAAGGGTAAATGTGTGAGGAAATAGTATGGGGAGAGGGAACGTTATGGAGCAGGGGGGAAATATTTGAAGAAACAGTATGTTGAGCAGGGGGAATGTGTGTGGAGACAATATGGGGAGGGGCTGAACAAATGTGTGAAAAGACAATATAGGTAAAAAAGGGTAAATGTGTGAGGAAATAGTATGGGGAGAGAGAACGTTATGGAGCAGGGGGGAAATATTTGAAGAAACAGTATGTTGAGCAGGGGGATTGTGTGTGGAGACAATATGGTGAGGGGCTCAACAAATGTGTGAAAAGACAATATAGGTAAAAAAGGGTAAATGTGTGAGGAAATAGTATGGGGAGAGGGAACGTTATGGAGCAGGGGGGAAATATTTGAAGAAACAGTATGTTGAGCAGGGGGAATGTGTGTGGAGACAATATGGGGAGAGGCTCAACAAATGTGTGAAAAGACAATATAGGTAAAAAAGGGTAAATGTGTGAGGATATAGTATGGGGAGAGGGAACGTTATGGAGCAGGGGGGAAATATTTGAAGAAACAGTATGTTGAGCAGGGGGAATGTGTGTGGAGACAATATGGGGAGGGGCTGAACAAATGTGGGAAAAGCCAGAATAGGGAGAAGGAGTAGATGTGTAAAGAGATAGTATGGGGAGAAATGGAGAAATGTGTGAACAGACAATAGGGTGCAGAAATGCATGAGGGGTTAGTAGGGGAGGGAGTGTGAGTGGATATTATGGGGAGAAATGTGTGAGGAGACACTGGGGGAAGAAAAGCATAACAAGACAGTATGGGTTAAGAATTGTGTGAGGTGTAAAGCGGGCTTTACACACTACAATAAATCTTATGATGTGTCGGCGGGGTCACGTTGTAAGTGACGCACATCTGGCATTGTAAGTAATATTGTAGCATGTAAAACCTACTTGCGATTGAATGAAAAACCTGAACGAAAAAACGTTCATTGCATGCACGTCGTTCAATTACTAAAAATTGTTCAATGTTCCCGAGGTAGCACACATCACAGTGTGTGACACCCCGGGAACGATGAACAGATCTTACCTGCGTCCCGCGGCTTCCGGCCCACAATGCAGAAGGAAGGAGGTGGGCGGGATGTTTACGTCTCGCTCATCTCCGCCCCTCCGCTTCTATTGGCCGGCTGCCGCGTGACGTCGCTGTGACGCCGAACGTCCCTCCCACTCCAGGAAGTGGACGTTCGCCGCCCACATCGAGGTCGTATGGAAGGGTAAGTACGTGTCACGGGAAATAATCGTTTGTGTGACACGTTCAACAAATTGAACGTGTCGCACATACGATGGGGGCGTGTCACACCGCATACGATATCGTATGCGAAATTGACACGTGTAAAGCAGGCTTTAGTAGGGGAGTGAGTGTGAGTGGACAGTATGGTGAGAAATGTGTGAGGAGACAGTATGGGGGAAGAAAAGTGTAAACATTTCCACAACTTTTTCCACGTTACACGCAGAAAATTAAATATATTTTATTGGGAATTTATGTGATATACTAACACAAAGTAGCAAGTATTTGTGAAAAGTAAAGAAAATGATGCATAGTTTTCAAAATATTTTAAAAACATATATATGAAAATTGTAATCTGATACACCTAAATAAAATCGTGAGTGACCAATTGCCTCCAGAATTCTCCTGTTAATTAGTAAATATAGTCTGGGTAATTTATTCTCAGTATAACTACAACTGTTCTGTGAAGGCCTCAGAGGTTTGTCTGAGAACAGTAGGGATCAAAGAACACCATGAAAACCAAGGAACACACCAGACAGGTCAGGGATAAATTTGTGACCAAGAGTAAATCAGTGTTAGGTTATAAAAGAAATAGCCCAAGCTCTGAACATTTCATAGAGCACTGTTCAATCTATCATCCAAAAACAGAAGGAGCCTGGCATATCTGCAAACCTACTAAGACATGGCTGTCCACCTAGACTGACATCCCAAGCAAAGCACTGATTAGCAAAGCAGCTGACAGGCTCATGGTCATTCTGGAGGAGCTGCTATGATCCACAGCTCAGGTGGGAGAATCAGTCCACAGGACAACTATTAGTTGTATGCTCCAAAAACCTGGTCTTTATGGAAGAAAGCCATTTTTGAAAGCAAGCCATAATAAGTCCAATTTGTAGTTTGTAAAATGTCATGTAGGGGACACATTTGGAAGATCTTGCTCTGCTCAGATGAGACCAAAGGAGAACTATTTGGGCTAAATGAAAAATGCTATATGTGACATAAAACTAATATCATCAACCTGAATACACCATCCCCACCGTCACACATGGTGGTAGCAGCATCATGCTGTGGGAATCTTACAGGGAAGCTGGTCAGAGTTGATGGGAAGATGCATGGAGCTAAATACAGGGCAATCCTAAAAGAAAATATGACCGTAATACAAATGCACATCACAATTTTCAGATATTATATTTTTAAAATATTTAGAAAACCATGTATAATTTACTTTACACTGCACAAATACTTGCTACTTTGTGTTGGTATATCACATAAAATTCCAATAATATCCATTTAACTTCATGGGTGTAACAAGAAAAACTGTGGAAAAGTTCATGGGGTATGAATACTTATTCTAGGCTCTGTATAAGGTATCTGGTTGTTAATGTTTCTTTGTAATACTGACTACGTTTCATCAGTACTGTGATTCCTGTTTGGTCCGCAGTCTGATGATTGCTGGTAATAACTCCCAGCATCTCTTCACCATTGTTAAGGACATGTTGGAGTTCTAGGTTCATGCAGTGCAATTGTATATGGGGCTGATTTGACATTGCAAATGATCGCTGTACTAAGTTTGGTGATGTATTCATGTACTGATGGTGGTTGTAGTGATGTATTCCTGTGCTGTTGGTGGGTCTGGTGATGTATTTCTCTATTGATGGTGGTTTTGGTGATGTGTTCATGTACTGATGGTAGTTCTAGTGATGTATTCGTGTGCTGTTGGTGGTTTTGGTGATGTATTTCTCTATTGATGATGGTCCTGATGATGTGTTCATGTACTGATGGTGGTTCTAGTGATGTATTCCTGTACTGCTGGTGGTTCTGATGATGTATTTCTCTATTGATGATGGTCCTGATGATGTGTTCATGTACTGATGGTGGTTCTAGTGATGTATTCCTGTACTGATGGGGGTTCTGATGATGTAGTCATATACTGATAGTGGTTCTGGTGATGTATTCATGCACTGATGGTGGTTCTAATGATGCATGCCTGTACTGCTGGTGGTTCTGGTGATGTGTTTCTCTATTGATGGTGATTCTGGTGATGTAGTCATGTACTGATGGTGGTTCTAATGATGTATTCATGCAGTGATGGTAGCTTTGGTTATGTATTCATGAACTGATGGTTAGTCTGATGATGTTTTCATGTACTGAAGGTGGTTCTGGTGATGTATTTCTGTATTGATGGTGGTTCTGACGATGTAGTCCTTTGCTGATGATGGTTCTGATAATGCAGACATATACCAATGATGTTTCTGGTGATATATTCATATACTGACTCTGCCATATGAATATGTAAAAATCTCTATTCAATGAGCTTCCTCTAGTGCTGAAGTGCTGGAATATAGAGTATTTTTTTCACTGATCTAATCTGTGTGACAATTATATGGTCAGATATTGACCACAGTCTGCTATGGCCTGGAAGTTCACCATTTGCTGTGTGTAAGCATCGTAAACTGACACACACCTGCAAATAAAAATAGCAGCCCCCAGAGGATGAGTTAGAAAGTTATAAAAAAAAGTACACAATTTCATTTTATACATTTTTTTTATAAACTTTTTAATATAAAGTGCAATTATTAAAGGGAATCTGTCAGCAGGTTTTTGCTATGTAATCTGAAGACAGCATGCTGTAGGAGTTAAAACACAGATTTATTCCATGCCTTTCTTGTTATGGTCCATGCTGTTGTTTACCTGCAATGTTTGTTTTATAATAAGGAGATTACCATTACTCAAACTACATTGCCTCCTTCTGGGTAGTTCAACATGCGCCCTACTGTGATTAGCAGCTCACTGTGTACAGACATTGTACATACAGAGCCTGGTGTGGGTGGGGTTAGTTTTCTGAGCTCTGCTGCATTGCAATCTCTAATATCTGTGATTGTGTCAAAACGGCTACACCCAGTAATCTAAGTGATACATTGTTGGATTCAGAGTCTCTTTGCCTACATCATGCTGCTCTCCTGTTCATTATACCAATGCATCAATCCAGACTCCTTTTGTTTTCATGTCCATCCATTTTACGACTATAATCCAAGTCCGATTAGTTCCCTCACAAGAAGAGATATATTCATGTACAGTATATGTATGTGTATATAAACACATGTATGTGTATATATTTGTATAACCGTTTACATGTATGTATGTATATATATGTATATATATACATATACATATATATGTATGTGTGTGTGTATATATATATATATATATATATACAGTAGTACTGTACTGCTGGTGGTTCTGATGATGTATCTCTCTATTGATGATGGTTCTGGTGATGTAGTCATGTACTGATGGTGGTTCTGATGATGTAGTCATATACTGATAGTGGTTCTGGTGATGTATTCATGTACTGATGGTGGTTCTAATGATGTATTCCTGTACTGCTGGTGGTTCTGGTGATGTATTTCTCTATTGATGGTGGTTCTGGTGATGTAGTCATGTACTGATGGTGGTTCTAATGATGTATTCATGCAGTGATGGTAGTTTTGGTTATGTATTCATGAACTGATGGTTATTCTGATGATGTTTTCATGTACTGAAGGTGGTTCTAGTGATGTATTTCTGTATTGATGGTGGTTCTGACGATGTAGTCCTTTACTGATGGTGGTTCTGATAATGCAGACATATACCAATGATGTTTCTGGTGATATATTCATATACTGACTCTGCCATATGAATATGTAAAAATCTCTATTCAATGAGCTTCCTCTAGTGCTGAAGTGCTGGAATATAGAGTATTTTTTTCACTGATCTAATCTGTGTGACAATTATATGGTCAGATATTGACCACAGTCTGCTATGGCCTGGAAGTTCACCATTTGATGTGTGTAAGCATCGTAAACTGACACACACCTGCAAATAAAAATAGCAGCCCCCAGAGGATGAGTTAGAAAGTTATAAAAAAAGTACACAATTTCATTTTAAACATTTTTTTTATAAACTTTTTAATATAAAGTGCAATTATTAAAGGGAATCTGTCAGCAGGTTTTTGCTATGTAATCTGAAGACAGCATGCTGTAAGAGTTAAAACACAGATTTATTCCATGCCTTTCTTGTTATGGTCCATGCTGTTGTTTACCTGCAATGTTTGTTTTATAATAAGGAGATTACCATTACTCAAACTACATTGCCTCCTTCTGGGTAGCTCAACATGCGTATTTTTCTACTTTTTATATAAAAATAATACTTATCTAATGAACATACATACATGAATTACATAAAAACAGGGGGGAAAAAAGGAAGGATGATTAGCCCTGTCCTTTCTCCTGCCTCTACTACGGGGGTCGGCGTCCTACAATTACAGACGCCCCCGTTCCACGACGACTGACCCTGGGTTGCCCTCCCTACTGATTAGTATGTGCATCCCTCTAAAGAATGAATCAACCCCAACAATAGTAACACCACTGTGAGGAAGAGGTGCTCAGTCAATAATGGCTAATTTGTCTGTATCACCAATATGACCTACGGGGATTTGGGGCCTAAGGGTCAGAGACTGTCAGTCGGTCTGTGTGCTCAGTAACAGATACAGATAGATAAACATATTAGATGATTTGCTATTGGGGTGGGTGGGTGGGAGAACACCATCGTCTTTAGGGATGATGGGGATAACCGCTGCTCCCAGATTATATTCTGGGGCAGGTATATAGACGACATATTGGTTATCTGGTCAGGGAGTACTCATTCCTTTAAAGAGTTCGTGGAAGATCTCAATATCAACCAAATAGGACTCAAATTTACCTATGAGATTGGAGTGGACAGACTCGCGTTTCTTGATATCTACATCAAGAAAGGACTAGGCGGGGGTCTAGAAACGACCCTATATAGGAAACCGAGTGCCACCAACAGTTTTCTCCAGTGGAATAGCCACCACCCCGATAGTTTAAAAAGAGGCATACCAAAGGGCCAGTTCCTGAGGATACGCAGGAACTGCTCAGATAATCATGAGTTTGATAGACAGGCAGGCCAACTCACGAGAAGGTTTTTGGATAGAGGATACCCAGATAGGGTGATCCATAAAGCCTATAAATTTGCGGCAGGTAAGGATAGACACGTATTACTAAATCCTATACTCAGGGAGGAAGCAGGAGGGTTAACTAGATTAGTAGGCACCTTTGATGACCAAAATAACCAGGTCATGAAGATCCTTAGGAAGTACTGGGGTATACTGAAACAGGACTTGGACATTGTGGATAAAATCCTCCCTTACCCCTCAGTGACCTTCCGAAGAGGCCGTAATCTGAAGGACCACATAGTTAAAAGTCACTATGTGGCCCCACAAACATCGGGGAGTGCCTGGCTGAGGTCAAGAGAGAATGGCACCTTTTGGTGTGGGTCCTGTAAGTTCTGTAAATTAATTTCTCCCTCTAAGGATTTTCAAAGCGCAAAAACAGGCAGAATATACACAAATAGAAACTTCGCCAACTGCCGGACCCAGGGGGTCATCTACCTCTTCAGTTGTGGGTGCCCTAAAAATTATATTGGCAAAACAAAAAGACAGTTTAGGGTCAGGATAGGGGAACACCTTGGAGATATCCGGAACCAGCGTGACACACCAATTGCACGCCACATAAATCTGGAACACGCAGGCAAAATGGAAGGTATTTGCTTCAAATCTTTTGAAACAATACCTGAGCCAGAAAGAAAAGGGAACTGGGACGTTCTCCTTTTACAAAGAGAAGTGAGATGGATCTTCTGGATGGGCTCAGTGCATCCAGATGGCCTAAATGAACAGATTAGTTTTACGCCCTTCATTTGAATAAAACTACCTGCCAGTCATCACACTATTTAGGGACATTATGTCTGTAGTGGACGCCCTTTATGATTATATATGCCCATAAGAATGTTATGGGCATTAGTTACAGTACTCAACTTACTAGTAACTAGTTATTTATGACTTATTACATATATAAATAACATACCACACTTTATATTAGTCCCTTATCCTCCAATTTGTTATTACGGTAGATTATTTCCATCTATACATCTATATCTATATTAGGTGTCCTAACATAACAGAATATCAGAGCCAACTACCCCGGACAACAAATGATTATAGTTCCATGGTTAAATGACCTATATACACCTGGGTACTACGCCATAATAAATCATAACTTAAGTTACAACCATTTATACATGCGCTTATACTTCCCCTTTAGAACGGGAATGATATTTATATTGCGCATGCGCGAGTACGTGGGACAGTTGCCACCACGGAACCTTTACTCCCATGACATAGGGAAGGGAAACAGGGTTGCACATCACCCGGTCACATGATCGGGCGATGACGCGAACTCAGCACTGGAAACCAGAGGAGGTGGGGAATAAGTGGCGTAACGTCACTTCCGGTCTCTCCGGATTATGGCGCCAAACACCGCTTTAAATGGGGTGTTCAGTCCAGCTAGGTGAGCGATCACTGAGCACCAGACCTGGGACCCTTCATACGGACCTCAAAAGGTAGGACCCCTTATACCATGTGGGAATGTAGGTTTAAAGATTGAAACAGACCTACATACTTTTTTATATCTTAGACACCTGCTGCTGGGGATTACCGTTACCCCATTGTGGGATATTAACCAGGTATTTAATTTCTAATTAATGTTCATATTGCCATTTTCTGGGGTACTGGGCATGGCCTATAACTGTGATATAGACAAAGTATTGTATGTCTTCATATAGGTCTATGGGTTTGCTGGTCCCTGCCTATTAATGCAGGAGTCAGTACTGATCCAGCATAGTGTTACTACAGGGTGATTGACCATCTGGAAGTATCCACTCCCTCAGATCTAAACAAGGTATCTCCACTCCATTTACTTGTGCCAATATACTGTATGTTATCTTGGTAATCCTTATTCCATGTGCCCTCCCTTAATTCATAGGTTGTTGGTGTGATGATCACATGGGCCACACTTTAAAGTTATAGGCGTTGTGAACTCATTTAGTACCCATAGAGAAAAATATACAGAAAAATATATACAAGAAAATCAGACCAATCTGGAGCCTGAGACCAAGTATGGAATTATTACTGTCATACAACATTATGCAAAATTAGCTCTTACTGATAATTATGAGCAATAGGTTGTTCTCTGCTCCTGTTGTTAGGGTCCAGCTATCCTCTGGGCACAATATTGACAGACTACGGATAAGAGGACTATCACGTGGAGAGGTATTATTCTGAGTACCTGTATACTGAGTGATAGGAATGTCAACCCATGGAGGGTATTAACAAATTGTGTATATCAATATAGGCAATATCCTCACCCTGATACATCCCAGGATACACTAGCTGTGAAGCAATACTTCTTCATCCCACTTATCCCTTAGAGTGGCGAAAAGGATTTTATCAGTACGGGTTAGTAGTAATGTTTTGATATACGCTGACACCTTTGAGATAATTATTGGATTGTAATGAGGGCATTATTTATTCTGTGTTTTTTCAGAATTGCCAAACGGAATATCTTTCAAGATACAGTTGCAAAGCCCCTGATGAGCCCTTAGATTTTAAAAGGGCGAAACGCGTAGGGCAGTCTTTGAAAATCTAATCGGGCATTTCTTGAATAGCAAATCATCTAATATGTTTATCTATCTGTATCTGTTACTGAGCACACAGACTGACTGACAGTCTCTGACCCTAAAGGCCCCGTCACACTAAGCAACATCGCTAGCAACATCGCTGCTAACGAACAACTTTTGTGACGTTGCTAGCGATGTTGCTGTGTGTGACATCCAGCAACAACCTGGCCCCTGCTGTGAGGTCGTTGGTTGTTGCTGAATGTCCTGGGCCATTTTTTAGTTGTTGCTGTCCCGCTGTGAAGCACAGATCGCTGTGTGTGACAGCGAGACAGCAACAACTAAATGTGCAGGCAGCAGGAGCCGGCTTCTGCGGAGGCTGGTAACCAATGTAAACATCGGGTAACCAAGAAGCCCTGTCCTTGGTTACCCGATATTTACCTTTGTTACCAGCCTCCGCCGCTCTCACTGCCTGTGCTGCCGGCTCCTGCTCTGTGCACATGTAGCTGCAGGACACATCGGGTTAATTAACCCGATGTGTGCTGTAACTAGGAGAGCAGGGAGCCAGCGCTAAGCATTGTGCGCTGCTCCCTGCTCTCTGCACATTTAGCTGCAGCACACATCGGGTTAATTAACCCGATGTGTGCTGTAACTAGGAGAGCAGGGAGCCAGCGCTCAGTGTGCGCTGCTCCCTGCTCTCTGCACGTGTAGCTCCGTGCGGTGGTAACCAAGGTAAATATCGGGTTGGCTACCCGATATTTACCTTAGTTACCAAGCGCAGCATCTTCCACGCGGCGCTGGGGGCTTGTCACTGGTTGCTGGTGAGCTCACCAGCAACTTGTGTAGCGACGCTCCAGCGATCCCTGCCAGGTCAGGTTGCTGGTGGGATCGCTGGAGCATCGCAGTGTGACATCTCACCAGCAACCTCCTAGCAACTTACCAGCGATCCCTATCGTTGTTGGGATCGCTGGTAAGTTGTTTAGTGTGACTGGACCTTAAGCCCCAAATCCCCGTAGGTCATATTGGTGATACAGACAAATTAGCCATTATTGACTGAGCACCTCTTCCTCACAGTGGTGTTACTATTGTTGGGGTTGATTCATTCTTTAGAGGGATGCACATACTAATCAGTAGGGAGGGCAACCCAGGGTCAGTCGTCGTGGAACGGGGGCGTCTGTAATTGTAGGACGCCGACCCCCGTAGTAGAGGCAGAAGAAAGGACAGGGCTAATCATCCTTCCTTTTTTCCCCCCTGTTTTTATGTAATTCATGTATGTATGTTCATTAGATATTAATAAAGTATTATTTTTATATAAAAAGTAGAAAAATTCTTATGGTTGAGTATAATACCTACTTTAATATTGGAATCGGTATATAGTTCAACATGCGCCCTACTGTGATTAGCAGCTCACTGTATACAGACATTGTACATACAGAGCCTGGTGTGGGTGGGGTTAGTTTTCTGAGCTCTGCTGCATTGCGATCTCTAATAACTGTGATTGTGTCAAAACAGCTGCACCCAGTAATCTAAGTGATACATTGTTGGATTCAGAGTCTCTTTGCCTACATCATGCTGCTCTCCTGTTCATTATACCAATGCATCAATCCAGACTCCTTTTGTATTCATGTCTATCCATTTTACGACTATAATCCAAGTCCGATGAGTTCCCTCACAAGAAGAGATATATGTATGTACAGTATATGTATGTGTATATAAACACATGTATGTGTATGTATTTGTATATCCGTTTACATGTATGTATGTGTGTATATATATATATATATATATATATATATATATATATATATATATATATATATATACTAGAAGGTGGCCCGATTCTACGCATCGGGTATTCTAGAATTTACGTATTGTGTAGTTCATGTATGATTTTTGTTATAGATATATATATATATATATATATATATATATATATATATAGATGTTGTTGTGTGTAGTTACCAAGTGTTTGTGTAGGGCGCTGTACATGTTCTGGGTGTTGTCTGGGTGTGGCGGGGAGTGAGAGCGGTGTTGTATGTGTGTTGCGTTGTTTGTGGAGCGCTGTGTGTCTGTAGCGTTGTGTGTGTGTGTTGCGCGGTTTGTGTGGGTGTGGTGTGTTTTGGGGGGAGGTATGTTTTGTGCAATGTGTGTGTTGTGCGGTATGTGC